>NC_041385.1:649334049-649489881 GCF_002162155.2 Triticum dicoccoides
AGAAAAACTACACCTCTGCCCTCTCAAATTCCTGTAGGCCAGCCATCATGTATCTTTGACGTGGGCAAACACAAATACGATGGCACTCTTTATCGATCACGCAACTACACACTTCATCCCTGTTTTTGATTCTATCGATATCTCACGCCGATGATCCCTCCACTCTCATCTCGTGGATCCTTCCCTCTATATATGATATATCCATGACTCTGTTTCACACACATTGCATATGTTACGTTTTTTTGTTTGAGATATCATCGACACATTGCCTCGGTTTCGCACAAACCATCTCTCTCACACCCACCCACGTACGTACCTGCACCCAAAGAAGAGGTGCATGCAGGACCACGTACTCACGTCTCGTTCCCGGCCACACCCGTGCGGGTACACGGTGGAGTTCGTTTATGTATGAAAAGGCAGCCCACGTGATAATTTGACGCATGTAGCGGTTGTTTACTCGAAGGAGGGTCGGGTACCACGCCTAGAAGGAACAAAGTTCGACTTGACGTGTTTGTATTAAATAAAGTTATATATTCCTCCTCAATGGCGCGTAGTACAGAATATAAAACGATTGTCGTGGGGGAAATGGAAAAATCCGCTCCACTATATACAATGGAGCCTGCCTGCCAGGGTTTGTCTCTCGTCACACCATCTCACACACAAGGCGGCGGTGGCCTCTCTCTCTCACCGTTGGTCAGTGATCCGACCGCATCCCATCCGCCGACGGAAAGGGAGGATGTGCATCATTTCTCCATTCGACGGCGTTGAGGCAGCATGTCCCGATCTGTGGTACCCGCCATTCTCTCTGACCAAGCTCCGGCGCGGTAGGGCCTTCACCACTTGCTCGCTGCCGCAATATGGGCAGATCACGGTCGCCGGCGCCCTCCTAGTAACATCCCGATGACCCTCAGGTACAGCTTCCTCCGGCCTTGCTCCACTGCCCATCTTCCCACATTGCTGCATGTCGATCTTCTTTAGTTGTTTGCTTAAAACGTATCTTGGCCGGCGTACTTTCCATCTTGCAATCTCCTCCTCAAACCATTTATGATAAACCACCATGCTGCTATCTTTCCATTATTGCATGGAATATGCTTCTTTTTTGTCAGTGTATGTGTCTTCAACTCGTGTTATTCGCCAGTAATTGTTTCCTTTCTACCTCTTTTTTGCAAACAGGGCTAGCCATTTCACCTCGTTGCTATTGCGACATTTTGGTGAACTGCACAAATCACTTTTTTTTCTTAAGAGTGTTTTGTGCAGTTCTGCCAAAATGTCACACGGGCAACATTCTTACATTTCTGTGGGACTAAAGAAAGGGAGATTGGTTTTGCTATCCTCCTCATCCAACTCCTGCCTAATATTCTCCAACAAGTAGTTAGTCCTAAAGAGAGATCGCAGAGGTGATCGGCTTCTATTTGTGTGTCTTATGTTTCATCATCTAGTTCTAGTATTAATGTAATCACACTGACTGGATATCTTTACAAACAGGGACGGTCAGCTTTATTTTAGTGGATCTACACAAAATGATCGGATTGTGTTGTCGTCTGTACACCCCCTTTTTGGCTACAACGTTGGGTGAAACTAGCTGCCAAGCAATGAACACTATGCCCAGGAAATGGACCCATGCCTACGAACACCATCGATAAATTATATATTTTTCTTTATTTGTACACCTTCTCACAACTTTGTCTTCAGTTGTGATGTGAATATTGGCGCTGATCTGTGAACCATTGAGATGCATTAGCAGCCATGGTAGTAATTTCATTTGTATTTGACGAAATGTTGTAACGAGATAATCTTGAGGCAAGAGGACACATGAATCCTATGTTGAAACCTTTTTTCCTGCGGGAACCAAAGTTGAAACCTTCATATCATCATAGTATAATTTCATTAAAATTATGCATACATATAAACAAATCCTGAAGGATTGATAGCAATGCCAGAAACAATTCAGCTTCGTTTCGCCAGCATGTGGGACATCCTTCATCTGGCTCCACCGGCCCTACAACAATATTGAGTGCACAACTGCAGGGAAAGATTCAGCCTTGGTCGTTGTGCCGCATTAGTAATGACTACTAAGCAGTCAAATCGTAGAGCCCCACCTTCACCACAATAAGTTGCTTGGATGAAGTGACCATCATTTCTCTGTTCCCTAAATCCGCTAGTACTCCCATATTCCCATAGTAATAAGTTGCTCGAGCGAAGCAACCATCACTTCACCTTTCCCATAGTAAGTACCTCCTTGGGCCCATTGAAAAATCACTTTTCTCTCTCCATGAAGTGCACTTATTATCAATCTAACCCTGTCACTGAAATACCTCTTTGGCTACAGTTAGTTCAGAGTTAGTCATGAGTTAGTCGAACCTCTAACTAAGTTAGAGCATCCAAATAGGATCAATATAGGACATGCAAGTTGCTCAAAGCATACTGTCAAATTCGTACATGAAAGGATCTTTTTTCTTTTTGAAAACAGAACGTGAAAGGATCTTCGAATGATATAATTTTCAAATTATATAAAATCTTATCAATAGTCAAAGGCATCCTCGAAGAATACATTAGGCTGTACTCCCTCCGTCTAGGTGTATAAGTCACCTTACGAAAACCAAATAATGCCAAGACACTTAGGCGTGGTGCATTAACTCCCACCATGTTTCTTGTTTCTTGACATATCCACCAATAAGAGATGTGGGGCGTGCATGTTTTCAATGACTTAGACTACCAAACACGACATACAATGGTTAGATCGTTGCATGCAATGCTATTAATTAGCAAATAAATATTAATTTCTCTCGTTTTCCCCTCTTCCTTGGTCACGGTGCACAATCTAAGATGACTTAGTCACTAGACGGAGGGAGTATATAAAATCTTACCAATAGTCAAAACCAAGTGTTACTACTACACCAAACAAGTTCAAAACGAGAAACTGGACCCACTCATGGCACGACACGCCTCTCTCGTTTGGTCCGTCGGTGAAAGCGCTTCCTCTTCTTGGCATAACAATAGAGTACAATAACTTTTTTAGAATGCTCTTGCCATGTCGCTAACATGTGATGAGTTAACCGACCTCAATAGACGTCATAAACACCAGCCCGCCGCACTTTGAGAGAGACGAGGAGCGAGAAGCGATATGGGCTGGTGGATTAAGAGAGCTAGGTGTCGCACAGAGGCCAAGAAATATGGTGATAGCGTGGGTTGGCCACGTACAGATGATGTAAGTACACTGGGCTGCCGTGTTTCGTACTCTTCCGGTCTACTTGGACATGATTGATTGATTTTATATTGCTAAATAATATAAAATACTATGAGTGCAGACGCTCCACCACGAGGTACCTTGCTCCTTCTCGGTCGTCGAGAGTCTATGTTCTTCCTCTCTCTTTTTTGACATGAGCTTTGTTCATCCTTTTGCCAACACGCGGGACATCTAGCATCAAGGTGCACGTGTCATGCAAGAAAATCGAGATAAGCAGTGCATAAGTGAGTCGTGCACTACGATGGCACCTAGTACTACGTAGTAATATTTTTCCTCCTCGATGGCACGTGAATACTGCATGTACTTAATGACGGAGCATGGGATGGTAGCCATGGACTGATGGACATGGTCGGCCCTTTTTGGAGAGAGTACTGAATACATATTAAATTTGATGTGTCCCATCAACTCGCATAACAACGAGAAGCACACACTGAATGACAAAGCACGGGATGGTATCCATGGACATGGTCAACCCTTTTTTGAGACAATGCACTACTTTTGATGTGTCCGATCTACTCGCAAACAAGGAGAAGCTTTGCTTACTAGTAGTACACTATCGACTGTAGTACCATCATCATTGTTCGACTTTTGGAAGAGACGAGAGAACTTAATGTTTATTTTCTAATTAATAGCATTGCATGCAATACCACTGCATGTCGTGTTTGCTAGTCTCAAGTCATTAAAAGCATGCACACCCACATCTCTTTGGTTGATATGTCAAGAAACAAGAAACGAGGTAGAAGCTAATGCACCGCGCCTAAGTATTTGGGATTATTTGGTTTTCGTAATATGACACCTAGACGGAGGGAGTATTATACTTGAAGGCTACAAGGTTGGCAATAGATGACGTGCCAGTGTCATGTAGCTATCAGCTGGTTATACGAGATGTAAGAAATGGTTCATTCACCAGTACTTTAGTAAAAATTTCAAACATGGAAGATTCTAGACTAAACCATAAATGGATACACTTATATTCATGAGCGATACTCCAATAGAGCAAGATCATGCATGCAAGTCTCCACATGCTTAGACAGCAGATTACATTGAGCAAAGACTAATGATCAACATTTAACTTGGTAATGCATATGTCTAGGTTAACCTCCTTGGAGTCACCTTGCACCTCGTTGGGGGCAAAATTATACCATGCGTCTTCCATGTCCACATCGACGGGAAGGTCCCAGCTCTGCACTGTCCAAGTCATCTTGATGTAGCCAGCCCAGCCAGTGTCGCCGCCCACGTACCTCTGAGGGATAGTAACAGTGAGCACGCACCCATACATTGGCCTCATGTCAGTGTCAGCGTCAGCGGCGTCGCACCTGATGCACAATATAGAGACGGGGCGGCGGCCTACGTGGGCCTCGCCGGTGCCCACGATCAATAGGAATACGCTGTTGTCCTCCTCCGAGACTAGCAGGCAGTGGTGATCCTCCAGCGACTCCGGCACGGTGAACGGGTAGCACGTCTCATACTTGATGTTCTCCGCCAAGGGCCAGTAGTGATCGTCGCATGCCTGCGTGAGGTGATGCACGATGTCCGCCGGCGAGCCCCAAAACGGCATCGGGCACTCATAAAAGTACATGAAGGGGTCTTTGGAGGCATCGACCATGCCATCCATGAAACGGGAGTGGCTGTAGGGGACGCTGCGCCAGTTGAATATATGAGCGAGTTACTACGAGATTTAGTCTGAATAAGCACAAAATAAATCATGACGGCTGTAAGAAAGATTAAACTAATCACGTGGACTAGCATAGTAAATGAACAGATCTAATCTAGGACATAGACTAGAAACATCACTACAAGAAATATGTCAACTAGTGACCTTTTGTCAGTGACCCTCGAAGAATTGGTCATAGATCTATGACCATTTCAGACCAATTGGTCAAAAGCTGTTCGGGGGGCTCCAAACCCTAAACCATTGCGACCATATTTGTCAGAAAGGTCGTAATTTCCTTACATGAAATGGTCACAAAGCAAACAGTGCTAGTCCGCTGCCTTATTTCTAGTTGTTAATGACCAATATAGATGGTCATAGCCTTGTAGATTGTGGTGGGTTGTGATGACTAGGCGCCATCTCATCAGTTTTGCCTATGTGTCATGTCCATGTGGCAGTTTTTGCCCTTGGTTGTGAAGCAACCTATATTTCTGTTATTCCAAAAATTCCCAAAAAATTCTCATAAATGCTTTGGATCATATCTTCATAAAATATGTCAAAAACATTCCTTGCCTAGTTCAAAAATAATTCGAAAATATTCATTTTCCTATTCTGTTCAGAGCAGCACTTTGTGAAGGAAGTACCACTTTGGCATGTCCAAATGGTATCCATTTTCTACAGTGCTTTCCTATGCCCAAATAACCACCTTCACCAAATGCCAGCTCAATCCATTCATTATTTTGAGCCCAGCTTCAACATTCGTATTTATGTCCAGTGTGGTACTTTGTAATGCAAGTACCACCTAGGCTCCTCCTTTTGAGGTGAAAATTTGTGAAGACGGTCTTCTTAGTAACTAATCATCCTCAGCCAAAATGCACGTCCATTGGCCATGTGCATTTCCCGTACCGCAAATCAAACACTTGTCTGCTTATTCATGTTTGAGCATCGATCAGTCTCCTCGTGAGAATCTTATGTTGTGATTTTCTTCCTAGCACCTACCTAGAGAGTGCCCAACCCACTAGACATGCATAGGCCACCCAGAACACATGGCAACGCCATGGTCACGCGGGGACCACACGGCGGGCATGCGAGCTTACGCGCTCTAGAGTTGGGGCCCTCGGCCACCGTCCAAACCTCGATGTCTCGCCATCAAACCATGTATTTCTAATTAAATAGATACTTATTTACCTAGAAATGATTTTTGGAAAAAATAAAGAGCAAACTATGAGGTAGCTGCAGTTCAAATTTGACCCGCTTCCATCTGAATCGACGGGAATTTGTCTTTTTCACCAGAGGTGGATCAAAATTTTTGGCACCCAACCATTTTGTCAATTGTGCATTATATATGGCCTAGAATTTTATAAAATTTATTAGGTCCAATTTTGCAACAATTATTTGGTAGTTCCTTCACAAAAAAAACTCATTTCAAGCACTCAGAAAATGAAAAATGAATTTTCCGTGCAAAGAAAATGAAAACTTCCTTAGGCAACATTGTTTTTCATTCCAAGATGCACCCTTTTGCATGATATGAGATCATTTGAACAAACTATGCCATGAATGTGGCCATAAGATTGATCATTTGGCTTGAAAGCCATGAATCTTCACGCATGATAGCTCATTTCTAAGAACATTTTTTTAAAATAATTTCCATATTAAAAGTTTATTATTTTTCCTGGAAACTTGGTCACATATAATGACACAATGCGAAGGTTTTACAATTTTTTGATTTTTTTGAATTGTTTTTGCCCGTTTCAAAATGCGATCACAACGGCGGGCTTGACCGTTCCTAGCTAGTGGTTGAATCTTGGAATTTTTTTGGTGTTTCTATGATTAAATAGATACTTATTTACCTAGAAATGATTTTTGGAAAAAATAAAGAGCAAACTATGAGGCAGTTGTAGTTCAAATTTGACACGCTTCCAGCTGAATCGACCGGAGTTTGTCTTTTTCACCAAAGGTGGATAAAAAAATTGACACCCAACCATTTTGTCAATTGTGCATTATATATGGCCTAGTATTTTATAAAATTGATTAGGTCCAATTTTGCAATAAATTTATGGTAGTTCCTTCACAAAAAAACTCATTTCAGGCACTCAGAAAATGAAAAATGAATTTTCCGTGCAAAGAAAATGAAAACTTCCTTAGGCAACATTGTTTGTCATTCCAAGATGCACCCTTGTGCATGATATCAGATCATTTGAACAAACTATGCCATGAGTGTGGCCATAAGATTGATCATTTGGCTTGAAAGCCATGAATCTTCACGCATAATAGCTCATTTTTTAGAACACTTTTTAAAATAATTATCGTATTACAAGTTTATTATTTTTCCTGGAAACTTGGTCACACATAATGACACAATGCGAAGGTTTTCCAATTTTTTGATTTTTTTTTGAATTTTTTATACCCATTTCAAAATGCGGTCAAAACGGCGGGCTTGACCGTTCCTAGCTAGTGGTTGAATCTTGGATTTTTTTGGTGTTTCTATGATTAAATAGATACTTATTTACCTGGAAATTATTTTTGGAAAAAATAAAGAGCAAACTATGAGGCAACTGCAGTTCAAATTTGACCCGCTTCCAGCTGAATCGACGGGAATTTGTCTTTTTCACCAGAGGTGGATCAAAAATTTTGACACCCAACCATTTTGTCAATTGTGCATTATACGGTGCAAGGGGAGCAGCACCGTTGGTGTTGAGGTTGTCACCCATGTCATTGAGGAAGAGGTTACCGAGGTCGGGGAAGAAGTCGTCGCTGCCAGCAGTCGCGAGAGTGTGCTCCCCAAATTTCCACAGCACCCGCCGAATGGAGCGCAGGAGGGAGTGGCTGTAGGGGACATTGCGACCGCCGAATGGAGCGCAGAAGTAGCCCATGAAGCAGTAGATGGTGCTCCTCCCTAGTCTCTACTCTTATATCTATCTCTACTACAGTACTACTCTTCTTTGTTTTTTTATAATATACTAGTAGTAGCTTTTAAATCGAATAGTACTGCGTCGTCCGCTGTACGCCTGGATGAACACGCCTCCTCACCTCCATCAAACCCCTCTGTTAAACCCACATAACTAGCTCATAACTAGCTCCAATGGGCTGCGTTTCCACATGACCACCAGATGGTTTGATTGAGCCTAGTCGAGATGGTTTAGTAGGATTATGTGGATATTTCTCAAAAAAAAGAACACATGGAAAAAGTGAAGCAACATGCAGTTCTTTTTAAATGAACGTACAGTTTTATGGCATGAATACTACTTCCCGCTTTTACAATATTGAACTAATATCGGCATTTATACATCACTACAATTTCTTTTTCTTGGAATCTATTAACACATATATTACTTATTTTCCCTTTTACCAAAATCACTCTGTTATATTAAGACGTGCCTTGCATGTGTATACATACTAGTAAATGTAGGTTTTTGAATGCGGCGAGGAGGCGGATATGGCTGGGAGTGCAGCGGGCGACGCCCTGGGTCGGCGCGCCACTTCAAATGGCGGATGCAGTGAGAGGTCGGGTCCACCCTGACCCCCTTGACGGTGCATGTCATCTTGTGTCCAGAACTGAGATGCCACGTGTACCAGATGAATGACTACAAGCTCGACCACCGTGATGCAAGAGGGCGACCTGAGGAACGCTGTTGGAGACACCCTCCTCGTCATCATCTGAGTCCTAGAAGTTGTCACCCACATCATAATTAGGCATGCAGCCGCCTTCATAGACAACGTGCACAGAAGGAGTAGAGGCGACTGGGGACGCACCACGTCGTGGGCACTCCGAACGTGCTCATGTGCGTGCAGCGGGCGTGCTTTTCCATCGGTGCTAGCTCTAAGGCCGAAGTTGCGGTCGTCTTCGTCTCCGGCTAGTCGTTGAGCAACGACGGCAAAGAGATGATGCAGGTGATGCGTGGGCGCCTTGTGTGAGAGCTTCGCCATAGCATGATGAACCGGATGTCACCGCAGATGGCGCACGCCTCCATGCAGCCGAGTGTGTGCGCATGCATGTGTTATTCACGTGCATTATGCGGCCGAGTGTGTGTGCATGCATCTGTTGTGTACGTGCGTTCTATGCTCCATGTTGTGCGTGTTTGTGCATGAGTTGGATCGGCATGAGTTAGTGCGTTGGCATGTGTACATGCGTGGCTGCATGCATCCTGTACATGCATGGCTTCTTGCGTGGGTATCAATATAAACTAATAAAATATCTTCAACTTAGCATCCTGATGTATCGTCTCTAGTGGTTAGCGAAGAGTTCATGTTCTTTTATTTGTTTATAGGCGGGCAGGCGGCAGAAAACAGGGGAAAGCGCGCAAGGTTCCTTGTAGATGCTCCACCGCGAGGTTCCTTGCTCCTTCTCGGTCATCGGGAATCTATGTTCTTCAACTCTTTTTTTTATGTGAGTTTTGTTCATCCTTTTGCCAACACGCGAGACATCTAGCATCAAGGTGCATGTGTCATACAAGAAAATGGAGATAATCAGATAAGCAGTGCGTAAGTGAGTCGTGCACTTCGATGGCACCTACTCAACAACGGAGCACGGGATGGTAGCCATGACATGGTCAGCCCTTTTTTGGAGCGAGTACGTACTACTAAATAACTTTGATGTGTCTCGTGAACTCGCATAACGACGATAAGCTTGCTTACTACGCCTTCTCCCTCACTAACGCGTGCACGGTGGCTCCTAACACGAGGAGAAACTTTTGCTTACAAGCGGTGGACGTGCAGCAGTTCATTTGGTGTCAGATTGCCTGAAGTACTATACTACTGTAGTACCACCATTATTGTTCGACTTCCGGAAGAGGCAAAGAGCCAAGCGCAAGGCTAGCCATAGTGGGAGTAACATAAGTAGGAGTACCTCCTTTTTTTTATTCTAGAAACAACCACATGCGAATATTGGATGGTAGCAGCACACCAACTAAATCAAAAGTCAAAACCTTCCCGCCCGACGCCAGCTGATCCTGCCGCTCCACATCGATGGCAAGTCAGGGCAACGCGACCTCTCACTGCTTCCTCCATTGAAGTGGCGTGTCGACCGAGGGCACCGCCCGCTGCACGCCGGACATTTTAGACTACACATACTTTGTGAGACAAAAGGTGGGGCCATTATTAATGATATAGTATTATACTACAGGGACTAACTATTGTAAGCAGGCTACGTATTAGGTTGGTTCTAGATGATGTGTCAACTTCATATAGCCGGATGTTGGCTATACTATTAACCATGCTCTAATGCTGGCCATAGTGGGGGTAACATAAGTAGTATCATGCACTTGGGACTGGCAAGCATGCTTATGTGGCAGGCAATTAAAGAAGAGAGAGATGGTTATAGTAACATAGGTAGATACAGTAACATAATAAATGTGATGCTACTATGTGTCATGCATGGCAATAAATGAGACCATCTATGATACTTCCATGATAGTATGCACTATAGAGGTAGTAACATAGACTAGTAACATATGCATGTTACTAGTCCAAGTTACTCCCCACTATGACTAGCCTAAGTGTGGTGTGAGTCGGAAAATTTATTAAGTCATTAATTATTAATTAATGGACGCCTTAATTACTCAGCCATTTGCGATTCTTTTGGATAGTGGGGCAATTATTGACTTAGACGTGGGGTTTGGCCCAAAGGCCTACTAGTACTTGGTCTTACTCGCACGACCGACCTTACAGGCTCTACTCTAGCCGCCGCTGTATCATATGGTTTCGCACCGTTCCAGATTTTAGCGCCACCACGCAATTCTTGTCCATCCCTCCTTCTGGCGTGCATTGCGAGAAGGGACAGTAGTCCTCCGAACCCCGCCTTTCGTGATCCTGTACGGGAGAGGGGCGGTCAGGTTTTTGGGGAGCACACTCCTGTGACTGCTGCCAGCGATGACTTCCTCAACGGCAGCCTTCTTCCCCGACCTCGGTAACCTCTTCATCAACGACATGAGTGACAACATCAACCACAACGGTTCTGCTCCCGCTGTACAGTATGTGATTCTGTCCTCCTGGTTTAGTCCGCATCATTACTTTGATCTTTGCAATTGTCGTCATGCTCTATTTACTGTTGATTCGGATTACATCTCATAGTAAATTGCTCATATATTCAACAATCCAATCCAAAAACCTGATTATAGGCAATTTACTCCCAGTGGTTTTGCTGCGCTTTTGAAGCTGCCTACTTTTAAGGGGGTGCAATATAAAAGGTGGTGCACAAGAGAAGTATATTGGTTTCAGATCATGTACTGCTATGACGCCACTAAGGGTAAGCCTGAGGGTGATCTTAATCCTACACAGTAGGAAGCTTTTGAGAACATGGATACCCTCTTCAAAGCCACCCTGCTGAGTGTTCTTTACGATTCCATTGTGGATTCATATATGTCGTTTGATAGTGGCAAAGACATGTGGGCTGTGCTCGAGGCCACGTTTGGGGCCTCGGGCGCTGGCAACGAGTTGTACGTCATGGAGCAATTCTGTGACTACAAGATGACTGATGAGCGCTCTATTGTTCAGCAGACTCATGAGATATAGTCACTCGCTAAGGAACTTGAGTACTTCAAGTGTGTGTTGCCGGACAAATTTGTTGCTGGGACCATCATTGCCAAGCTTCCACCTTCGTGGAACGATTTTGCTAGTTCTCTGAAAAACAAGAGACATGAGTTTTCCGTTTCGGTTCTCATTAGCACTCTTCATTTTGAAGAGAAGGCGGGAGCAAAAGACACACGTGCTTGGGTCGCTGAGGGAGCTTCTAGTGCGCACATGGTACATGAGAAGAACTTCCAGCCCAACTAGCCCCAAAACAACAAGAACAAATCTCAGGGGAAAGGCAAGCACTACAAAAAAAGACACTTCCGTGATGATACGTGTTTGTCACAGTAGGTCACATTTTCTGACATGCATGTACATCCATGACAAATTTATGACAGAATCAAGATAGTCATACCTGTGCTGTCATAGAAGTGTTCCATGACATTACCAAAATTATCATCACGGAAGTGTCCACTTCCATGATGATAAATCACGCGTCATAGAAGTGCTTTCGTCAAGGGTGACCGACATGTGGCATCCACCGTAACGGCTCGCCGTTAAGCTACCGGGTCCGGTTTTGGATCCGATAACCCATTAACAGCCGAGACCAATGGTGATTTTCTACATGTAAAATTCTCATTGGCCGAAGGAAACACGTGTCTGCTCCTCGGTGGGCCAGATGTCACCCGTCCATTGGAGGAGACATGCCTATGATACGTCGACACATGGCAGAGCCCAACAAAGGTCCATATAGGTTAATAAGGTCAGCCTAGTCAAAGGCCCGTAGTACTTACTCAGGTACTAGTGGGCCAGCCCAATAATTGCCTGTTTAATAAAGGCCCATTTACGGCCCGAAGCCAGATCTGGCCCGTTAATTGTTCACAGAATATTTGGACCCAATTGTAGCCCAGTGAATTTTGGCCTGTTAGAGGCCCAATGTAGACATGGGCCCATTTCAGCCCGGTGTGTATTTCGGCCTGGGAATGTCCCGTGCTGCCCATGGGCCATATATGGTCCGACGCGACATCCGGCCCACTAACGGCCCGTGATAAAGGTGGCAACAGTTCAGCCCAATGTGACTTTGGGCCTATTAAAGGCCTGTCGTATAATTCAGCCCGTTGATGCATGTACTAAGCTTTCGACCTCTTAAAGGCCCATGATATTAGTGGGCCAACTAAGGCCCAAGATATGTTTCGGCCTGGTAACAACCCGTCATATAACTGGGCCAAAAAAGGCCCGGTCTACATTTCAGCCTGCTGAAGGCCCGTCAACGACTAGTGAAAATTGAGGCCCAACATGCATTTCGGCCTGCTAAAGGCCCATGGTTTCTTCTGGGCCGTAACAGGCCAATAGAATATTCAGCCTATTAATGGCCCAACGCTACTTGGACCAATCTAAGCGCTGGGTCCACAAAAGGCCCAACTAAAATTTGGGTCGAATATAGGCCAGAGTAAGTTAAGGGCCTGGCGCAAAGTGTAAAGGCCCCAATGGCCATTCGGGCCCAAGAAAGATGCAGGCCGGCCCAATTGTGGCCCGCTAAAAACCAGGCCCGTTAGAGGCGAATCTTTCGGCCCGGTCGACTACATCAGATTTTTTTAGATAGAGAATAATGGGAGTAACTAGTAGGAATTAAGAACAAACCTACTCTATACAATAAAGAAATTATGACATAGTAACTTAGAATAAACCTACACTATACAATAAAGGATTTATGGTATATTACATCCACTGGGCATCGAAGTTCGCCACCAGTGATCATAAAGCGCAACGAAGAAGCAGATTACAAAAATTGGGCACCATTGTAGCGTAACAAAATAATACTAAACCGAGAGCACTTCCAAGACAGTTCAAGAAAGATTACCCTTGCGCGGGAATTGCTACACAAGCTGCTGAGCAAGGCTATGAGACCGGCCTAGCATGTTGGTCATAGCTTCCAGGTGTAGCTGTTTAGCAATGAGGTTCTCATTGGTGTTCTCCGCAATCTTTCTTAGAGATAGGACTTCAAGTCAAAGTTGAGTTGCAGAATGCCTTTCTACTAGAACTTGGGACCAAAGAAGTCGAACTGATTCAGACAGCGAATTTTGTGAGCTTTTCTGACTGCTAGTCTCAAGTAACTTGAACACTGCATCAAGACAAGACTTTGGGGTTGTCTCGCTATCTTCAAGATGTTTTGCCTTCTTTGCTGCAATATATGTTGGGTTTGTCTCACAACCTTCAGCAGACTTGTGCATGCCATCAGGCATATCACCCTGAAACAAGCAAAGAGATGACAGGTTTTCCACGTGTATAAACAAAGATGATAACTGTGTCGTCAATTCCATCCAATGTCAACTTAGAAAATAAAGAGCAAGTTCAAAATATCAATAGCATAATCTAGCATTATTCATAATGCGGGGAGCTTAACCACACTACTGGATTACCATATCAACATAACAAGCATAGATGAAGGGCAAAGACAATCATTGTATCTATTTTGGTTAATGTGCATGGCATGTTGTTCATATCATCAGCCACATCAGTAAGATAAAATAGGAGATGACAAGGTGCATATGTGGGCTGCTTCACCACACGCTGGATTATAGATCCACAAAAACAAGCATACATATAGGGAGTATTGAGTAATGTGCATTGTATGAATAAGGAATTTGGTTTTACAAGTAAAACTTGGGACTTACGATTCTTGCAAACATGCATTTTGATAGAAACATCAAACTAAACAGCAGTAAACGATAGGGAGTATGAGCAAATTAAACAGCAGTTGAGGATAAAGGCTTTAGAAGGACTGACTTACATTAACAGTTAACACTGGCATTATAATGCCCTTCTCCATGTCAAGGGAAGGATAACTCAAGAATTTCAGCACAGAATCTTCTTCATAAGCATTGCCTGTACTCTATATTTTGTAGAAAGTAATTATAGATATGATAATACTGGAAGGGATAGAGGATAATGAAGATAAGATGCAGATTCATGCTACATAATCAACTACCAATCTCTGGAAGTACAAGCATTACAGGACAAAATGTACTGACAAGACCAATGGGCTACACTTCTGCACTGGCATTGTTTGTGTATTCAACTTTTTGGTAAGATTAAATATAGATCTAATATATTTTAGTAAATGGTGGGCGAGGGAGATAAGATGCAGAATGCTACAGAATGAACCAATCCCTCTTCCCATAATACAAGCGTGTTTTGAACACTGGTGTACTATACAAAACATTCTTATATTATGGGACGGATGGAGTACCTGTTAATGTAAGTAGAGTGATAGACGATGTTCAGTCCTTATAAGAGGACTGCAGAGCTAAACCTCTTCAAAGCATTGGGTTGATTCTATATTTATGTAAGAGTCCATACGGATCTTATAATGTCCAGCAAATGGACGATAACAAGGCTAACATGTGCAGTGATGCTACATAATCAAACAACTATGAAAGTAAGTATGGTCATACAGGGGAAGAGGTACTCACAAGAGCAATGCAGTGTGCAGTATAGTTGCGAGATTCTGTGGTCCCTTGAGAATGAATGTTCTTCTGCTAATAGTTTTCGTACAAGTGAGACGTTAAGGCAAATGCAGAAATGTAGTTCAAATTGTGATGTGATATCATAGACAGTACCTTACGCTGCAGACGAGACCAATGTGTAACAAGATTATTCCAGTCACTGTCGGATAAATGTAGCACCGAAGACTTTATAGAAATTTCGTTTAGAGGCTTGCCATCGAAGTGTGCTTGCCTCAGGTAGGAACGATACTTCATCAACGAGTGCTAGAAAAGCGCAACCAACCCTTGCTCGTCTTGACAATCCAATTTGGTCCTCGCCTATTTAAAAGAATGAAATCTTGTGTCTTCTGTCAGCAGAAACACATGCAATAATTACCATGAATAACATTAGTACATTACTTACGCGTAAGTTACGGAGGAAGACTGGAAATTGTTCTGTGTCTGCGGTATAATCCTTCCATGATGAAAAGATGCGCACAAAGTTCCTGACAACAATATAAGCTTCGTCTTCTAAACTGGGAAGAAATGGAACAAGGGTCCTATTTGCTGCAATTAGGTCTCTCTCTCTGGTTCGAAAAGGGATTTGGCAACTAGATTTGGTGTACTCTTTGCTGGAATGGGGGTTTTGCGTTGTAGAGCTGGTGCTATGTCAGCTGGCATCATCATACTGTTTGTTGCAGTTGGGGTCTGCCAAGTTGGGGCATCAGAAATGACCAGTGTAGTAGGGCTAGAGTTTGCTAGAGTTGGGGTGTTTTGCGGGTCAGGTGATATTGCAACTACACCTAATGGGCTATTTGATTTATTAGGTGTCACTACTTTTTCCAAATACTTCGCTTGTGCTCCTCCGTGATCAGCAATCGCCCTCTACCTTTTGAACGTCTTATACACAAGAACAACATTTGAATGGATAAATATGGTATGATGACAGATGGAATATGTACTGAAAATGGATAGGCACGGCGTATTCACATATACAATGTGTAAACTAAGCTTAACCATAGTGCAACAAAGTAGAAGCAATGCAAAGCATCAGTTGCAAGATATGTGGGACCAATATAACCGTGGAAAGTTAGAGCAAGCACCTTGATGGGTGAATAAGATAGGGCATCTGCCTCTGACTCATCCACTAGGGAGGTACATTGACTTAGGTCTGCCTCTAGCTCAGAATCACTGTTAGGATCATATTCTGAGCATGAATCTGTAGGTGGAGAGCGTTTGCATTGCATTGCATCCAGACATGATTTCAGTCCCTTAATGCCAAGTTTGACAGCCATGGCATTGTTCTGCTTTATTCTTTTCATGCGCGCAAGCTCATAATCATTATGATGTTGTTCAGAATCTGAGATTCATGAAAACATAAAAAGTAGTCAGATTATCTATGGAATGCATTGCGGATTCAACTTGAAGAGTGTCTCCCTATAAACCCCTACATATGCAAAGTTCACCCCCCAACCGTGCTGACCAGACCACACACAGAAAAACAAACCCCTTATGACTCTATAACAGGCAGACACACAATTCAAAACTGAAGTAGGAACATTAGAATCATATCAAATTCGTATTTGAACAAATAAACCAAGGAATTATGAGTAGCATAATGTTTAGTTTCAAGGGAGGAGTGTTGGTAGTGCGACACAAAGCAAGTAGGCAGATTGTATTC
The DNA here is from genome assembly GCF_002162155.2 of Triticum dicoccoides. Taxonomy (NCBI): domain Eukaryota; kingdom Viridiplantae; phylum Streptophyta; class Magnoliopsida; order Poales; family Poaceae; genus Triticum; species Triticum dicoccoides. Next base: position 649,350,621 of record NC_041385.1, read on the forward strand.
CATGTAAAAGATCGTAGCCTATGTAAAAGCTGGAAATGACACTTTCTTTCTATACAATGCAGTGTTCGTTGCCAACACATGATGGAAGAGATCACACAGAGAAATACTATTCACTCATGTCTACAATTCCAGTATTTTGAAACAGGGTGGTCCACCCTAAAAGAATATTGACAACAAATATGAGAAGGTGTGGCACCCCGGCTCAGAGAAAACCGGAATGCCCCGTATTCCAGCCCAGAGATCGAGGAGAAGTCTTCTGGAATACGGCACTGCTTAGCATAGAACAAACCAGCCTTCTATTATTACACGAATATGAATACAAGGTCTCTGATATTACAATGAATAACATCGGCACGGCGACACTACGCCATCCTCAGTTGCTCTATGCAAGCAGGAGAACAACTCGAAGCAGAGGAAAAACTCTAGCAGCGGAACAAAGAAGCCGGCGGTGAACTCCACTCCGCAGGGACTCTGGCTGGAACGCTTATCCTAGCTTGCAAACGAGGACTCCATGGCAAAAAAGCAATCAAATCCGGAATGACCTGCAAGCTGGCATGACACCCCAGGTCAGTACATTGAATGTACTTGCAAGATCACAATAATCCAGAAGCATTCAAGACAAACAACAGCATGGCAATTACAGGTTAAACAGGAATTATCATCATCATAATAACATAGTATGGCAAGACCAACATAAACATGATACAGCTATCTCAACATAAACATATTAAATCCGACTATACTAGCATGCAACATAATAACACCATATGCACCACTTATTCTGCTCGGTTACCTTGAAACCAACACATGCATCACTTACCAACCTCAGACGTCACACAATCATCTCAGGATCAAATCAAGCTTGGTATAAACAATGCCGTAGTAAATCATTAAATGACCACAAGGAGCTTGACCGTTACCCACGATTCTCGTACAACATCACGAATATACAACAACTCGGTATCATCTATACCATCGTGATTCTTACGGCGATCTCAATCACGGCCAACACTTAGTCTCAAACCGTGATCCTTACGGCGATCACAACCCAACCAATACATGGACCATGATCCTCACGGCGATCACAACCCGACCACTACATGGCCCGTGATCCTTACGGCGATCACCACCCAACTTATCTCACTATTATTAAGCACATTATTCTTATTACTGTTGACTCATGGTGTGACCTACTTTCGACCTGAGCCCTTATCCGCAGGCGCGGCTATTGATAGATTAATATACACTCTATAGAGGTTAGTACACTATACCCACACTACGGAACCCATGGCCTCACCCTCCCATTCGGGTGGACCAACAGCGTTCCGACAAAACCGATCTACTGCCATGACACTCTGCCGGCCACTCCGACTTACTCCCCTCTGAGCTAAATCATGGGTGGCCCCGTGTCTACCTCAAGACACCTCAACGACCACCGTCGTGGCCCGTCCCACTCTGGGACATGTGCACATAACAACAACAATGGGCACACAAGGTTATGCTTGCCTACCGGGCCAGGGTACAACATGCCCATAACCTTCCCTCGTTGGAGGCACTAGTGAGAGGCACGACAATAGACCCAGTTAGGACCGTCCCATACCGGTAAGCGTGGTTGCACTGGTCAGCATCAATTCAGCGGCACCATGACTCAGCCAACAGTTGTTCAAGTTCAATTTAATCCGGTTAACTTGAATGCAAATATGCTGAGCCATGATAAAATAACATGATGCCAACAATAATACATGAACATGATATCAACATCATCATGAGGGTATCACATAACTTTCCACCATATCAACAATAAATCATATTCACTGAGCATCGCATACTAACTAGCATGACCATCTCCAACATCAACATGTACTACTAACAAGCATAAACATATGAAAGATAATACTAGCAGGTATAACATGATCACAGAGTATAAGACAACATAGCAAAAAAAAGTGAACATGCAAATCTGAACATCACCGGAACAAGGATAACCATCTTTTCAACAAGCAAACATTTAATAAGGGTTCAAGTTGAAAACCATGGCTACTGCATGACTATCATGCAAGTGGGTATTGTGGCTTGCCTGGGGATGAAGAAGGCACCGAGGAGAAGTGCGGTGAAGCCGCGGAACGAAACGCCAGAAAACGTACTCTCTCAAAGGGGGCTGATTAAGGGCAGGGGCAAAATGGTCATTTTCTGTATGCCAAAACATAATGAAAGTGACACCAACGGAAAGGGCTCGACGAAATGAAGAAGTGAGCATTGGGTTCACCTCATTTGGAGTTACGGTTAAAAAGATATTAAGGTTTTACTGCCAGGGACCTATCTGTAAAAATTTATTTTACAGACTGGGCCAAAACAGAAAACTGGAAAGCGTAATTGGGGGTTTACGCTCCACTTATCCAACGTGGCAGTGGCGGGGCCGGGGCTGGTCAACGCCTGAGAGGCTGAGGGGTGGGCCCCACCTTATCCTTCTCTCTCCTCCTAGCTCCTCCTTCTTCTCGACGGGGCGCTGGACAGAGGCGAGCCCGGCCGCCCCGACGATGACCGCCGGTGACTCAGGCCATCGTAGGCGGCGCTCGACCTACCCACGTGCTCAGAGCGACGAGGCCGACTCGCTCTAGGACAGAACGAACCTCGAGGAGGGCGGGGTTGAGAGCAGCAAGCACTCCGGCGGAGGGGGCTTCGGGTGGAGGTGGGACTCGAGGCCACAGTGGTTCTGGCGTGGGGGAAACGGCATGGGCATGGGCGCCGGAGTGAGTAGATCTCACTGGTGGTGGAAGGAGCGAGGGAGGGGCTTGGGCTCGATCGAATCGAGGGAGGGCAGAGGCGGCGGCCATGGCGGCCATGGGGGCACACAGAGCTCTTGGAGCTCGAGCGAGTGGACGGGAAGGGAGCTAGGAGTGAGGTGAGGCTTGGGGTGAGCTCGGACGAGGCCAAGTATGGCTATTTATAGTCGGGGCGAGAGGGAGCCGTGCTGGCATCGCTGGCGACGCGTGTCCGGTGTCGCGGACGCTTGTGCTCGTGCATGGACTCGGGGGAAGGCGACGACGACGTACGGGGAGGAGCTCACGAGGTAGAAGGGGTCGAGGGACGCAGAGGAGAAATGGCCAAACGCCATTAAACCCTCGGTCGGCCACAGTGCGTCCGTGGGCGCGCGGCGACGAGCACTGACGGAGGGGCTAACGGAGGGGGAGAGGGCTCCAGGAGGACGGCGACGATGAGGGCAATCTACTGGACATGCTCACGGGCGCGAAGACAGTGAGTGGGAGAGGGGCTCGAGCAGAAACGACATTCTGGCCGCGCACACTGCATGCCAAAATGGTGGTCACCGCGCGCAGTGGTGCTCAAAGGGGCACACGGCCGGCCAAATGATGTCTGGGGGCTTGTACTTCCTGGGGAGGGTGCAACTGCGGAGGTAGTTTGGTTAAAAGTGACATGGTTAAAGGGTAGTTAACACCTGAAGTTTACTGCAGTAAACTTGATCGTGTACTACTGCTCAACAGGTATGTGATTGGGTCAAATGGAGTTGTCTAGGAGGTTGAGGTAAAGAAGGACTAACATCCTGGTAACTATGGATGGGTTTGGATCAAGATTTAAGAGAGTTGCTTTGCAACTTCCAAATATGGTCCAGAATCAAGATTTGGATGGTGCACTCACATGGAGTGTCCACTTGAGCTAAGATTTGGCAAGGCTTAGTAATTTGGTCATATCAAGATGCTGTAAAAAGATAATGCTAAATGGACAAGCCAAAATAGCACTTGCTTCACAAAAATCTCCTCTAGACAGAAACTTGGAATAATTATGGTGGTCAAATGGATCAATGAAATGATGCCAAAATGTGTGGAGATATGTTTTATGGGTATAAGAATGATCTGGTAATTTATCAGGATTTTTGAAGCAATATAAAGTATACTTGCTTCATAACCTGAAAATATTGCCAGAAACAATGATTTTCTCCTGTGCTCACATAGTTGCTAGTATCGGTCTGCAAATGGGTGGAAGGGGTTAATATGAGCACATTAAGGAGTGTGAAAAAGTTTAACTAATTTGGGTACTCCTAGCTAGTACTTCCTTCACAAAGCCTTCTATTTGACAAAAACTTTGAAAAATCACTGAGGAAGATTGGCTAGGCAAATAAATTTGAACTTGTGCATGGGGCGATCATTTGGACATATAAACATGCACAAAAAGGTTGGGAGTCAATAGGAGAAATATAAATGACACTTCCTTCACAAAGTGCCATTCAGGGCAGAAGAGGAAATGAATTATTGGGGAACTATTTTTGAACATGGCAATGAAAAGTTTTGCCACATTTGATCAAGATATGACCCAAAAAAATTATGAGAATTATTTGGGAATTTTTGGAGTGATGGAAATATAGGTTGCTTCACAACCTAGGGCAATTTGAGTTATTCCTTTAATAGAAAAGGAATATTCCCAATAAAAAGAATATTGGGATATGGGCTAGGATAGAAATGACAGGGTCTAGGGAAGGATTTGGGAATGACAAGCCACTCTGGAAGCAAAGAAGAGGGCATCTTATTTAGTTTCCAGACCACAAAGCCACGGAAAAGAAAAACTCACGCAAAAACCTCGGAAAAACAAAAGAAAAAGAAATGGCCAAAAATCAGGCTGTCACAAACCTTACTCCCTTAAAGAAATCTCGTCCTCGATATTTCATTGCTCAGGGAACTAGTATGAATATTGTGATTTAAGGAAACCGTTTCCAACTCGGGTAACCTTTTTCCTTTATTGTTGATCCCACCAAATTTTATCTGACTGGCTCTAGGGTGGTTTGCTTTACTGTATCCACAATCTGACAGATCTTAGCTGGCTTGTTCATGCTTATATAGGCTCCAATTTCTTTTTAGATCTGCTGACTAGCTGAGTGTGATTTATCACGACTGAAATATATATTCGTTTCTCAAATCCAAAAGTGATTTTCGCTAGGTGTGCCATCCGGTACTGACAACCTTTCATGTAATGATGATCAGAATTTTCGGATGAAAAACTCAAGCTCCGACTCATTGCATTGGGTTTCTCCACTGAATGCAGGTCCTTTGGGTTCCAACAGTGAGTTAAAACATAACCGTTTCCTGACAGATTCTGACTCATTGCAGAAGTTTCTGAATCATCTTAACTGGTCCCATTGTCGTGAGTATTGGATCCGTACCAAATATTTGATTGTCTCCTATCGCGGCCAGCAAAAAGGGTTTGGCCTGTATGATAATATCTGCAGACTTGTTTGACGGTGGTTCTGACGGAACAATTTTGTTCACGACAGGCTATCCACGATGGTTCATATAAGTGAGGACTCAGGCTTCTAGACTGTTATTACTCACTTTACTGATAAGGTAACCCATTAAATGGCAGGTTCAATACCTCTCAAGTTTTGATCGTTGGTAAATGATCCTTCGAAACCCTTGCAAGAAATCGGCAAATAAATCAGTAGCCACCAGAACGGTCTTTACAACTCAGATCTGAGACATTACTGAAATAACTCAACCACGGCTCAGAGCATGAGACCAGGTCGATAAGAAGAAGGTGGCAGCTCCCTAAAATAGCCAAAAAGCAACTATAGGGCTACTATCACAAAAAGAAACTCAACAGCTGTATGAGACGGCCGAAAAGCAGCTCAGACTCGTGACAGTCCTTGAAGAGAGAAACAAAAATCAGCATCCACCCTGGATAGCTAGAAACAGCTCAGATCACAGGCGTGGTGCCGTCATTGGAGAAAAAGGAGACAAGGGCTCATCAGGATCATTTTCCAGGCTCATGGGTACTTGTATTGATCTCATTGATGTCATCAATCCTCATAATCCTTTGTCACACTGTGGTGTATACTGGCTTTCTTCTCTTAATCATCCTCACGTGGTTATCAGATCCTCATCCGAGTTACTTGTAAGATCTTGACGGTATGCTCATTGCATATATATGAGAATCTAATTCCCGGGATAGACGTGTATTCTGACTGATTCTTGATTCTGACCAAAATGTTGCGGATCTAATTCTTGGGATTCACTGCCATATGCTGTCAATTCACAGCGTACTACCTTGTACCAATGTCTTACTAAGGTGGATGGGCTGGCTTGTGCTCGAAACTTTCATCGGGCAGCTTGCTGAAGAAGAGTGAATATCGTGCTTCAGAAGCTTACCCCCTTAAAGACTTTGTTGGGGAAAGACTGAGTACCTTATGCTGGAAGCTTTTGCGGTTGCTTACTGAGGAAGGCAGAGTACCTTGCGCGGAAAATCATCCACGTATCGTACTGAGGAAGATAGATGAATCTTGCCTTGGAAGCTTCTCTGGCATTTTGCGAGGGACGATTGGGTTGCTTGCACCAGAAGCTTCTTATTGTGATATGCGGATCGATTTCCACATATACATAACATCTTAATATTTCTGATGTTGATTTCTTGCATGAAACGGGGTTTTGCAGGACTATTCTCCTTTCTCAGTATATGCCATATTTTTGCTTGCTTCTAGGTACATCGAGTTCCAAAATCATTCTCAACGAAAAAATTAAGCTCGTATCTGAGCCATACCTTTGATAACCTTTTGTCAACCTTGCACACAATTTATCTTCTGCTGATTTAATCATTTTGTTGTGATGAGTGCACGCTATTGCAAACTTGATACTGACGGTCTATCCAGGATTTCTTTTGCATCCGGACAAGATATTCCAATTTCACTGCAGTCAGCTGATAATTCCATTTTGCTTAGCTGAATTTCCAAATATATGCATTTCTTGCTGACTCTTCGGGTCCAGTGTCGGCTGACAAGCAACTTTAATAGGGGAAAAAATTGTAACACCGAAGGCCCAAAGAAAGAAACAACAGAAACGACTAAAACAAAGGCACACAAGCATTCTACTAATATAATTAATCAAGCAATCATCACATATTACTGCTACTCACACAATAATATGCATGCACACCTAAGCACACAAATCTCGCAGAAACTCCGGTATTGCGGTCTAATATGTTGTGGCGATGTGCACGAGGACGAATAAATGTGTGGAAGGATTGGCGTAAACAGCGCTACACCAAGTGCTAGCTTAGCCAGGCAGCAACCTGAACTAGCTTGGAGGTAAGGACGTATTCGGTAATCATGCAGTAGGACACGAAGGTCGCAACCACGTTATTATCAAGCGGACGGAAAAAGATCCGTACTCGTCCAAGAAATAGGATAGCGGGGAAAAACTAAGGCTGCTGACATTGCCCTTTCTTGATAACTAAGATCATTAAGGGTTGCCAACACGACAAAATAAAAGAATGATCCGGGATAGACGCATGTCCATCACCAAAACGATAGGAGGGACTGAAGGAAAGACATCAGTGCGATACATGAGCACCATTTTTGCAAACAGTGTCCGGATCACTTGGCATCACTCTGCTGGGACAAGAATGACTCCAAACACCGAAAGAAAAAGGGAACTGGAGATATGCAAAGGTTGATCTGTAGTGGATCCGAACCGATGCCAGCTACACTCACCAGATAAACCATTAGCGACCAAATAATAATCTATATGCATGCTATGCGACAAACAAATGCATCAATCAAGTGCAGCAAACCAACTGGGGTCTATACTACCGCTTTCTAATGTTCGCGCGGTCTACAGCGTCCTACAACCGGACCTACTCTGATACCAAGCCTATGGCACCCCGGCTCAGAGAAAACCGAAACGCCTCGTATTCCAGCCCAGAGATCAAGGAGAAGTCTTCTGGAATACGACACTGCTTAGCATAGAACAAACCAGCCTTCTATTATTACACGAATATGAATACAAGGTCTCCTATATTACAATGAATAACATCGGCATGGTGACGCTACGCCATCCTCAGTTGCTCTATGCAAGCAGCAGAACAGCTCGAAGCAGCGGAAAAACTCTAGCAGCGGAACAACGAAGACGGTGGTGAACTCCACTCCGCAGGGACTCTGGCTGGAACGCTTATCCTAGCTCGCAAACGAGGACTCCATGGCAAACAAGCAATCAAATCCGAAATGACCTGCAAGCTGGCATGACACGCCAGGTCAGTATATTGAATGTACTTGCAAGCTCACAATAATCCAGAAGCATTCAAGACAAACAACAGCATGGCAATTACAGGTTAAACAGGAATTATCATCATCATAATAACATAGTATGGCAAGACCAACATAAACATGATACAGCTATCTCAACATAAACATATTAAATCCGACTATACTAGCATGCAACATAATAACACCATATGCACCACTTATTCTGCTCGGTTACCTCGAAACCAACACATGCATCACTTACCAACCTCGGATGTCACATGATCATCTCAGGATCAAATCAAGCTTGGTATAAACAATACCGTAGTAAATCATTAAATGACCACAAGGAGCTTGACCTTTACCCACGATTCTCGTACAACATCACGAATATACAGCAACTCGGTATCATCTATACCATCGTGATTCTTACGACGATCACAACCATGACCAACACTTAGTCTCAAACCGTGATCCTTACAACAATCACAACCCGACCAATACATGGCCTGTGATCCTTATGGCGATCACAACCCGACCACTACATGGCCCGTGATCCTTACGGTGATCACCACCCAACTTATCTCACTATTATTAAGCACATTATTCTTATTACTGTTGACTCATGGTGTGACCTACTTTCGACCTGGGCCCTTATCCGTGGGCGCGGCTATCGATAGATTAATATACACTCTACAGAGGTTAGTACACTGTACCCACACTACGGAACCCATGGCCTCACCCTCCCATTCGGGTGGACCAACAGCGTTCCGACAAAACCGATCTACTGCCATGACACTCTCCCGGCCACTCTGACTTACTCCCCTCTGAGATAAATCATGGGTGGCCGCGTGTCTACCTCCAGACACCTCAACAACCACCATGGTGGCCCGTCCCACTCTGGGACACGTTCACATAACAACAACAACGGGCACACAAGGTTATGCTTGCCTACTGGGCCAGGGTACATCACGCCCATAACCTTCCCTCGTTGCAGGCACCGGCGAGGGGCACGACAATAGACCCAGTTAGGACCGTCCCATACCGGTAAGCATGGTTGCACTGGTCCGCATCGATTCAGCGGCACCATGACTCAGCTAACATTTGTTCAAGTACAATTTAATCCGGTTAACTTGAATGCAAATATGCTGAGCCATGATAAAATAACATGATGCCAACAATAATACTGACTAGCATGACCATCTCCAACATCAACATGTACTACTAACAAGCATAAACATATGAAAGATAATACTAGCAGGTATAACATGATCACAAAGTATAAGACAACATAGCAAAGAAAAGTGAACACGCAAATCTGAACATCACCGGAACAATGATAACCATCTTTTCAACAAGCAAACATTTAGTAAAGGTTCAAGTTGAAAACCATGGCTACTGCATGACTATCATGCAAGTGGGTATTGTGGCTTGCCTGAGGATGACGAAGGCACCGGGGAGAAGTGCGGTGAAGCCGTGGAACGAAACGTCGGAAAACATACTCTCTCGGAGGGGGCTGATTAAGGGCAGGGGCAAAATGGCCATTTTCAGTATGCCAAAACATAATGAAAGTGAAACAAACGGAAAGGGCTCGACGAAACAAAGAAGTGAGCGTTAGGTTCACCTCATTTGGAGTTACGGTTAAAAAGATATTGAGGTTTTACAGTCAGGGACCTATTTGTAAAAATTTATTTTACAGACTGGGCCAAAACAGAAAACTGGAAAGCGTATCTAGGGGTTTACGCTTCCACTTATCTAGCATGGCAGTGGCGGGGCCGGGGCTGTTTAACGCCTGAGAGACTGATGGGTGGGCCCCACCTTATCCTTCTCTCTCCTCCTGGCTCCTCCTTCTTCTTCTCGACGGGGCGCTGGACAGAGGCGAGGCCGGCCACCCCGACGACGACCGCCGGTGACTCAGGCCACCGTAGGCGGTGCTCGACCTACCCACGTGCTCAGAGAAACGAGGCCGACTCGCTCCAGGATAGAACGGACCTCGAGGAGGGCGGGGTTGAGAGCACCAAGCACTCCTGCGGAGGGGGCTTCGGGTGGAGGTGGGACTCGAGGCCACGGTGGTTCCGGCGAGGGGGAAAGGGCATGGGAATGGGCACCGGAGTGAGTGGATCTCACTGGTGGTGGAGGGAGCGAGGGAGGGGCTCGGGCTCGACCGAATAGAGGGAGGGCAGAGGCGGTGGCCATGGCGGCCATGGGGGCACAGAGAGCTCTTGGAGCTCGAGCGAGTGGACGGGGAGGGAGCTGGGAGTGAGGTGAGGCTCGGGGTGAGCTCGGACGAGGCCGGGAATGGCTATTTATAGTCGGGGCGAGAGGGAGCCGCGCTGGCATCGCCGGCGACGCTTGTCCGGCGCCGCGGACGCGTTTGCTCATGCATGGACTTAGGGGAAGGCAACGACGACGTACAGGGAGGATCTCACGGGGTAGAAGGTGTCGAGGGACACAGAGGAGAAACGGCCGAACGCCATTAAAGCCTCGGTCGGCCACAGTGCATCCGTGGGATCACGGCAACGAGCGCTGATGGAGGGGCTGACGGAGGGGGAGAGGGCTCCAGGAGGACGGCGATGACGAGGGCAATCTACTGGACATGCTCACGGGCGCGAAGATAGCGAGAGGGAGAGGGGCCCGAGCACAAACGACGTTCTGCCCGCGCACACTGCATGCCAAAACGGTGGTCACCGCACGCACTGGTGCTCACAGTGGCACACGGCCGGCCAAACGATGTCTGGGGGCTTGTCTTTCCTGGGGATGTTGCAACTGCAGTGGTAGTTTGGTTAAAAGTGACATGGTTAAAGGGCAGTTAACACCTGAAGTTTACTGCAGTAAACTTGATCGTGTACTACTGCTCAACAGGGATGTGATTGGGTCAAATGGAGTTGTCTAGGAGGTTGAGGTAAAGAAGGACTTACATCCTGGTAACTATGGATGGGTTTGGATCAAGATTTAACAGAGTTGCTTTGCAACTGCCAAATATGGTCCAGAATCAAGATTTGGATGGTGCACTCACATGGAGTGTCCACTTGAGTTAAGATTGGGCAAGGCTTAGTCATTTGGTCATATCAAGATGTTGTAAAAAGATCATGCTAAATGGACAAGCCAAAATAGCACTTGCTTCACAAACATCTCCTTTGGACAGAAACTTGGAATAATTATGGTGGTCAAATGGATCAATGAAATGGTGCCAAAATGTGTGGAGAGATGTTTTATGGGTATAAGAATGATCTGGTAATTTATCAGGATTTTTGAAGCAATATAAAATATACTTGCTTCACAACCTGAAAATATTGCCAGAAACAATGATTTGCTCATGTGCTCACATAGATTCTAGGATGGGGATGAAAATGGATGGAAGGGGTTAATATGAGCACATTAAGGAGTGTGCAAAAGTTCAACTAATTTGGGTACTCCTAGCTAGTACTTCATTCACAAAGCCTTCTGTCTGACAGAAACTTTGAAAAATCACTAAGGAAGATTGGCTAGGCAAATAAATTTTAACTTGTGCATGGGGCAATCATTTGGACATATAAACATGCCCAAAAAGGTTGGGAATCAATAGGAGAAATATAAATGACACTTCCTTCACAAAGTGCCATTGAGGGCAGAATAGGAAATGAATTATTGGGGAATTATTTTTGAACATGGCAATGAAATTTTTTGCCACATTTGATCAAGATATGACCCAAACAATTTATGAGAATTATTTGGGAATTTTTGGAGTGATGGAAATATAGGTTGCTTCACAACCTAGGGCAATTTGAGTTATTCCTTTAATAGAAAAGGAATATTTCCAATAAAAAGAATATTGGGATTTGGGCTATAATGGAAATGACAGGGTCTAGGTAAGGATTTGGGAATGACAAGCCACTCTGGAAGCAAAGAAGATGGCATCTTCTTTAGTTTCCAGACCAAAAAGCCACGGAAAAGAAAAACTCAGGCAAAAACCTCGGAAAAACAAAAGATAAATAAAGGGCCAAAAATCAGGCTGTCACAGAAGGCAAGCATAGATGTAGTGAATCAATCATTTACTTGTGAGCTCACTAGGACAAGTATGCATAATTGTAACTGCAGGAAGAGACCGTTAAAAATATGAATCAAGAAGTTTGTCTAGCACTTACTGTTTGCAACTAATCGACGTGAATAATTGGATATCATATCAAATGAGTAAGAAAGACAAGTAAAATTGTCAACAAACCTGGCCTGCAGTAGTAATCTGGGTCAATGTCACTACGACCAACAATCCAAAATGACTAGTGTCTGTTCCTAGGGCCAGAATTTTGAAACCCTGTGAACTTTACAGGTACTAAAGTTTACTGAAATACATCTGAACCATTAAGTGTAGGTAGCACTCAACACACAACGAACCCTAATGACAGTCTTGCCTAATGAGTAATTAATCAATTAGAAAATGGGTGATGAGGAGTGGGTACTGAATTGCTGAGTGTTGAGGATGTATCTTAGGATAAATCGGGTTGGCGTAGTGGGTGCGGCACGCCCGAGCCCTGAACAGACTGGGAAGGTAGGCATGGAGGCGCGCCTGGGCAGCGGTGACGCTGTAGGGCGAGCGGCTCCTGACCTCCTGCTAGCCTGGCGTCTCCTCCTAGAGTCATACCGTCCGGAGACGGCATGTCACCGGCGAGGCAGGTGGCTGGGGGCGAGTAGAGATCGGAAGCGCGTTGTAGAATAGAGGGGAGTCGGGGCCTGGGATGACCCAAAATCCCAGGGTGGGCTGGCCCACCGTGGGCACCCTGTAGAGATACACACCCGAGCGGCGAACATGCATTTTCAAAACTAAATTAGGAACATTTAGCTGACCAATTAAATGACTCTGTTTTGATAATATCAGATTCGTATTTGAACATCTAAGCTTGTTTAGCTTGATGGGTGGAGCAGTGCTATTATGACACGAAGCACGTATTCTGATCGTATAGTGATCATAAAAGGGGGAAACCCTAAGCATTTTTTTAGCAAACGTGGCCTGGGGAGGTTGCTAGTGACCAAAACGCCATAGTGGACATATTTTGGTCATAAACGTCTATGGCCATTCCAGAAGAAAGGTCGCTATAGTCAGTTTACGACCGCCAGCTTTTGACCTTCTGTTTTTGGTCACAGAAAGGTCGCAAATGAAAAAACATGACCTTTAAGTGACCAATAGTGGTCGTCACAAGTTGATATATTTCTTGTAGTGGGAATGTGTAGATGGCCTTTGCCTACCTCCCGCCAGTCACTGTTGACGATCTTTCTCGAACCGCCAGTGACCACCGGCCCAGACCCCTGCCTCCGCCGCCCCGCCCTCCCCTCGACCTCACACCACCGCCGTGCTTGGCAGCCCCCCAGGCCATCCCTTTAATCCCGGCCGACCCCCAGATCAGGCGCCAGTAGCTCTAGGCCCCACATGCCCCTAAGATAAACACCAAGGCGCTGCTTCCCCGGCGTAATAGGCGGACTAGCGCCTGTTACGCCGGGGAATGTTTCCGTTAATTGGGAATCAACTGACTAGGAATTGAAATTCAGGGGGGCGACTTACCTCTAGCTAAGGTGAAATAGTATATGAGGAGAAACCTTGTGCATCGCGAGTTACTAGGAACATCTAGTATCAAGAAGAAGCGGTCAAGTAGTGTCTTCTATGGGATGAGTACCGTGCAAGCAGACACGTAAGATTTGCACAAATAAGGGAAGAGGAGTACCATTTTTGGTTGCCGGTGTGGTCACCTCCACATGATGTAGGAGACAAAGATCCTTCGGAAGCAATCCAAGACTTATCTATTGGCAAGGTTCCTCCAACGGAGGTGAAGGAGAGTACCTCGTCCATCCAAGTGGAAGCTTCTACCTCACGACAAGGTGAACCAAGAGTTGATACGGAAGCATCCACAAGTGGAACACACCAAGATGAAGAAAACGAGGAAGTGCATCAAGATGAACGTCAACAACCTCCTTCTCCACCACGACAAGAGAACGACAACGCCAACAATGAAGAAGGCCAAGAAGAAGAACAAGATGAAGATGAAGTTCAACCAAGAACCAAGCAAAAGCTTTCACGAGTTCGAGCAAGAATTGCTAAAGACCATCCCGTCGAGCAAATCTACAATGATATTCAAACCGGGAGAATCACTCGCTCTAAAAATCGTTTAGCTAACTTTTGCGAAAACTATTCTTTCATCTCTAGCATTGAAGCTATGAAGGTCGAAGAAGCATTGGAAGATCCGGAATGGATAAATGCTATGCATGAAGAGCTACACAACTTTGAGAGGAACCAAGTTTGGACATTGGTTGAGAAGCCCGACGATAACCACAACATCATCGGTACCAAATGGGTGTTTCGCAACAAGCAATATGAAGATGGACAAGTAGTTCGCAACAAAGCACGTCTCGTTGCCCAAGGTTACACACAGGTCGAAGGTATGGACTATGGTGAGACTTATGCTCCCGTTGCTAGACTTGAGTCCATTCGCATCTTACTTGCCTATGCTAATCATCATGATATCACCTTGTACCAAATGGACATTAAAAGTGCTTTTCTAAATGGTGAAATAGAGGAGGAAGTTTATGTTAAGCAACCTCTCGGCTTTGTCAATCCTAAGAAACCCAATCATGTTTACAAACTTCACAAAGCCCTTTATGGTCTTAAACAAGCTCCTAGAGCGTGGTATAAATGCTTGACCAAGTTCCTTATTGAAAAAGGCTTTGAAATTGGGAAAATTGATTCCACACTTTTTACTAAAAATGTTAATGGAGAACTATTTGTGTGCCAAATCTATGTTGATGATATTATATTTGGTTCAACTAACCCTCATTTTAGTGAAAAGTTTGGGAAGCTAATGTCGGAGAAGTTTGAGATGTCTATGATGAGTGAACTCTAATTCTTTCTTGGGTTGCAAATCAAGCAAACTAAGGAAGGTACCTTTGTTTCTCAAATGAAGTACACCAAGGACTTATTCAAGAAGTTCAATATGCAAGAATGCAAAGGTATGACTACACCCATGCCTACTAGTGGACATCTTGACTTAACCAAAGATGGTGAACCGGTTGATCAAAAGGTTTACCGCTCTATGATTGGTTCATTGTTATATCTATGTGCTTCACGTCCCGATATCATGCTAAGTGTGTGCATGTGTGCACGATATCAAGCTGCTCCTAAAGAATGTCATCTTAAGGCTGTGAAATGGATAGTGAGATACTTAATCCATACACCAAATTTTGGCATTTGGTATCCTAAGAGGGCCTCTTTCGATCTTGTTGGCTACTCCAACTCGGACTATGCTGGACACAAGGTTGATAGAAAGTCCACTTCGGGTACTTGTCAATTTCTTTGTAGATCTCTTGTGTCTTGGTCCTCCAAGAAACAAAACTCGGTATCCTTATCCACCACCAAAGCGGAATACATTGCCGCTGGTTCATGTTGTGTTCAATTACTTTGGATGACTCAAACTCTTAAAGATTATGGGATATATGTGAAACATGTTCCATTGCTTTGTGACAATGAAAGTGCTATCAAAATTGGTCATAATCCCGTGCAACATTCTCGAACTAAGCATATTGAAGTTCGTCATCATTTCATTCGAGATCATGTTGCTAAGGGTGACATTGATCTTAAGCATGTTCACACCAAAAAGCAATTAGCGGATATATTCACTAAACCTCTTGATGAGAAAGTGTTTTGCAGGTTAAGAGGAGAATTGAACATCATTGATGCTTCAAATTTGGAGTAGAAACTCCATTGGATACATGCAAGACATGAGCTTATGACTAATCCTTGATATTTCTCTTATGATGAAAATCTTGTGTCTTGGATATATTTGCATCTTGCATGTTATATAACCCATGTAGGTACTTGGTTGAATCAAATTCCATGAGATTGTAACCCACTGATATCTTGAGCAATCTCTACATCACCAAGTCTCTACACTAAGGTGGTTGAAGCCAAGGAAGCACGAAACCATTCAAACATATCCTTTGACAAATTCTATGTTGAGACTCATGATTGTCATTTTTGGATACACAAGTGCTCTTCCTTGCAAGAACTAACCCATGTAGGTAGATGGACTCAAATTCCAAGTGGTGCTCCAAATTCTTGATGAGCTACATCAACCTGGAGCAACCCACACAAGTTCAACTACATGGACAACACCACCAACCAAGGTATGCTATTCCATCTTAGAGAAGCTTTACTCCAAGTCATGAGATAAAGCAACTCGACAAGATGTGAATACATCAAGATGCTTAAACGAAAAATGGCAACCCCATTTTGAGCTTAAACGATGAGTATGACCTATGATCAAGTGATCTCACTTGACTCCTAAGTCAATATAGTCTAACATAGGTGACTTTGTCGTCGACCATCTCTAGATGAAGTTCTCTTGTGTTCTTTTCTGTGTTTTTGCATTTGTCTCATGTATATTTGTTTCCCCTTTCAAAAAAAAAACAAAAAAAAACTTCATCTAGATTTCTTTCTGTTTGCTCTGCATTTTCTGCATCAAATTCATTGCATATCCTTCAGTAAATTCCTTGCAAATCTTTGTGAGATCTTACTAGTCTAGTGAGCTGAGGTGACAAGTGTTTTCTCTGTGATGAACTCGGTTTCACCGATCTGTTGTCTTCGGTCCAACCGAATCCCTTCGGCACAACCGAAGCATACCACTCAGTGCCACCGATTTCACAACAGGAAAAACAGTTTGCTACTTATTCTATGTTTCTTCTGATCCATCTCCACTCAATGAATGTTGTCCTCTACAAGCATCACATTTTTATCATTGCTTTGTGCTGTGACTCAAGGACCAAACCCATTCGACAGATTCCAGAATACCCTTGTTGGAAATTGATGTCAAAGGGGGAGAGAGAGATCACATCAAAGCTTATCATTTAGAGAGAGATCACATCAGAGAAAGAGTATATCACCTCCTCAGGGGGAGAGAATACTTAAGTAGAAAGTATTTCTCAAGGATCCCAGATGCTTGGTGTTCAAGAGGAGAGATGCCACATGTCTTCTTGAGGGGAGAGACATGTTCATATGATCTTTTGTGCTTATTTGCATTAGTTTGCATTAGCTATGTTCATTTATATTGTTCAGCTTTGATTTTCTGTTCCCTATCTTCTCCCAGTATCCTATGCTAGATTCAGGGGGAGCAAGACTTCTAAGGGAAAGGAATCATTAAATTCATTGCATATCTTTACTCTTGGGGACATGTCTAATCTGATGTGGTACTTAGTACTCACTCTCTACATGTCATCCCAGTCTTGGTATTCTTGTAGTTTCTTCTGTTTGCCCTGGCTAGTAGATGCATCTGTGTTATCTAACCTTGTTTACGCAGGTTCATTCCATCCTAAGCCAACTCAAGACTACAAGGTAAGTATATGCATCACCATCATGTGTATGAGGAATTCTTGCTGATGTACATACTGTTTGCAAGAAGAACTCATGAGCATGAAGGTATTTTCTTTAATATTCTTTGCTCTGATGTATATGGCCAAGATACATGTAACACATTGCCTACTCTATCATGGTTATGCTCTCACATGCTTCTACATTCCACATTCACATGATTGCATACATGTAGGAGGAGCCTATGCTTGTTACAAGTCTTTCCAAAGCTTTACTTGCTACTCTTTATATCTTTATCTAAAGCTTTGATGTATGTTGTCATCAATTACCAAAAAGGGGGAGATTGAAAGCACAAGTGCTCCCTAGGTGGTTTTGGTAATTAATGTCAACATATGTCTTGTTGGACTAACACTTTTATCTAGTATGTTTCAGATAAGTTCAACAATGGACTGGCATGGACTAAAGGATGTGGGAACTCCTTCAAGATGCTAAAGACAAAGGATTGGCTCAAGCTTCAAGCTCAAGACTCTTCATTTTACATTTTAGTGATCCAAGATCACATTGAGTCTATAGGAAAAGCCAATACTATCAAGAAGGGATGAGGTGTTGCTAATGAGTTTCTTGCTCCACAGTGCTTAGTGATATGCTCCAAAACCCTCAACTACTTTCCCACTTCCACACATATGATCTAAACCTAAAGTCTAACTCGGCCCCACCGATTCTTTCTATCCGACGCCACCGAGTTCAGATGTCATAGCCACTGCCACAAACCCTACGCAAATCGGTCTCACCGATAGGGATCTCGGTCTCACCGAGATGGGATTGTAATCTCTCTGTGTATGTCCATTACCAAAATCGGTCTCACCGAGTTTGAGCAATCGGTACTACCGAGATTACAATGCAAACTTCCTGGTTGACTCATTACCAAAATCGGTCTTACCGAGTTTGTGTAATCGGTCCAACCGAGTTTGCCTGACCAACTCTTTGGAAAGCTTATTACCAAAATCAGTCTCACCGACTTTGTGTAATCGGTCTCACCGAGATTACGTTATGCCCTAACCCTAACCATATCGGTCCTACCGAGTTGCATATCGGTCCCACCGAAAATCCTAACTGTCACTAAGTTTACTAAATCGGTCCGACCGAGTCTATTGAATCGGTCCCACCGAGTTTGGTAAATTGTGTGTAACGATTAGATTTTGTGTGGAGGCTATATATACCCCTCCACCTCCTCTTCATTCGTGGAGAGAGCCATCAGAACGTGCCTACACTTCCAGCATACATTTTTTGAGAGAGAACTACCTACTCATGTGTTTAGGCCAAGATATTCCATTCCTACCATATGAATCTTGATCTCTAGCCTTCCCCAAGTTGCTTTCCACTCAAATCTTCTTTCCACCAGATCCAAATCCTATGAGAGAGAGTTGAGTGTTGGGGAGACTATCATTTTGAAGCACAAGAGCAAGGATTTCATCATCAACGCACCATTTGTTACTTCTTGGAGAGTGGTGTCTCCTAGATTGGCTAGGTGTCACTTGGGAGCCTCCGACAAGATTGTGGAGTTGAACCAAGGAGTTTGTAAGGGCAAGGAGATCGCCTACTTCGTGAAGATCTACCGCTAGTGAGGCAAGTCCTTCGTGGGCGACGGCCATGATGGGATAGACAAGGTTGCTTCTTCATGGACCCTTCGTGGGTGGAGCCCTCCGTGGACTCGCGCAACCTTACCCTTCGTGGGTTGAAGTCTCCATCAACGTGGATGTACGATAGCACCACCTATCGGAACCACGCCAAAAACATCCGTGTCTCCAATTATGTTTGAATCCTCCAAAACCCTTCCCTTTACATTCTTGCAAGGTGCATGCTTTCCTTTCCGCTGCTCATATACTCTTTGCATGCTTGCTTGTTATGTATTGTGAATGTTAAACGTGTGCCTAAATTCCACTTAAATTTAAAGATCCTAAAAACTGCAACTTTAGTACTTAGTGTCTAATCACCCCCCTCTAGACACCTCTTCTAAAGGTCCTACAACTGGCTCGGGTACGGACCGCTCGGCCTCGGCTTCAACTACTAGCCATGGAGGGTGTTGCGGTTGAGGTTGCGGTGGACGACGACATCGGGGTATCGGCTCCGGCGTGATGGAGGAGGGCGGCGGTTTATGGGTGGGATGGGGTGGCGGACGGAGGACGCTGGGGTTTCACGTCCGGTGGAGAGGTAGTTTTGGGGCCCACAGAGTACGAATGGGGAATCGGACGGGTGGGGGGAACCATGTTTTGGTCTGGGACGCGCTTGTTTTTGGCCTTTTTGAACAGAAGATGGGACGCGCTTGTTTGAAATTTTGGGAAAGTACAAACTTTGCCCCCCTATTAAATATCGGACCTACTGCAGGTCGGGGGTAGGATGGTAATCCCAGGTGTCCCAAATAGTGGGCGGGAGCGATTTCGGCCGCGCGCATGTGTGCTTAGGCGGCCATTGTGTATGAATGTTTTTCGGAGGCTATTGTGTGGCATCTATATGAAGCTATAAACCTACCCCGGTTTAGACCTTTGGACATCGGGCCGGTAGGTTTCACGGGTCGGAGTTATTAGAAAAGTAATTTCCTTATACTACCAAACATTGGTCTCACGCAGTTTCGGGCAAGTAGAGGCTCTTTTGGTGCTTCGTTCGAAATTTTGAAACACGAGCATTCACGTTTAGAGTACTCTTGAACTATGAGGATTGACCTAAATAGACAACGTTATATTTGACCTTGTATGTTTGAAAACCTCATTAAATTATCCGCTTCTTTTTGAAATTTTGACACTTGAAAATCCTATAACTATGATTATTTTGGAATGGAGGAGCTAAATCTGAATCTATTTTGTACACGACTACATATGCTATTATGTAAAAAATCAGAGCAAAGATTGGTGCCCCCATAATTGAGGTATGATTTACAAATGCCATGATATCAAATTCAAATAACTGAATGGACTTCATGTTGAATTCGATTTTTTAAACCACCTTAAGTTGAATTCAAATATATGTTAGTTTATAGGTAGCTATTTATAATGTTCATTGTGTAACTTTCATATGTATAATGTGCTTTACACACACAACATGAACTATACTCACGTTTATATTCGATTGCTAAAGCGATGCATTGTCTAGAGTTCAAAATACTAACTATGTGGATCAATTTTGTCGAATAATAACATAGACATGCTCAAATTTGATAGAATCTAGATGTCTGATGGATCAATGACCGCTCCTTACGCGAATTGCAAATATCATGATCCCATCCTAATATTTGGATACAATTTATATCTTTAATCAATGTGTACAATAGTCTTTTACGTGTAGTTTCACTCTCCATCGGTGGTCTCTCACACATGCTCACACACTCTCTCCCGAGGTGTCTTTCTCGCACACATGCTCTAGATATAACCCTCCCTCCCTCTCGTAACCATTTACAACTGTTTCACTAACCTTTATCACAAGCACTCTTCCTCTCGCAAACATACACACGCACAATCCCCATCGACCCTTTCTATATACATGGACCTGCCTACGTGTCTCATGTACGTACACTATCTTTAGGCCTGTCTCTCACCCATTGTCTCACACCTCTTTTCCTAATCGACGAGTATGATTCTAGCAGAGCATTCTGTAGGATGCCCCTTAAAGTTAGGTTGGATGAATAGTAATATCAGAGATAAAGGGGTTACCTTAGTCCGAGAACCTAGGGTTACAAATCCTAGCCGGCTTTGTTAGTGGACACAGAGTCCTTCACAATTCTGCTATCTTTGTCTTGTATGACTAGTCATCCATGGGTCTTCCTAAATGCGTCACGGGCCGACCAATGTGGCGCAGGACGGAACCGAACAAAGGGCCTCACCTCGACCCACCGGACCTCACGCGGTGACACACCCTCTGCCCCCACGTCTCATTATCTTCTCACACCCACACATACCAACACAAACACCACACACACAAAAACTTTCTCCTGGTGCCTCTATTCCCTCCCCCCTTGCATATATACACTCAAGGGAATGGAATCTCTCGTCGTGATGTCATATTCGTCTCTCTCTCTCTCTAGACCACTCTCATTTCTTGTGCTATCTCTCCCACGCCTCTGCCCCCCCGTCAGCCCCTCTATCCATGCCTCTCTCGAATACGTAACACCCACACATACCTCTCCAGGCCCCGCCAAATGCATCAACTACACATTCACACATGTTACATCACGTACCCCATTGATCTAAAAAGCCCTCTCTTCACGTTTATTTCACATACAACATTCCTTTTGTATAAAGTGTGGCCAAAAAATTATTTTAGAGTTTCTACATATATACAACATTACAAAGTTATATGGAGGAGTACGAACGCTAATTTGCATTGCGTGGTGCCCACAATGATATTTATACCGCACTGTGAATTTGTATATTTTTATACTATATACAAAGTTAGTCATAATAAAGAGAAACAAAGAGCATCTCTATCTCCATCGCATACCCCCCTGTATGCCCCTTTCACGTATGCACACAAAACTATCTCCAGGTCCTCTAAAAGTAAGCCCCCAGAAAATTCACGCATGTTTCATCTTTCTCTCGCGATATATGCAATGACGATCATTGAATTTGAAGTGAAATCACGATACGTACATTAATTGGACTTCAAAATCCACTCATTACGGTCACCATTTATGTTTAGTGGTTATTATACAGTCATGGGCTCACCGTACAACTCTGTATTTGCTCATGACATGACTAGTTGACCAGTTAAACGCTCCACGTGGCACCTCTAGTGTTGCATCACATTATCTCACTACCATCGTGCCCACCTGTCGACTTGTATCTACTCTACATCTACACTCTTATAAAATACATAAAATACACTCTTATAAAAAAACAGAGTTGGTGATGATGGTGTGCCTGCCATCCTGCAATATAGGCTGTCCGATTTATATCTCACGGATAGGAAAGAAACTATTGCAATTTTGCAAAAAGGTGCCCACACACCTCTCCACATTTGCAAATAAGGCCTTCCCTCGTTCATCCTTTTCTCTCACAAGATAAACAAGTCATACAAATGCATCTTGATGTTCCGTACAACACACGGGCATCTTGCTAGTAAGAATGAAAACAAACGAGAAAAAAATATTTGGACGGTGGTTCGAAGTCATGACCGCAGGCAAAGCGGACAAGGTGGCATTGTATTGGTATGCTGAGCCGTCTGTTTTGACACACAGGAGCTGGTGTGGTGATTATACACACACGCATGCATGCACACGAACTGCATGCATGCAACACTCACACAAACACATGCACCCATGCACGCACGCAACACTCACACATACACACGCAGCCACGCACGCACGCAACACTCACACGCACACACGCACACATGCATGCACACACTCACACATGCATGCACATACCAGTACACCACACGACCAACACACACTCTCACGCTCAAGTGCTCAACCTACACATGCATGCGCACACATCAGGCCCTGACAGACACATACACAACGAGGTGATTCCCGCGCATGGGTTGGAGTCTTGTCGTGCCTGCGTAAATTTGTGTTTATCTGACCTTTTCACTATGCCAACTGACAGGTGGGACCCACAAGGAACGTGGTCAAGTTAACTAATCAACATGGCGCCACGCAGACTATTTGGCCGGACAACAGAGTGCAATCCGATGCTGAACCGTGAGCAAGTGACTGTATAATCACCGCAAAACATATATAGTGACCGTAATCCGCTTATTCTGAAGTTCGGTGACCGTATTACGCTTTTCTCTCTATAGGCCCTCCAAAACTACATCTCTACACGTTCTCGCATGTTACATCTAACAACTATGCAATACAACACTACTACTACACTCTAACACAATAAATCATATGTGTTTTTAGTTTTATTAGATATCATATTGTTAATTATTAAGTTTGCATACATTAAAATTGCCTTTGAAATGTATGGCCAGTATCATCTACCGCGCGGGAAAAATCCCGCCCTTTCCTGTTTAATCGGGTTTGTATCGATGGATCGTGTGAAATAGCAAAACTATAGTACTATACAGTACAAGTGACAGTTCACTGGGCCGTCGTGTCGTGTACTCCTCCGTTGTAAGAGTGGAGCTCTCGCTTTCATAAATCTTCTAGTCCCTTTCGCCGACATGTGGGACATCAAGCTACCGGATCCATGTGCCATACCGGAATACAGCGCAGAGCAGCCGGCGTGAAGCACCCCAGTCATGGCACCGGCGTAGTAATGATCAATGAGGCGTCAAACCACAAAGCTGCACCTTTCCTGTAGTTAAGTTGGAGGGACGAAGTAATAGTGCTAAAAAAGAAGTTGGAGGGACGAAGCAACCATCATTTCACTCATTGCTGAATCCGCTTCTCCCTCATCTTCTTCAACTTAACCACGTGTTGCTTCTGCCGTTGTTCTGCCTCATGTGGAATGCAGATCGGCTTGTTAAAGCACTGACACGTGGGACCACATGTTAGCAAACCACCAGGAAAATGTCCTCTGAAAATAAGAAACCTCCCCCGCCATCCGCGCGGCAAAATCACCTCCTTTTTACTAATCTTGATTCTATAATTTTTTAGATCAATATAATTGAGATTTGTATAGATAGCACACAGGAGCAAAACCAAGTGGTATGGTTA
The DNA here is from genome assembly GCF_002162155.2 of Triticum dicoccoides. Taxonomy (NCBI): domain Eukaryota; kingdom Viridiplantae; phylum Streptophyta; class Magnoliopsida; order Poales; family Poaceae; genus Triticum; species Triticum dicoccoides. Next base: position 649,374,618 of record NC_041385.1, read on the forward strand.
AGGGCATCCACAATGTGTAGCCAAATGTGAAAATAGCTTTTGGCATCGTGGGAACTGAGGGAGTCCTAGAGTAGGGGGTATCCGGACAGCCGGACTATATACTTTGGCCGGACTGTTGGACCGTGAAGATACAAGACTCAAGACTTAGTACCGTGTCCGGATGGGACTCTCCTTTGTGTGGAAGACAAGCTTGGCGATCCGGATATTATATTTCCTTCTTTGTAACCGACTCCATGTAAACCCTAGACCTCTCCGTCGTCTATATAAACCGGAGAGTTTAGTCCTTTGAGGCACAATCATAATCATCATAGGCTAGCTTCTAGGGTTTAGCCTCTACGATCTCGTGGTAGATCAACTCTTGTAACACCCATATCATCAATATCAATCAAGCAGGAAGTAGGGTTTTACCTCCATCAAGAGGGCCCGAACCTGGGTAAACATTGTGTTCCTTGCCTCCTGTTACCATTAGCCTAAGACGCGCAAATCGGGACCCCCTACCTGAGATCCGCCGGTTTTGACACCGACATTGGTGCTTTCATTGGGAGTTCCTCTGTGTCGTCGCTGCAAGGCTCGATGGCTCGTCTCGTTGTCAGGGACAACATCACCTCTGGGGGAGCGTTGGCGGTAGGCCAAACTCTCCGACTAGGTGGCTTCGTCATGGCCACCTGATCGGCTGTCGCGCCGACGATGACCTCTCGGGTCATCATGAATAGCCTCCACGTCAATTTGGAGCTCGCCGAACAGATGGATCCAAGGGAGCTCTCCTCCCTTAATGAGCTCTTGGATCGCACCGCCGCTTTGGGAGTCGCCACAGACTATGACCGGATCAGGCTTAAACCCGGCCAAAGGGATATCAAATCCCCACTAGTCACCCACGAGATAGTGGTAGTGGAGGAGGCGCATACGGATTATCCCTCTATTTTGAGGACGAATTATGTCCAGATAACCGAGCTCTCTGAGCCGTATACCCGCTCAAGGGAAGACATGACCCAGACCCCGAACTTAGAATCGGGTATCGGGCCGGAAAAATTGGGCAGTGCCCCGGATCCCGAGCTGTCGAGCCCGAAAGCTCCCCTGCCACAGGGCATTAGATCGGATCAGAATCCGGATTCAGCTACACCCACCTACCCAGACTTAAACGGTCTCTCCCATATCAGACAAGAGCCCCAAGAGACAGTACATCGCTATTGGGCTAGATTCCTCCTTGTGCTAAACAAGGTCAAGGAATGTCGTGAGGAGGACACAGTCTCACTCTTTTGCAAAAACTGCACGAACAAAGGGATTTTCAATGCTATAAGTCGCCGTGACATAGTACACTTTGCTGACTTAGCAACCATAGTACAGAAGTACTGTGCGATGGAAAGCGCCTGGAAAGCCCAAACAAAATTTTGGGATAGTCCGGCTCTCACTAAAACCTTTGTCCGAACTAAACGGGCGAACTCTCGTAAGTCAGCCGATCCAATCCCCAAGAAACCAAAGCCCGCCCCTGGGCGTGGAACCGTATTGGAAAAATGGCTCAATGGGCTATGTAAACTCCACAGCACGCCGGACACTACACCAGCACATAGCCTTAGAGCATGTTGGATACTCTGACAGGTAGCAAAAAGGGGCGAGGATCTTCTTGCAAGCCATAAAGCAGAACAACATCCCGCCAAAGAAAACAATACGGTACTGACAGTCTTCGAGACTTTCGCCTCAAATAATAGACGCAAGCGAGCTCATCAAAATCTCGCTGAAATTTACCACGTGGCAAAAATAAACCCGTGGAACGACACTGCTATAACTTTCAGTGCCGATGACGAACCCCAATTCCAGACAGTCCGGGCACCTGCCGCATTGGTCCTTAGCCCAATCGTGGACGGCTTTCGGCTCACTAAAGTACTCATGGACGGCGGAAGTGGACTAAACTTCATCTATGAAGAAACACTCAGCAAAATGGAACTGGACAAAAGTCGCATTGAGCAGAGCGGCACAACCTTCAGAGGAATCATCCCTAGTCGGGAGGCACGGTGTGCGGGAAAAATCACACTCGATGTGATATTCGGCACCCCGGACAATTACAGGTCCAAAGAAATCACATTCCAAGTGGCTCCTTTCAGCAGCGGATACCACACCCTTTTAGGGTGGGACACATTCACAAGCTTTCAAGCTATACCCCATTACGGATACATGAAGCTTAAAATTCCTGGACCCAATGGAATGATCACTCTAGCCAGTGACCCGGACGTAGCACTCCTCCCCGAAAATAAAACTATAGCACTAGCCCTGGAGGCATTATCCGAAGCCCTAGCGGCCAAAGAACTAACAATGCTGCGCGCCACAGTGGACAGGGACGACGTGATACTCGACAAACGACCCAAGTCCACATCATTTAAACCCGCAGACGAGATAGTCAAATTCCAGGTTCATCCAACAGACCCCGCAAAGACAGCTTCCATCAGGACGCAGTTGAGCCCAACAATGGACGCCGCACTACGAGACTTCCTACGCGAGAATTGGGACATTTTCGCCTGGCACCCTTCGGACATGCCGGGCATCCCACGCGGGCTGGCGAACATAGCCTCAATATACTGAAAGGATACAAGCCCGTCAAACAGACTCTTAGGCGCTTCACAGAGCCCAAACGGCAAGCCATGGGAGAAGAGCTAGCCAAGCTACTTGAGGCCGGATTCATTAGAGATATAAAGCATCCAGATTAGCTGGCAAATCTGGTAATGGTACCGAAGAAGGACAAATCCTGGTGCCTATGCGTCGACTTCAAAGACCTCAACAAGGCTTGCCCCAAGGATCCCTTCCCCCTCCCTCGCATCGACCAAATCATCGACGCCGCCGCAGGACATGACTCACTATGTTTCCTCGACGCTTACTCCGGATACCATCAAATAAAGATGGCAGAGTCCGACCAAGCTGCAACAACCTTCATAACGCCATATGGTCCTTTCAGCTTCAACACCATGCCTTTCGGGCTTAAAAATGCCGGCGCAACCTATCAATGCATGATTCAAACATGCCTGGAGAAGCAAATCGGCAAAACAGTGGAGGGATACATGGACGACATGGTCACAAAAACAAGACACGTCGAAACCCTAATAGATGACCTGAGGCTTACATTCGATAACCTCCGGACATACGACATCAAGCTAAACCTGGAAAAATGTGTTTCCGGCGTGCCCTCTAGGAAGCTGCTCGCTTCATTGTTTCCAATCGAGGAATTGAAGCGAATCCGGCAAAAATCCGAGCTCTGTCGCAGTTGGCAATCCCAACAGACCTCAAGCATATCCAGAAACTAGTTGGATGTGTGGCTGCCTTAAGCCGCTTTATCTCCCGATTAGGAGAAAAGGCATTACCTCTTTACCGCCTTCTTCGGTGCACCGAACACTTCGTGTGGACGGATGCAGCCGCGGCCGGACTGGACGAAATAAAGACCTTATTGGCCAGTAATCCAGTCCTCACAGCGCCAGATACTGGCGAACCTATGCTATTGTACATAGCTGCAACACATCAAGTTGTAAGCGCAGTGCTCGTCGTCGAACGAGAGGCTGGCAGATACAAATTCCCGCTCCAGAAGCCGGTATATTACGTATCCACGGTCCTCACCCCATGCAAATCCCGATACCCACACTATCAAAAGATAGCATACGCGGTATTCATGGCATCCCGGAAGCTACGACACTACTTCCAAGAGTGTTCGATTACGGTGGCCTCTGAAGTACCACTCAACGACATAATAAATAACCGCGAAGCTACGGGCCGGATTGCGAAATGGGCCATCGAGCTCCTTCTGTTCGACATAACATACAAACCACGGCGGGCCATTAAGTCACAAGTACTGGATGACTTTGTCGCCGAATGGACAAAAGCCGAACTCCCTAAAGAGTACGGTGTGTACTCTAACTGGAGCATGCACTTCGACGGCTCTAAAATGCTGGCCGGATTGGGAGCAGGAGTAGTCCTGACGTCCCCCACTGGAGATACGGTCCAATACCTACTCCAAATATCATACACAGACTCCAACAACGCAGTCAAATACGAGGCTCTGTTGCACGGTCTCCGGATGGCAGTCTCTATGGGCATTCAACGCCAGGAGGTGCGCGGGGATTCAAACCTTGCAATATCACAAATAAATGGAGACTTTGATGCCAAGGATCCAAAAATGGCGGCCTATCGTAATGCCGTCCTCAAAATGTCAGCTCGGTTTGAGGGGCTCGAATTCCACCATGTGGCTTGAGAAAACAACCAAGCGGCGGATATCCTCGCCCGCATCGGCGCTAAACGCGACCCCGTCCCACCTAACATATTCTTGGAAAGGCTGTTCAAGCCATCTGTGGTATGGGAAGGGGAGTCCGGCAACACTAGCACGGATCCGAATACACCCCCAGATTCCGAACCAGCAGACGTAATCGGAGGCTCCGCCACCGAAATAAGACCTTCGGCCCACGAAATCATGGCTGTAGTCGCCTCGTGGACTCAGCCTTTCTTGGCCTACCTAAATAGGCAGGAGCTCCCTGAGGACCAAAATGAAGCACGTTGCATCGTGTGGCGTTCCAAAGCCTACAAAGTCCATGAAGGGGAAGTCTATAAGAAAAGTGCGACCGGAGTGCTCCAAAGATGCATCTCTGAAGAGGAAGGGCGGCAACTCTTGGCTGAAATTCATGCCGGACTCGGCGGACACCACACTGCGGCTCAGGCACTCATTAGCAAGGCCTTCCGCACAGGCTTATATTGGCCTACAGCCCGAGCAGACGCACAAGACCTTGTCCAACACTGCGTCGGTTGCCAGCTCTTTGCCAATCAGAGCCACATGCCCCCTTTCGCTCTCCAAACAATCCCCATCACTTGGCCCTTTGCGGTCTGGGGGCTAGATATGGTCGGACCCCTTAAGGGGGGAAGCCATAAGAAAAAATACTTATTGGTCATGGTGGACAAATTCACCAAATGGATAGAAGCCAAACCAGTCAAAACGGCCGAATCCGGACCAGTGATAGACTTCATATCCGGGGTTGTACACCGATACGGTGTCCCCCACAACATCATCACTAACAATGGCTCAAACTTCACAACTGACGAAGTGAAAACTTGGTGCGGAAACATGGGCATCAAGCTCGATTACGCCTCCGTCTATCATCCCCAAACAAACGGCCAGGTCGAACGTGCAAACAGTCTCATCATGAGAGGCATCAAACCCAGACTAGTGCGATCCTTGACAGAATCGGACACGCACTGGGTCGAGGAGCTCGACTCCGTACTTTGGGGGCTGCAGACCATGCCTAATCGCACCACCGGATATACATCATTTTCATGGTGTACGGCGCAGAAGCAGTACTACCTTGCGACGTAATACATGATTCGCCTCATGTGCGCATGTATGAAGAGAAGGAAGCCGAGTTAGATCGGCAGGACAACTTACATGCCCTGGAGGAGGAGCGCGACGTTGCAAAAGCCCATTCCGCGTTCTATCAGTAGCAGGCTCGACGGTACCAAAGCAGAGAAGTGCGGGCCAAAACTTATAATATTGGCGAACTCGTTCTATGCCTACCGGAGAAGAAGAAGGACAAGCTCAAACCTAAATGGGAGGGTCCCTTCGTTATTGATAAAGTTCACACCGGAGGAGCGTACCACCTACGTAATGCATCCGATAACATACTTGAGCCGAACCCATGGAACGCGGCCAGACTCCGGAGATTCTACGCCTAGCGCCGAACTCAGTGTTCGTCTCCTTACCCCCTCCTTTTTAATTATGTTCCCTCCTTTTCTCTTCCTCAACCTTTTTCCTTCTTCACACAAAGTACTCAATACAGTGCGGACGCTTGGATCACTCCGGCCGCACTATGTGTGTAAGCCATACCTGGGGGCTTCCTATACGGAAGCTAAATATAATTATTTTGATGGCTTCTTGCCTACCACATATGCATTCTTTTTCCATATGTGCCTTTTATTCACCATTATATGCATCGATATGACTTAGGATGTGGCCATGTTAGGTTTCCTAGCTCTTGTGTTTATGCCCTACGTTCCCATTAATTCGGCTAGGGCACAAGGAGAGCACCTCTGCGATTGTTACTGCCGGTTCAGCCGGATGTGTACCTCAGACTGGGTCAAGCCGAAAGCTAGCATTTCTTAAGGGAATATTCGGTCGGTGAACAAAATATGTTCCTTTCGTTTATTACAACGTGAATTCCCAGAAGTTTTGTATCTTGCGTCTCTGCTCGCAGTCCGGACATGTACATCGCTGCATGCGTACCCAGGGAAAGGAACCCCTAACGGAACTATTCTCCCTGGAAGATGTTTCTTACTATCCATGTAATATAACATAACTAGTTGGGTACTTATCTGTTCAAGCACTTATGACCCCTATGCCTGGTTTCCACGCATACCCCGGTTCTGCATAACTGAGCGGGTACTCGGATACACCCCGGACTGTCGGATCCGGGGGCTGAAGCGAAAAGGTCTGCCATGATGAATGATTTTAATCCGGCTAGGGACTACATATGTCCACTAAATTACATAGTCACTTGGACTGATTATACTCTTCCTCTATACCGTCCAACATGCTATCTAGCTTGCAATCCTAGTGGGAATACTTTGCGGCTAACGCTACCTGGTCATATACACCAAACTAACAGGAATTTCATGCCCATCTGGCCCCGCCGGTCCAACTTCGGCCATATGGTTCAGGTCAAGCTTGGTGTAGCGCATCTTCACCAAGGCCCAAGCTTCTCTTGCACCCTGTCGACAGGCTGACATCTTCCACAATCGGAAGCGCCACCGTGAAGCACATCCACGAGCTCCTCCATGCCTTTTGGCAGGGAGGTGGATGGCCAGAAGGCCTGGGCAATACCCTGCTTCACCTGCCGAGCTCGCTTGTGCAGCTGTGAGAGGTCTTGCAGCATATCACTTGCGGACGCGGACATCTCCTCTTCATGGCGGCCCGTCAACATACCTACAGACATAAACTTTTTTAATATGCTTCCTCGCCGAGCTGTACCGCGACGAAGCCTTCTGTTCTCCTTTACGGAGTCCTCCATATGAGCGCGAACATCTTTTAATTCGACGCCCAGCCAGACATTGGCATCTTGAAGATTGTTCTTCTCCTGCCTAACTTGCGTAAGGACACGCTCGCCAGCTTTTAGCTGCCTTTGGAGATGTGACTCGTTACCTCTTACGACCTCCGGATTCACCCCAGGATTGTGTGCAGAATTTTCTGTTAGACTTATCATACAAGCCACTTACTAACTAGTACATTTCCATAAATTAAGATAAATGTTACCAGATGAGGCCCTCTGGGATTCCTCTAGCTTGGCAACCGTAGCCCTCAACTGAGTCTTGCACTCCTCTAGCTCTCGAGACAATTGGGCATTCTTATCTGCAAGGACCTGTGCATAAATTGATCCTTAAAACAGTTGTTCCGACCATTTCAAGTCTCAGGGGCTACTGCTATACATGCTTATCAAATTTCCTCGGCATACTGGTCCATCGCCCGGGCAAGCCCGCCGAGAGTAGCTTGGATGTATGTGTCTCCCAAATTGAAAGCATTAAATGCCTCTTCGGAAAAGATGTTGTTGTGAAGTACGGCCTGTCGGCACCGGTGATTCATGGCACTCTCTACTTCGGAATTCGTGGCGGAGAGCATATCCGCATCCTCTGTCGGAGGACAATTCGGCATTGGCCCCGCGTCCGCTTCCTCTATCGAAGCCGGTCCTGGAATCCGGATGGTGGAGGCATGATTGGCAGGATCTCCGGATATAGTCTGGCAACTCCTCTTTCTGCCAGGACACAAGGGGTGTTGTCACATTTCAAACACAATAATCACAGAGCAGGTTTTTACCATACCTCTGTAGCGGCGTTTCGGCCCTAACCGCCTTCCTCTTAAGCCTGCCCGATCCGGACGCCCTTTGCCGACGAGCCCCCAGGGGCTCGGCGCCGTATTCCGATTATCGTCTCTACAAAAATACGATATCTCAGGCATACGGCATGGCATCAGAAAGGAGTCTTGTTCAGAGGATAGGGTTTTTTGGCTTTGCTTACACGCGATGCAGGTAGCAGTCCGAGATAGTCGGCGATAATAGCCACTGAGGCGCCATCGCAGCTCGCCTCATAAAATGTCCCATTGACGAGCTCCACAGTAATATTCGGGTCTTCTTCGAGTCCTGGATCGAAGGCCCTTCCGGGGTCCTCTGGCTGCGGGGAGGGGCTGGAGATTCCTTCTGCGGCCCTCCTCAGTTCCTGCTCAGGAATATCGAGGTAAATAATCTTGACGAAGGACACCAGAATGAATGAGGCAGGGGAAAGAGTGACGACTTACCCAGCTTGGGGGTTGTACATAGAAAACCCATCCCGCAGTTTAATATGAAGGAATTCTTCTTCTTCTCCTTTATACAAATCGGACAATATCCTCGCCAGAGCAGTGGCGGAGTCCGGACCTTTACGTCCACAGCGGGTGGCATCATCTTCCCCGTTGTAATGCCACATGGGCTTCCCCCGATATTGAAGCGGCTGCACTCCCCGCATTATGCATATTGCCGTAACTTCGACTATTGTCAGTCCTGATTTGGCCAGTAACTTTATCCTGCTCATCAAGAAGTGTATTTCTCTGGTATCCTCCTCTTGGGGGCCCTGAGGGTGCCAACTTCAGCGTGCCTTCGCTGGACTATTGTTGAACTCAGGGAGACCTGTCCGGACTGAATCCGGAAGGGGAACGTCATCAACATAAAACCACCCCGAGGGCTAGTTCTCCGGTGCCTTCTTGGGAGTACCGGATAGGTATCTGGTCTCGGCAACACGTCATACTTCAGCTCCGCCCACCTGACATATGGATTCCCCCTGGTTGCGAGGAACGAGGCAGAACAGCTTCTTCCATAACCCGAAGTGAGCCTCGCAACCCGGAAATAGTTCACAAAGGGCGACGTATCCTGCTATATGCGGTACGAAGGCAGGGGTAAAGTTGTGCAACTGGAGACCATAGAACTCCAGGAGCCTACAAAGGAATGGGTGGATTGGAAACCCGACACCTCTTAGCAGATGTGGGATGAGGCATATTCGTTCCCCGGGGATGGATTAGGAGATCGCTCCGCTTGCTCCCCGCCATTATAGGTGGCTATTCCGGCTTGGATGGGGACCATGAATGCCGGTGGGAGAAACCCTTGGGTCTGCAGCTTTATCAAACGACTTTGAGGAACTGAACACTCTTCCTAGTCGCCTGGCTTGGAGTGAGGGGTACGAGAGGAAGAGCTGCGGCGACCGGCCATGTTGGAATGGTTTTTTCCAGAGCACTCTGTTGGATGCTTGCTCGAGGGAAGAGGGTGAGGCTTGGATCTGAGAATTCCCGCCTCTTCAAATAGACAGTTTGCCTGCCGGATTGGGGGTGGTGAATGCAAAAATGCCTTGGCTCCTCGTATTCTCTCGACACGTGGAGATGGTCATTATTGAAGCACAGAAGCCGAGGAGTACAACATTGATGGGAAGCCGGACACTGATCATTGCAACAGGTACTTTGGAGTATTCGGAGATGGAACCCGCCTTGCAATGCCGAAGACAAATTGCGTGCCGGCCTCATCGTCATTGAAGCCTGGTTCAGGGGCTACTGAGGGAGTCCTGGATTAGGGGGTATCCGGACAGCCGGACTATATACTTTGGCCGGACTATTGGACCGTGAAGATACAAGACTCAAGACTTTGTCCCGTGTCCGGATGGGACTCTCCTTTGCATGGAAGACAAGCTTGGCGATCCGGATATTATATTTCCTTCTTTGTAACCGACTCCATGTAAACCCTAGCCCTCTCCAGTGTCTATATAAACTGGAGAGTTTAGTCCTTAGAGGCACAATCATAATCATCATAAGCTAGCTTCTAGGGTTTAGCCTCTACGATCTCGTGGTAGATCAACTCTTGTAACACCCATATCATCAATATCAATCAAGCAGGAAGTAGGATTTTACCTTCATCTAGAGGGCCCGAACCTGGGTAAACATTGTGTCCCTTGCCTCCTATTACCATTAGCCTAAGACGCACAGATCGGGACCCCCTACCCGAGATCAGCCGGTTTTGACACCGACAGGAGCCATTGTGGACGGTATTGCCAAAGCCAAAAAGATGGAACCGAAGCTCCCTGATTGATTGATTGAAGGAATAGAAAAACGCAGCATCTCTCCTCTTTCTCCCATGCTTGGACGCATGTAGTACAGTATAGAGCACAAAGTCTACTCCCCTGTCCCTTCTATCACAAATCACAAAGCAATGAGTTGTCAAATCACAAAAGCATGGACGAAGCAACCATCATTTCACTCTTCGCTGACTCCGCTTCTCCATCGTCTTCTTCGAGAAACCATCTCACCGCACTAGTCTTCCTAGTAGTACTAGTCCTTTGGTTCAACGGACTTCCTGGATGCAAATAAGGCGGTTGTCTCGGCTTGCAGGCGGCACTTGCGAACGACTTACTGTGGTCTCCCTCAATGGTGTTCTCCATCGTAAGCACTTCGCCAAACCACAAAAAAAAGATATCGTCGATGTCACCTGTCACATCCCTAGCTGCTGGTAGTGCTCTAGGCTAGCTCATGTGTGCATCATGTTTAAATTCTGAAAATTTGAATTGAGGGAATTTTGGAAGCCTCAAAAACTTAAATAAAAGAGGGGCAAAAACCCTAGAAATCTCATTCATTGCTCCAAAATGCTCTTCTTAAATGTTTGATAATTTTTGGTAAGGGTTCTGGTCCCAACCAAAATATTGAACATTTTTAAGGATTTATTTTTGGGACTTTGGATTTAATTCATTAGCTATTTGAATTTGAATTATATTCATATAATTAGAATATAATTTCAAATACCCTTGAAATATTTTATAAGCTTTTGGAAAAGTCCATCTAGCAATATAAAATATTCAGAGGAGCTTTGGCATTGTTTGAATTATTATTTTTAATTCAAAATAGTGGCAAAAGAATTAAATAAAAGAAAAACAAAACAGAAGGAAAAAATAAAAAAGAGCAAAGCTTACCTGGCGCTTACCTGTCCAGCCCAGCCGGCCCAGCTTCCCCAGCGGCCCAGCCCGCCACCGCTACCCCCCTGTCGCCTTCCTCCTCTGCCTGGAGGACGGGCACGCGCCCGGCGCGCGCGGCCACGCGCCCCGGCCACCTCCTCCCTGCCTGGCTGCCTCCTGCTTCCCCCGGCCTCCCTAGCGACGCCACGACGATGCCTCGTGTCCCCTTGCTCCTCTTCCTCCCTCGCTGCTCCCTCTCTCTTCCCCGAACACTCTTCCCCCCCTCCTCTGTTCTCCTCACCGAGCGGAGCCCGTCGCCGCCGCTCGCCATAACCACGGCCACCGGGCCTCCCTCGCTCTCCTGACTAGCCCAGAGGCTCCGCCTCGACCCCCTCTTTCCTCTCCACCGAGCCATGAGGCCCCGGACGCACTGCAACGCCGCCACCATCGTCGTTTCCGTCGCCGGCCACCGAAGCTCACCGTCGTCGATTCGCGACGTCTGGCGCGTCTCCGAGCCCACTGAGCCACCCTGCTGCCTCCCTGTGAGCTTGCCGTCGTTTCCCCTCACCTCTCTCTCTCGCGCGCGCCCTGTAGCCGCCGCCCCACGAGCACCCGAAGCCGCCGTCCGCCATGGCCGGTGAGCTTCGTGCTCCCGGGCTCCTCCACCTGCGCTCGTTGCCTTCGAGTGCTCCTGACGACCCCAGTAATCCGTAGAGGCCCTCAGCTGACCTCGCCGTGCCGTGTAACGCCGAACCCGAGCACGCCCGAGCTCCGGCCGCCGCTGCCGAGCTCGGGGCCATCGTCTCCGGCCGCCCTAGCTGCTGCTGCTTGCTGAAACGGGCGCGGGTGAGCTGCAGCTCTCCGTAGCCGCTCTCCTCCGTCCATTTGGACGCCGGAGGAGCGAACCCGAGCCCTCCGCCGCGCCTGTTGCCACCGGCGACGAACCGCCGGCGTGTTAGGCCCTGTTGACCAGGGGTTTGACCTCCCCTGGGTCATTTACATGTGGGCCCGGGGCCCTGCTAATTTAGTTTAGATGCTAATTAAATGTTAGCTAACCCACTGACTCACTGACAGGTGGGGCCCAACCCTGTTAATTAACCCAGTTTAGTTTAATTAAATTCTAACTAAACTAATTTCACTGACATGCGGGACCCACTGTCAGGTTTGACTGGACTGTGCCACGTTGACCTGCTGACGTCATCATGACGTCAGGATGACGCAGTAATGTTTTCTGGATTTGTTTTTATTCAGAAAATTTCAGAAAATGCCCTAAACTTTAATAAATCATAGAAATTCAACCGTAACTCCAAATTAAATAATTTATATATGAAAAATTATCAGAAAAATTCAAGGAATCCATCTGTACGATTTTCATGCATGTTAGAACAACTTATCACTACTGTTTAGGGCAAATGAAGTGAATGACATTTAAATAACCACATATGGAGTTTGAATTTGAATCTTGGATTCAAACCAACTTCATTTAATCTGGTTTTAGGTGCATTAGCCCAAAACACATTCATATTGCCATGTCATAGCATGCATCATATTGTGCATTGCATTGATCGTGTTTTTTTGTATTTGCCGGTAATTGTCCCCTCTCGATAGACGTGTACCGACGATGTGATCGATGACACCGATGAAGAGCTATATTATCTTCAGAAGTGCCAGGCAAGCAAAACCCCCTTGTTCATTCTGATAAAATCCCACTCTCTCGCTCCTGCTCTCTTTTACTGCATTAGGACAACGACGACATATTTGTTACTTGCTGCGGTAGCTGAACCCCTTTATCCTTTGCATGACCTGTCATTCCACAGTAAATAGATGAAACCCACTAGCATGAGTAGGAGTTGTTTGAGCCCTGTTGTGCCTACTCATTCATGTTTGTTGTCATGCCTGCTATTGCTTAGAGTTGAGTCAGGTCTGATTCATCGGGGATGAATCAGAGGCGTGTGAACATGTCCTACTGTGTGTGAGCTAAGTGTGTGAACACGATTTGGTAAAGGTAGCGGTGAGAGGCCATGTAGGAGTACATGGTGGGTTGTCTCATTGCAGCCGTCCTCAGGAACTGAGTTCTGTGTTTGTGATCCATGATCAGTTACTACCACACATTGGGCTCCGGGCGCTCCAAGCTCTCTCGACTTATTAATCAACATGATCTCTATCCAGGAGTTGCAACTAGTTTCTGGTGTTTGTAGGTAGTGTTAGTAGTCTACCAAGTGGCACCCGGTACAGGTGGGCTTGGGACAGACTAGGCACAGTGGCACGGTGTACCAAGTGGCACCCGGATGGTGGGCTTGGGAACCCTGCTCACATCGTTTGGGGCCGTAAGCGACACCCCGGCCGGATCTCCTTGCGGATGGAACCCGAATAGGCGATAAACCTGGACTAGAGACTTGTTCGGTTAGTCAGGTCGTGGCCGACTCCCTCGCCCGGCTTCCGCTTGAAGGTTGCCGAGGTACATGACGTGTACAGGGCGATAAGTGGCGAAAGCGTGTGTGAAGAAGTACACCCCTGCAGGGTTAACATCATCTATTCGAATAGCCGGATTCCTCGGATATGGAAACTTGGACCCCTTGCATAGTTCATAGACAAGTGAAAGTGGATACTCTAAAATGCGCAAGATAAGCGTGAGTGCTATGGATGGTGTTCTCGTAGGGAGACGGGAGCGGATCCATAATGGTGTATTGATATGGTGAATATGTGGACTCGTGTGCGCCACTTCAAAAGAGTTACTTGCAGTCGTAGTTCAGGATAGCCACCAAGTCAAAGCTGGCTTGCTGCAGTCAAACCCCTCCACCCCCTTGTTGATAATGATGCATATGTAGATAGATCTGATGTAAGTCTTGCTGGGTACATTTGTACTCACGTTTGCCTATTTTATGTTTTGCAGAGAGACTTCAGTCTCACTAGTAGTTCCGCGTGGACTTCGACGTTTAGCTTGTTACCTCAGCTATGATCTTGTGCCCTCGGCAGGATCTGGTAGATGGTCAGGCTTCTCAGCCTTTTTCATTTATAAATGTCTGTACTCAGACATGATAGCTTCCGCATGTGCTTTGACTTGTATGCTCTGAATGTTGGGTCGTGAGACCCCTGTTTGTAATATCTCGCTCCTCGGAGCCTATTGAATAAATACTTGAGTCGTAGAGTCATTTTGTGATGCCATGTTGTATTGCACATATCGAGCATATTGTGTGTATGTTATTGAAATGCTTGGTATGTGTGGGATCTGACTATCTAGTTGTTTATCTTTAGTAGCCTCTCCTACCGGGAAATGTCTCCTAGTGTTTCCATTGAGCCTTGGTAGCTTGCTACTGCTCCGGAACACTTAGGCTGGCCGGCATGTGTCCTTCTTCGTTCCTGTGTCTGTCCCTTCGGGGAAATGTCACGCGATGAATACCGGAGTCCTGTTAGCCCGCTATAGCCCGGTTCACTGGAGTCCTGCTAGCCCAGTGCTACAGCCTGGATTCACTCGCTGATGACCGACACGTTCGATGTTGGGTCATGGATGCCTGTCCCTGTAAGTTTGTGCCACTTTGGGTTTACGACTAGCCATGTCAGCCCGGGCTCCTTACCATATGGATGCTAGCGACACTATCATATACGTGTGCCAAAAGACGCAAACGGTCCCGGGCAAAGGTAAGGCGACACCCGTGGGAATACCGTGCGTGAGGCCGCAAAGTGATATGGGGTGTTACATGCTAGATCGATGTGGCATTGAGTCGGGGTCCTGACATCACCGCAATGGGGAAGGAAGTAAAATATAGTTACTACCTCCATTTTTGGTACACAAGGCCAGTATATGAAAATTACAGTTTGCAAAAGGCCACTAACACTAATCGAGGCAAAATTGATGGGTTTGCCTCGTACTGGCAACCAAGGACATTAATATCCCCTGCATGCATGCGGAAGTGAGAAGGTTGGTTTGCATGGTGCTGCATTAATCAAGCGATGAGGAGTGAGATGGTTAGCTCTTTGGTCTTTGGAGAAAAAAATACGCATTAATTGACACGTGAAACGAGGATTTGTATCGATTAAATCTCGTGAAGGAAAACCCCGCCTTTCTTTTCTAGAACTAGTACTCCTAGTACGTACGTACTTATCCTGTTTGGGTCTAGGCCTTGCATTGCCAAACTTCACCACACATTTTTGCCAAGCTTGCCTAAATTTTTCAAAATGAGAAGGAGGTACACTTGCGCACGGATGTCGCAGTCGCACCGCACCCTGACACGGTCGCTCCTGCACGCCATGGTCGCACCGCACCCTCACACAGTCGCTCCTACATGCCGCAAACCCAACCAAGGGAACACACCCTCACTGACACGTGCTGTCGCATGTGAACAAACCAAACTCAGCCATCCTATCACTGACACATAATTTTCGTTCATAGAGTATGTTTATCCAACCGCATGTTGGGGAGTATCCATACGGCCCGTGCGGTGGTCTGTTGGGGAAGAAGAAGAGGTGAGGAAGAAGGAAACAAGGGTTAGGAGACGTAGGATATTCATCCAAGTGCCTGAAATGGTAGACTGACCCAAGTCAGGCGACTTGCATAACAAATATATGTTTTTACACAGCAAAAGATCCATAAAAACAACAACATAAAGAAAAACTATCACCGCTCGCGGAAAGAGACGGCCTCGTCGTCTTTGGCTGCCGGCGCGAACCAGCCGTAGCTACCGACGTGTGTCTCCGCACCGTGGTTGTCCTTGACCTCCAGCTACTCATTCACACGAAGCGTGCGGGTGCTCTGCACGGACGAGAGCACAACCCGGTTCAAGTTGAGGACGTCCGGTTCCGCCTGGAGGAGGGCCTCGATGGCAGCGGCATCAGCGCGCTCCGTGTCGTGTCGAGCCTCCACCGCGCGGTTCAAGTCCAGGACGTCTGGTTCCGCCTGCAGGAGGGCGTCAATGAGAGCGGCATCCGCGTGCTCTTCATCGAGTCTAGCCTCTGCCGCCGGGTTCAAGTCCAGGACGTCCGGTTCCTCCTGCAGGAGGGCCTTGATGGCAGCGGCATCCGCGCGCTCTGCCTCAAGTTGAGCCTCCGTCGCCCGATTCACATCCACAACATCTGGTTCCGCCTGCAGGAGAGCCTCAATGGCAGCGGCATGCGCGTGCTCCGTGTCGAGTTGAGCCTTTGCCTCCGGGTCTTCCTTTAGTATCGCCATGTTGAACTGCTGGTATGCCTGCACCATGGGGGACTCGAACGCCGGCATGAAGTTGACGTCCATCATCTCATACCCATCGGGGGCCTTCTGTGCTGCGACATCCGCCATGAACATTGGATTGGCTTCCTCCTCCTCATAGCTTGGCTCCAGAGAACTCGGGGATTGGCCCGCCACAAGGCGAGCTTGGGAATGGAGGTCTGTGGTGCCGACCACCGCCGTGATTTTTGTGGGGCGCTCCGGCGTCAGCATCTTGTAGTAAGTGATCTTGTGGCGCACCATGGCTTTTCGGCGAACTAGGGGGCGCTTGATGCGGGCTAGGGGATCGAAAGGTGGGGGAATGTGCTAGAGATTAGGCGTGGTTTTAGGGCAGTGGCTGGCGTAGGCCGAGAAGCAAAGCTTCTGGTGTGAATAGTGGTTCCGATGACGATCGGTCAATCGGTTTTGACTTTACATCGCTCTTGTCACGTTCGCGTTGCAGCCCGGCACGCTGGACCCTCCACGTCGCTCACCGAATGGAGCGCGCTTCATCTTGTGTTTTCGCTTGCTTGTGGGACCGCAGTTGAGAGCAAACCGACGTCCCTCCCCCTCCCCCGCCCACGTCATTTATTATACTACCACTCCCTCCGTTTTATGCGGAGTAAATAAAAATAGAGGGAGTATACTATGGATGAGGATCCCCTGACGTGGCCGAACCCATTGAGTAACTGACATGCGGGGCCTAGAAAGCATGGGGTCCGCCAGTAAGTGACCGAAAGGGAGGGTAAGGCAGGGATACCTACGTCAGAGGATCCACTTCCACTACTACTCCCTCCTTCCATTTACTATATAGGGCCTAATGCATTTTTTGAGGCTAACTTTGACCAAATGTTAGAGTAATAATATATGACATGCAACTTACACAAAGCATACGGTCAAATTCGTATGTGAAAGGAGTTTCCAATGATATAATTTTCACATTATATATCTCATGTACTATTAATCTTGTCAATAGTTGCGGTTTTAAAAACGCATTAGAGCATGGTTAATAATATAGCCAGTCGATGGCTATGAGGGACTGCCATGTCATCTATAGCCATCATCTATTATATTCACTCATACGGTAGTGTGGGCTATAAGGTTGGCTATTTCCCGCAAAAGAATATATAAGGTTGGCTATTGTATTAGTACTTTTTTCCATCTCCTCTCTATCTCTTTCTTCATATTTATTGTACTAGTATTTAACTAGGAATGCATATATAGCTAAGGCTCTTGCATAGGAGCTCACTCCCCTTACTTTTTCACATCTCTCTCCTCCACATAGGCCCTATATAAATGGAAGGACGGAGTACAGATGTTGTCAGTACTCCACGTGTACTATTGGACAGGGAGCTTAAAAAAGTTACTATTGGACTGGCTATACGTGGCGAAATCCTAGTAGGAAGAGCATGCGCGAGAACAAGCATATTCACGTGGTTGAAAACAAATTGGAAACCATCTCGAGTAAAAATCTAGGAGTACGTACGAATCTAACAATATTGATTGGGCGTTGTTGAATGTTGATACCTTTTTGATCAAAGTAGAGATACTTTGACTACACATAAAACTTATATGTAAACTAGAAAGGATAGGAGGGAGTATATTGTACGTTCAAAAACGAAACGAACATTGAATACCCTTTATATATGATTTGCGGATGCTATGATCACCGGTTCAAAATTTTGAATCCGCCTTAAGGATCACATGCCCCCACTCGTTCTCTGTCAATTTCATCTCGGGTCCGGAGATTGATTGAAAGAGGACTAGGGAGGTACATGCGAATAATACTCGGCGGAATGTTCAAATGAGGCATGCGGGAGGATGGACTCGACTAGAGGGCAGCATGATCGAGGGAGAAGAGGGTTAGACAGGAATGAGAAATAAGCAAACGCCACATGATTATACTTGAACGGCTCAAATAAACAATAAGTTGTCTCGCTTGGCCTACATAGTGAAAGGCCTAATTCACAACGCGGAGCACTGACGCTCGAATATGGCCGGGAAAACAGGGAAACCAACATATGGGGCACACCCGTCGGGATGACGTAGCGCAGACTAGTCCAATGGAGGAGCTGGCCCACGATGTAACACCCCAGATGTAACATGTCCCAATTTGGCAATATATCAACTTGACCTTCATCCAATTCTTGTGGGTTTTTATCATGTTTGGCCTCATCTTGTTTGGTTAGGTGTTTTATTCTTTTCATTGTCATGCTCACCTTACCATATTGCATTTGTGCCTCTTGTCATTTTGCATTCCATTCTCATCATGTGCATGTTGTGATCTCATACATATTATGTTGTTGCATGTTCAATGCATAAATCTTGCACCATCACTTCTCCTTCCTTCCCTTTCCTTCCATTCTTTGCGAGTGCCATTTTGCCTCCACCATAAAGGTTCATCTTTTCCCCAATATTCTAACACTATGTACCTAGCCTCTCTGCCAAATTATAGCTCATTTTAAGTTGTGTTGGTTAGGTTAAAAAATGCTCCAAGTTTGAACTATATTCAAACTAGTTGTATTTTTCTACCTCTAAAAAAATACCCAACTCAATTTTATCAAATTGAGAATAATTCCAGAATCCTGAGGATATTTTCATATCTCTCACAAACCCCCCCAATCCTTCTGTGCTTTTCGCTCTTTTATTACTGTTTGAAGGAATGGGAAAGAGTCAGAGGGAGAGAGAGAGCACCAGCAGCAGCGCAACCCAGTAGCAAGCAGTCCATCCGCGGCCCAGCAGCCCTCCCGCAGCCCTTTAGCCTGCAAGCGACAGTTGCATCGTCCTCCTGTACGGCAGGACATCCAGCGGAGACATGTCGGCACGCCAGATGATTTGACGGCCGGAGCTCGTCCCTAGACCCCTATAAAGTTGTCCCCAGTGCCCTAGGGTCTCCCCTCAACCGATCCCCCTCCTCTCCTTCCCTCGCTGCCGCCCGGTAAGTCCTCGCTCGTGCCCCATAGCCGTCGCCCGCATCATGGCCGAGGCGAGCTGGAGCTCGTCCCCCGAGTAGGATCTGCCAGCAGCGCCCTGCCTCCCTCCAAACACTCCGGGTGATCGTCATCGTCTTCTTCCTGCTGTGAACCAAGGCAGAAGACGGCAAGTCTGGCTACTTCCCCATCGTCCTCTTCCTCCCCTGCTTCGTGGACAGCAGCCCCGCCAGGTTCAGAGCTTGTCTGCGTCGCCACAGGCTCGACTCCGTCACCGTATACTTGTCCTTCGGTAAGGAGGTATACCCAACTTCCTCCGTGCTCCTTCCTGTCGTCAATAGATTACCGTAGGCGCTTCTTCGATTCAATCTTTGCCGTGCTCTCGGTGCTCTATCGATCTCTGTAGTTTTAGTTGTGCATGTTTTGCTGCTGCACGTGCACACGTGCTCTCCCCTGTTCCGACATGCGCGCTCAGCTCCGCATGCATGCACCGCACACGCACGCCATTCCCGCATGCCACAGCCACCATGGCAGCACGTCAAGCTTGTGCATTGCCTCTTCCCGCTCTCGTCCATGTACACACGCCGCTTGCGTTCCGCAAGCTCGTGCTCGAGCGTTTGCTCGCGCACCCCCACACCCGCACTCCCTTGCACATCCCGCATGCCCGCCGCCGCAACCCAGGCCCTGCCGTCGCCGTTGCTGCCGCCGACGTCGTCGTCGTTTTCTTCTCTGTCTTGGAGAAGAAGAAGTCAGAGCTATGTGGCTTGGTCAAGTAGATCCGAGCCCCTTCCCAACCAACAGCCTATCCTAGCCGAGCTGGTTTGCACCCCACGGGCCCACTGTAGCGACCTGGGTTCGAATCCCAGGCGCGCCCCTTTTTATTTCCTCTGTTGATATTTATCAGTAGTCTCTATGACAGAAGGGTCCCACCAGTCAGCCTCTCAGCACCCTCCTCCTTCTATTTTTTCCCCTTATCCCTGCGCTTTCCATTTCTGGATAGCCCTCTCTTTCCATTTCAGGCAAGTCCAAATCTGGACATTTCATTTCTGGAATACTGCCAATTCTGTCAATAGCCATTTTAGGCAGGTTTTAACTTAATGCACTTGTGAGTATTTTTCTACAGCAACCCCAACATATTATATATGTTTTTGGGGTAGAAAAATCCCATCAATCCAATGGTGGCATTAGTTTCTGCATTTGAGCAACTTCATGAACTTGTCATTTTACATCATGATGCTGTTTTTTCTTTTTCATGTGATTTATTTCAAACATGCTACGTGGCTGTTTTGCACATGGATAGCTTCATTTTCATGCCTACTTCATGCTAGTACTTGTTCCATGCCATGACATGCCTGGTAGTGAGTTAATCAAGCTTGTAAAGATGCCGTGTTGAATCTGTTTTCTGCTATGTCTAGTATTTTCAATAAGTCTGTAGAATCTGTTATCTTTTGCATTATTGCCATGCTATTTTAGTCATGCTCTAGTGGTTTATAGATCGAGCTCAGTGTTCATGTTTCGTAGAGCATCTCCTGTACATCACTGCTATGCATTTTGTTCATATGTTTGGGTGCTATAGCTTATTTATACTTTGCATCCAAGTGGCCATGTTGCTGTTTTAAGCAGTTTGTATCATATCTTATCTTGCTTGTCATTTGCAAACCATGCACCCGAATCCGGTTATCTTTATATCGATTTCAACCGAAATCATCTCATCTTTCCAGCGGCATACTTGGTTTGCCAAGTCGATGCCTTGTTCATCCTTTTTCCTCCCGAAGCACGCATATGCATTGCATATCACATATCGCATAGCATGACATGTATTGCATCATGTTGCTTGTGCATTGCACCGTGATTTATTGTGGTTCCTTTGCTTGTGTTCTTGCTTTGGGTAGAGCCGGGAGACGAGTACGTGCACGAGGAACCTGTTGAGTACGCTAACGAGGATCAAGCCTTCGACAACTCTGAGAACCTTGCAGGCAAGATGACCATACCTTCAATATCACTTCTATCTTTGCTTGCTAGTACCCGCTCTATCGCTATGTTAGCTCTACCTGCCATTGTTTATCATGTCTCCCTATTGCCATGTCAAACCTCTAACCACCCTGTCCTAGCAAACCGTTGTTTGGCTATGTCACCGCTTTCGCTCAGCCCCTCTTATAGCGTTGCTAGTTGCAGGTGAAGATGAAGTTTGTTCCTGGTCGGAACATGGATATTTTGGGATATCACAATATCTCCTATTTAATTAATGCACCTTATATACTTGGTAAAGGGTGGAAGGCTTGGCCTTATGCCTGGTGACTTGTTCCACTCTTGCCACCCTAGTTTCCGTCATACCGGTGTTATGTTCCTTGATTTTGCGTTCCTTACATGGTTGGGTGATTTATGATACCCCCTTGACAGTTTGCTTTGAATAAAACTCCTCCAGCAAGGCCCAACCTTGGTTTTACCATTTGCCACCTAAGCCTTTTTCCCTTGGGTTTTCGCGAGCCCAAGGGTCATCTTTATTTTAACCCCCCCGGGGCAGTGCTCCTTCGAGTGTTGGTCCGAACTAAGTAGACTGCGGGGCCACCTCGGGGAAACTTCAGGGTTGGTTTTACTCGTAGGATGTCTCATCCGGTGTGCCCTGAGAACAAGATATGTGCGACTCCTATTGGGATTTGTCGGCACATCGGGCGGCTTTGCTGGTCTTGTTTTACCATTGTCGAAATGTTTTGCGAACCGGGATTCCAAGACTGATCGGGTCTTCCCGGGAGAAGGTATATCCTTCGTTGACCGTGAGAGCTTGTGATGGGCTGAGTTGGGACACCCCTGCAGGGTATATTATCTTTCGAAAGCCGTGCCCGTGGTTATGAGGCAGATGGGAATTTGTTAATGTCTGGTTGTAGATAACTTGACACTTGACCTCTTTAAAATGCATCAACTGTGTGTGTAGCCGTGATGGTTTCTTCTCGGCGGAGTCCGGGAAGTGAACACGGTTTGAGTTATGCTTGGCGTAAGTAGTTTCAGGATCACTTCTTCATCACTTCTAGCTTCTCGACCGACGCGTTGCTTCTCTTCTCGCTCTCACTTGCGTATGTTAGCCACCATATATGCTTAGTGCTTGCCGCAGCTCCACCATATTACCCCTTTCCTACCTATGAGCTTAAATAGTCTTGATCTCGCGGGTGTGAGATTGCTAAGTCCTCGTGACTCACAGATTCTACCAAAACAGATGCAGGTGCCGAGGATACCAGCGCAGATGGCGCAACTGAGCTGAAGTGGGAATTTGATGAGGTCCTTGGTCGTTACTATGTATCGTTTCCAGATGATCAGTAGAGGAGCCCAGTCGGGACTATCGGGGATCTAGCATTTGGGGTTGTCTTCTTTTCATTTGAACTTGACCGTAGCCGGTCTATGAGTGTATTTTGAATGATGTACGATCTTAACTTACGTATTGTGTGAAGCGGCGATTGTAAGCCAACTCTCTTTATCCCATTCTTGTTCATTACATGGGATTGTGTGAAGATGACCCTTCTTGCGACAAAACCACCATGCGGTTATGCCTCTAAGTCGTCCTTCGACACGTGGGAGATATAGCCGCATCGTGGGTGTTACACATGACCTCCTCGCCACCGACAACCATTCATGTGGGTCGTTGGGGCCAACAACGGGGCGCAGCTCTAGCACCGCCTCTGGACACGGCGACCGCGGTGAGCGACACGCTCATATCGTCGCTAGACACGGTCGGTTCCAGTGTGCCGAGGGTGGCGTTACTGTTGTGGCACGACCAACAATATGTTTGGTTTGTGCCCAAGGTTGCCCCATCAAAGCATTGGGTAGCCAAAATTTTGTTGAGGTATTGGTTGCCCATGATTTGGCCGACATTAGTGATACGTCTCCAACGTATCTATAATTTTTGATTGCTCCATGCTACTTTATCAACTGTTTTGGACTATATTGGGCTTCATTTTTCACTTTTATATTATTTTTGGGACTAACCTATTAACCGGAGGCCCAGCCCAGAATTGTTGTTTTTTGCCTTTTTCAGTATTTCGAAGAAACAGAAGATCAAACGGAGTCCAAACGGAATGAAACCTTCGGGAACGTGATTTTCTCATCATATAAGATCCAGGAGACTTGGACCCTTCGTCAAGAAAGCCACGAGGCGGTCACGAGGGTGGAGGGCGCGCCCCTCCCCCCTGGGCGCGCCCCCTACCTCGTGGGCCCCTCGAAGCTCCACCGACGTACTCCTTCCTCCTATATATACCTACGTACCCCCAAACGACCAGAACAGGAGCCAAAAACCTAATTCCACCGTCGCAACCTTCTGTATCCATGAGATCCCATCTTGGGGCCTGTTTCGGAGCTCCACCGGAGGGGTCATCCACCACGGAGGGCTTCTACATCATCACCATAGCGCCTCCGATGAAGTGTGAGTAGTTTACTTCAGACCTTCGGGTCCATAGCTAGTAGCTAGATGGCTTCTTCTCTCTTTTTGGATCTCAATACAATGTTCTCACCCTCTCTCGTGGAGATATATTCGATGTAATCTTCTTTTTGTGGTGTGTTTGTTGACACCGATGAATTGTGGGTTTATGATCCAGTATTATCTATGGAAAATATTTGATTCTTCTTTGAATTCTTTTATGTATGATTGAGTTATCTTTGCAAGTCTCTTCGAATTATCCGTTTGGTTTGGCCAACTAGATTGGTTGTTCTTGCAATGGTAGAAGTGCATGGCTTTGGGTTCAATCTTGCGGTGTCCTTACTCAGTGACAGAAAGAGTTGCAAGGCACGTATTGTATTGTTGCCATCGAGGATAACAAGATGGGGTATTTATTATATTGCATGAATTTATTCCTCTACATCATGTCATCTTGCTTAAGGTGTCACTTTGTTTTTAACTTAATACTCTAGATGCATGCTGGATAGCGGTCGATGAGTGGAGTAATAGTAGTAGATGCAGAATCGTTTGGATCTACTTGTCACGGACGTGATGCCTATATACATGATCATTGCCTAGATATACTCATAACTATGCTCAATTCTGTCAATTGCTCAACAGTAATTTGTTCACCCACCGTAGAATACTTATGCTCTTGAGAGAAGCCACTAGTGAAACCTATGGCCCCCGGGTCTATTCTCATCATATCAATCTATATCACTTTATTTACTTGCTTTGTTTTTACTTTGCCTTTACTTTTTACTTTGCATCTATCTATCAAAAATACCAAAAATATTATCTTTATCAGATCTCACTCTCGTAAGTGACCGTGAAGGGATTGACAACCCCTAAGCGTTGGTTGCGAGTTGCTATCGTGTTGTGCAGGTACGAGGGACTTGCGCGTGACCTCCTACTGGATTGATACCTTGGTTCTCAAAAACTAAGGGAAATACTTACGATACTGTGCTGCATCATCCTCTCCTCTTCAGGGAAAACCAACGCAAGCTCGAGACGTAGCAAGAAGAATTTCTTGCGCCGTTGCCGGGGAGGCTTACGCAAAAGTCAACATACCAAGTACCCATCACAATCCCTATCTCTCGTAGTACATTATTTGCCATTTGCCTCTCGTTTTCCTCTCCCCCACTTCACCATTGCCATTTTATTTGCCCTCTCTTTCCCGTTTTCCTTTTTTTCGTTGCCTTTCTGTTTGCTTGTGTGTTGGATTACTTGTTGCCATGGCGCAAGATAATACCAAATTGTGTGGTTTCTTGAATACCAGTAATAATGATTTCCTTAGTACTCCGATTGCGCCTCTTAATAATGATGAGTCTTGTGAAATCAATACCGCTTTGCAGAATCTTGTTATGAAAGATCAATTTGCCGGCCTTCCTAGTGAAGATGCCGCTACTCATCTAAACAATTTTGTTGATGTGTGTGATATCCAAAAGAAAAAAGATACGGATAACAATATTGTCAAATTGAAGTTATTTCCGTTTTCACTTAGAGATCATGCTAAAGTTTGGTTTTCGTCTTTGCCTAAAAATAGTATTGATTCTTGGAACAAGTGCAAAGATGCTTTTTTCTCTAAGTATTTTCCTCCCGCTAATATTATCACTCTTAGGAATGATATCATGAATTTTAAACAACTTGATCATGAGCATGTTGCCCAATCTTGGGAAAGAATGA
This sequence comes from Triticum dicoccoides, assembly GCF_002162155.2. Classification (NCBI taxonomy): domain Eukaryota; kingdom Viridiplantae; phylum Streptophyta; class Magnoliopsida; order Poales; family Poaceae; genus Triticum; species Triticum dicoccoides. The sequence goes on from NC_041385.1 coordinate 649,399,807, forward strand.
AATTAATGCTTCGCAATTGCCCTACTCATGGTTTGAATTTATGGATGATCATACAAATTTTTTATGCCGGATTGAATTTTGCTTCTAGAAATCTTTTAGATTCGGCCGCGGGAGGCACGTTTATGGAAATTACATTAGGGGATGCTACCAAATTGCTTGATAATATTATGGCTAATTATTCTCAATGGCACACCGAAATATCTTCTAGTAAAGAAGTGCATGCTATAGAAGAAATCAATGTTTTGATTCAAAAGATGGATGAACTTATGAAGATGTTTGCTCCTAAAAATACTCCTCTTGATCCCAATGATATGCCTTTATCTACTTTGCTTGAGAATAACAATGAATCTATGGATGTAAATTTTATTGGTAGGAATAGTTTTGGAAATAACGCTTATAGAGGGAATTTTAATCCTAGGCCTTATCCTAGTAATCCTTCTAATAATTATGGAAATTCCTACAACAACTCTTATGGAAATTTTAATAAGATGCCCTCTGAATTTGAGAGTAGTGTTAAAGAGTTTATGAATCCACAAAAGAATTTTAATTCTTTGCTTGAAGAGAAATTGCTTAAAGTTGATGATTTGGCTAGGAACGTTGATAGAATTTCTCTTGAAATTGATTCTTTAAAGCTTAGATCTATTCCTCCTAAGCATGATATCAATGAGTCTCTCAAAGCATGTTTTTCAATATGAATCTTGATGAATCTAAAGATTATGTTCCTTTACCTAGAAGGCGTTCTAAGAATTCGGAGTTTCTAGATCTTGATGATGAAATTGATGAAAGTGGGATTGAAATAAATTGAAACCGTGATGTTGCTAAACCCACTATTTTGGATCTCAAGGAATTTAATTAAGAAAATTGCTCTTTGATTGGTTGTATTTCCTTGTTACAATCCGTGCTAGAATCTCCTCATGCTTATAGTCAAAATAAGGCCTTTACCGAACATATTGTTGATGCCTTGATGCAATCCTATGAAGAAAAACTTGAGATGAAAGTTTCTATCCCTAGAAAACTCTATGATGAGTGGGAACCTACTATTAAAATTAAAATTAAAGACTTTGAGTTTCATGCTTTATGTGATTTGGGTGCTAGTGTCTCTACTATTCCCAAAACTTTATGTGATTTGCTAGATTTCCGTGATTTTGATGATTGCTCTCTAAATTTGCATCTTGCGGATTCTAATATTAAAAAACCTATGGGAAGAATTAATGATCTGCTCATTGTTGCAAATAGGAATTATGTGCCCGTAGATTTTATCGTTCTTGATATAGATTGCAATCCTTCATGTCCTATTATTCTTGGTAGACCTTTCCTTAGAACGATTGGTGCAATTATTGATATGAAGGAAGGGAATATTAGATTCCAATTTCCCTTAAAGAAGGGTATGGAACACTTCCCTAGAAAGAAAATGAAATTACCATATGAATCTATCATGAGAGCCACTTATGGATTGCCTACCAAAGATGGCAATACCTAGATCTATCCTTGCTTTTACGCCTAGCTAGGGGCGTTAAACGATAGCGCTTGTTGGGAGGCAACCCAATTTTATTTTGTGTTTTTTGTTTTTGCTTCTGTTTAGGAATAAATAATCAATCTACCTTCTGTTTGGATGTGGTTTTTGTTGGGGAACGTTGCAGAAAATTAAAAAATTTCCTACGGTTTCACCAAGATCCATCTATGAGTTCATCTAAGCAACGAGTCAAGGGAGTGAGTTTGCATCTACATACCACTTGTGGATCGCGTACGGAAGCGTTAGATGGAGCGGTGATGATGGAGTCGTACTCGCCGTGATTCAGATCACCGGAGATCCTAGCGCCGAACGGACGGCACCTCCGCGTTCAACACACGTACGGTGCGTGTGACGTATCCTCCTTCTTTATCCAGCAAGGGAGAAGGAGAGGTTGATGATGATGGCTCCAGCAGCAGCACAACGGCGTGGTGGTGGTGGAACAACAGCACTCCGGCAGGGCTTCGCCAAGCACGTGACGGAGGAGGAAGAGGTGTAGCAGGGGGAGGGGGCGCCAGGACTTCAGGGTGCGGCTGCCCCTCTCCCCCCTCCCTTTATATAGGCCCCCAGGGGGGCGCCGGCCCTGGGAGATTCAATCTCCCAAGGGGGTGGCGGCCAAGGGGGGAGGAGTGCCCCCCAAGGCATGTGGTGCGCCCCCCCACCCTAGGGTTTCAACCCTAGGCGCAGGGGGTGGGCCTAGGGGGGCGCACCAGCCCACTATGGGCTGGCTCCCCTCCCACTTCAGCCCATGGGGCCCTCCGGGATGGGTGGCCCCACCCGGTGGACCCCCGGGACCCTTCCGGTGGTCCCGGTACAATACCGGGTGACCCCGAAACTTTCCCGATGGCCGAAATACCACTTCCTATATATAATTCTTTACCTCCGGACCATTCCAAAACTCCTCGTGATGTCCGGGATCTCATCCGGGACTCCGAACAACATTCGGTATACTGCATACTCATATTCATACAACCCTAGCGTCACCGAACCTTAAGTGTGTAGACCCTATGGGTTCGGGAGACACGTAGACATGACCGAGACGGCTATCGGGCAATAACCAACAGCGGGATCTGGATACCCATGTTGGCTCCCACATGCTCCTCGATGATCTCATCGAATGAACCACGATGTCGAGGATTCGAACAACCCCGTATATAATTCCCTTCGTCATTCGGTACGTTACATGCCCGAGACTCGATCATCTGTATCCCAATACCTCGTTCAGTCTCGTTACCGGCAAGTCACTTTACTCGTACCATAATGCATGATCCGGTGACCAAACACTTGGTCACTTTGAGCTCATTGTGATGATGCATTACCGAGTGGGCCCAGAGATACCTCTCCGTCATACGGAGTGACAAATCCCAGTCTCGATCTGTGTCAACCCAACAGACACTTTCAGAGATACCTGTAGTGCACCTTTATAGTCACCCAGTTACGTTGTGACGTTTGGTACACCCAAAGCACTCTTACGGTATCCGAGAGTTACACGATCTCATGGTCTAAGGAAGAGATACTTGACATTGGAAAAGCTCTAGCAAAACAAACTACACGATCTTGTGCTATGCTTAGGATTGGGTCTCGTCCATCACATCATTCTCCTAATGATGTGATCCCGTTGTCAATGACATCTAATGTCCATAGTCAGGAAACCATGACTATCTGTCGACCAACGAGCTAGTCAACTAGAGGCTCACTAGGGACATGTTATGGTCTATGTATTCACACGTGTATTACGATTTCCGGATAATACAGTTATAGCATGAATAAAAGACAATTATCATGAACAAGGAAATATAATAATAATCCTTTTATTATTGCCTCTAGGGCATATTTCCAACAGTCTCCCACTTGCACTAGAGTCAATAATCTAGTTACATTGTGATGAATCGAACACCCATAGAGTTCTGGTGTTGATCATGTTTTTCTCGCGAGAGAGGTTTAGTCAACGGATCTGCGACATTCAGATACGTATGTACTTTGCAAATATCTATGTCTCCATCTTGAACATTTTCGCGGATGGAGTTGAAACGACGCTTGATGTGCCTGGTCTTCTTGTGAAACCTGGGCTCCTTGGCAAGGGCAATATCTCCAGTGTTGTCACAGAAGAGTTTGATCGGCCCCGACGCATTGGGTATGACTCCTAGGTCGGTGATGAACTCCTTCTCCCAAATAGCTTCATGCGCTGCCTCCGAGGCTGCCATGCACTCCGCTTCACATGTAGATCCCGCCACGACGCTCTGCTTGCAGCTGCACCAGCTTACTGCTCCACCATTCAACATATACACGTATCCGGTTTGTGACTTAGAGTCATCCAGATCTGTGTCGAAGCTAGCGTTGACATAACCCTTTACGATGAGCTCTTCGTCATCTCCATACACGAGAAAAATGTCCTTTGTCCTTTTCAGGTACTTCAGGATATTCTTGACCGATGTCCAGTGTTCCTTGCCGGGATTACTTTGGTACCTCCCTACCAAACTTACGGCAAGGTTTACATCAGGTCTGGTACACAGCATGGCATACATAATAGATCCTATGGCTGAGGCATAGGGGATGACACTCATCTCTTCTTTATCTTTTGCCGTGGTCGGGCATTGAGCCGAGCTCAATCTCACACCTTGCAATACAGGCAAGAACCCTTTCTTGGACTGATCCATTTTGAACTTCTTCAAAATCTTATCAAGGTATGTGCTTTGTGAAAGACCTATGAGGCGTCTTGATCTATCCCTATAGATCTTGATGCCTAATATGTAAGCATCTTCTCCAAGGTCCCTCATTGAAAAACACTCATTCAAGTAGGCCTTAATGTTGTCCAAGAATTCTATATCATTTCCCATCGAAAGTATGTCTTCTACATATAATATGAGAAATGCTACAGAGCTCCCACTCACTTTCTTGTAAACGCAGGCTTCTCCATAAGTCTGCATAAACCCAAACGCTTTGATCATCTCATCAAAGCGAATGTTCCAACTCCGAGATGCTTGCACCAGCCCATAAATGGATCGCTGGAGCTTGCATACTTTGTTAGCGTTCTTAGGATCGACAAAACCTTCCGGCTGCATCATATACAGCTCTTCCTTAAGATAACCGTTAAGGAATGCCGTTTTGACGTCCATCTGCCATATCTCATAATCATAGTATGCGGCAATTGCTAACATGATTCGGACGGACTTAAGCTTCGCTACGGGAGAGAAAGTCTCTTCGTAGTCAATCCCTTGAACTTGCCGATAACCCTTAGCGACAAGTCGAGCTTTATAGATGGTGACATTACCATCCGCGTCCGTCTTCTTCTTAAAGATCCACTTGTTTTCTATCGCTCGCTGATCATCGGGCAAGTCAGTCAAAGTCCATACTTTGTTTTCATACATGGATCCTATCTCGGATTTCATGGCTTCTAGCCATTTGTTGGAATCTGGGCCCGCCATTGCTTCTTCATAGTTCGAAGGTTCACCGTTGTCTAACAACATGATTTCCAGGACAGGGTTGCCGTACCATTCTGGTGCGGAACGTGTCCTTGTGGACCCACGAAGTTCAGTAGCAACTTGATCCGAAGTACCTTGATCATCATCATTAATTTCCTCTTCAGTTGGTGTAGGCATCACAGGAACATTTTCCTGAGCTGCACTGCTGTCCTGTTCAAGAGGTAGTACTTCATCGAGTTCTACTTTCCTCCCACTTAGTTCTTTCGAGAGAAACTCTTTTTCCAGAAAGGATCCATTCTTGGCAACAAAGATCTTGCCCTCGGATCTTAAGTAGAAGGTATACCCAATGGTTTCTTTAGGGTATCCTATGAAGACGCATTTTTCCGACTTGGGTTCGAGCTTTTCAGGTTGAAGTTTCTTGACATAAGCATCGCATCCCCAAACTTTTAGAAACGACAGCTTAGGTTTCTTCCCAAACCATAATTCATACGGTGTCGTCTCAACGGATTTAGACGGTGCCCTATTTAAAGTGAATGTAGCTGTCTCTAGAGCGTATCCCCAAAATGATAGCGGTAAATCGGTAAGAGACATCATAGACCGCACCATATCCAATAGAGTGCGATTACGACGTTCGGACACACCGTTTCGCTGAGGTGTTCCAGGCGGCGTGAGTTGTGAAATGATTCCACATTTTCTTAAGTGTGTACCAAATTCGTGACTTAAATATTCTCCTCCACGATCCGATCGTAAGAATTTTATCTTTCGGTCACGTTGATTCTCTACTTCATTCTGAAATTCCTTGAACTTTTCAAAGGTCTCAGACTTGTGTTTCATCAAGTAGACATACCCATATCTACTCAAGTCATCAGTGAGAGTGAGAACATAACGATATCCTCCGCGAGCCTCAACACTCATTGGACCGCACACATCGGTGTGTATGATTTCCAACAAGTTGGTTGCTCGCTCCATTGTTCCGGAGAACGGAGTCTTGGTCATTTTGCCCATGAGGCATGGTTCGCATGTGTCAAATGATTCATAATCGAGAGACTCCAAAAGTCCATCAGCATGGAGCTTCTTCATGCGCTTGACACCAATGTGACCAAGGCGGCAGTGCCACAAGTATGTGGGACTATCGTTATCAACTTTACATCTTTTGGTATTCATGCTATGAATATGTGTAACATTACGCTCGAGATTCATTAAGAATAAACCATTGACCATAGGGGCATGACCATAAAACATATCTCTCATATAAATAGAATAACCATTATTCTCGGATTTAAATGAGTAGCCATCTCGTATCAAACGAGATCCAGATACAATGTTCATGCTCAAACTTGGCACCAAATAACAATTATTAAGGTTTATAACTAATCCCGTAGGTAAATGTAGAGGTAGCGTGCCGACGGCGATCACATCGACCTTGGAACCACCCCCGACGCGCATCGTCACCTCGTCCTTCGCCAGTCTCCGCTTATTCCGCAGCTCCTGCTGTGAGTTACAAATATGAGCAATGGCACCGGTATCAAATACCCAGGAGTTACTACGAGTACTGGTAAGGTACACATCAATTACATGTATATCAAATATACCTTTAGTGTTGCCGGCCTTCTTATCCGCTAAGTATTTGGGGCAGTTCCGCTTCCAGTGACCCTTCCCGTTGCAATAAAAGCACTCAGTCTCAGGCTTGGGTCCATTCTTTGACTTCTTCCCGGCAACTGGCTTACCGGGCGCGGCAACATCTTTGCCGTCCTTCTTGAAGTTCTTCTTACCCTTGCCCTTCTTGAACTTAGTGGTCTTATTGACCATCAACACTTGATGTTCTTTCTTGATTTCAACCTCTGCCGACTTCAGCATTGAAAACACTTCAGGAATGGTCTTCACCATCCCCTGCATATTATAGTTCATCACAAAGCTCTTGTAGCTTGGTGGGAGCGACTGAAGGATTCTGTCAATGACCGCCTCATCCGGGAGGTTAATGTCCAGCTGGGACAGGCGGCTGTGCAACCCAGACATTTTGAGTATATGCTCACTGACAAAACTGTTTTCCTCCATCTTACAACTATAGAACTTGTCGGAGACTTCATATCTCTCGACCCGGGCATGAGCTTGGAAAACTAGTTTCAGCTCCTTGAACATCTCATATGCTCCGTGTTGCTCAAAACGCTTTTGGAGCCCCGGTTCTAAGTTGTAAAGCATGCCGCACTGAACGAGGGAGTAATCATCAGCACGTGTCTGCCAAACATTCAAATCATCTTGCAGTGCTGGGAGAGCAGGTGGGTCACCTAATGGTGCTTCGAGGACATATGCTTTCTTGGCAGCTATGAGGATGATCCTCAGGTTCCGAACCCAGTCCGTATAGTTGCTGCCATCATCTTTCAGCTTGGTTTTCTCTGGGAACGCGTTGAAGTTCATGTTGACATGAGCGTTGGCCATTTGATCTACAAGACATATTTTGCAAAAAGTTTTAGACTAAGTTCATGATAATTAAGTTCACCTAATCAAATTATTTTAATGAACTCCTACTCAGATTTGACATCCCCTTAGTCATCTAAGTGTTACACGATCCGAGTCGACTAGGCCGTGTCCGATCATCACGTGAGACGGACTAGTCATCGTCGGTGAACATTCTCATGTTGATCGTATCTTCCATACGACTCGTGTTCGACCTTTCGGTCTCCGTGTTCCGAGGCCATGTCTGTACATGCTAGGCTCGTCAAGTTAACCCTAAGTGTTTTGCATGTGTAAAACTGTCTTACACCCGTTGTATGTGAACGTAAGGATCTATCACACCCGATCATCACGTGGTGCTTCGAAACGATGAACTTTAGCAACGGTGCACAGTTAGGGGAGAACACTTCTTGAAATTGTTTTAAGGGATCATCTTATTTACTACCATCATTCTAAGTAAACAAGATGCATAAAACATAATAAACATCACATGCAATTATATAAAGTAGTGACATGATATGGCCAATATCATATAGCTCCTTCGATCTTCATCTTCGGGGCTCCATGATCATCTTGTCACCGGCATGACACCATGATCTCCATCATCGTGTCTTCATAAAGTTGTCACGCCAACGACTAGTTCTACTTCTATGACTAACGCATTTAGTAATAAAGTAAAGTAGTTTACATGGCGTTCTTCAATGACACGCAGGTCATACAAAAAATAAAGACAACTCCTATGGCTCCTGCCGGTTGTCATACTCATCGACATGCAAGTCGTGATTCCTATTATAAGAACATGATCTCATACATCACAATATATCATTCATCATTCATCACAACTTCTGGCCATATCACATCACATGACAATTGCTGCAAAAACAAGTTAGACGTCCTCTAATTGTTGTTGCATCTTTTACGTGGCTGCAATTGGGTTCTAGCAAGAACGTTTTCTTACCTACGAATAACCACAACGTGATTTTGTCAACTTCTATTTACCCTTCATAAGGACCCTTTTCATCGAATCCGCTCCAACTAAAGTGGGAGAGACAGACACCCGCCATCCACCTTATGCAACTAGTGCATGTTAGTCGGTGGAACCGGTCTCACGTAAGCGTACGTGTAAGGTTGGTCCGGGCCGCTTCATCCCACAATACCGCTGAAGCAAGATAAGACTAGTAGCGGCAAGCAAGTTGACAAGATCTACGCCCACAACAAAATTGTGTTCTACTCGTGCAATAGAGAACTACGCATAGACCTAGCTCTGATACCACTGTTGGGGAACGTTGCAGAAAATTAAAATTTTTCCTATGGTTTCACCAAGATCCATCTATGAGTTCATCTAAGCAACGAGTCAAGGGAGTGAGTTTGCATCTACATACCACTTGTAGATCGCGTACGGAAGCGTTAGATGGAGCGGCGATGATGGAGTCGTACTCGCCGTGATTCAGATCACCGGAGATCCTAGCGTCGAACGGATGGCACCTCCGCGTTCAACACACGTACGGTGCGTGTGACGTCTCCTCCTTCTTGATCCAGCAAGGGGGAAGGAGAGGTTGATGATGATGGCTCCAGCAGCAGCACAACGGCATGGTGGTGGTGGAACAGCAGCACTCCAGCAGGGCTTCGCCAAGCACGTGACGGAGGAGGAAGAGGTCTAGCAGGGGGAGGGGGCGCCAGAACTTCAGGGTGTGGCTGCCCCTCTCCCCCCTTTATATAGGCCCCCAGGGGGGGGCGGCCCTGGGAGATTCAATCTCCCAAGGGGGCGGCGGCCAAGGGGGGAGGAGTGCCCCCCAAGGCATGTGGTGCGCCCCCCCCCACCCTAGGGTTTCAACCCTAGGCGTAGGGGGTGGGCCTAGGGGGGAGCACCAGCCCACTATGGGCTGGCTCCCCTCCCACTTCAGCCCATGGGGCCCTCCGGGATGGGTGGCCCCACCCGGTGGACCCCCGGGACCCTTCCGGTGGTCCCGGTACAATACCGGGTGACCCCGAAACTTTCCCGATGGCCGAAATACCACTTCCTATATATAATTCTTTACCTCCGGACCATTCCGAAACTCCTCGTGATGTCCAGGATCTCATCCGGTACTCCGAACAACATTCGGTATACTGCATACTCATATTCATACAACCCTAGCATCACCGAACCTTAAGTGTGTAGACCCTACGGGTTCGGGAGACACGTAGACATGACCGAGACGGCTCTCGGGCAATAACCAACAGCGGGATCTGGATACCCATGTTGGCTCCCACATGCTCCTCGATGATCTCATCGGATGAACCACGATGTCGAGGATTCGAACAACCCCGTATATAATTCCCTTTGTCATTCGGTACGTTACATGCCCGAGACTCGATCGTCGGTATCCCAATACCTCGTTCAGTCTCGTTACCGGCAAGTCACTTTACTCGTACCGTAATGCATGACCCCGTGACCAAACACTTGGTCACTTTGAGCTCATTGTGATGATGCATTACCGAGTGGGCCCAGAGATACCTCTCCGTCATACGGAGTGACAAATCCCAGTCTCGATCCGTGTCAACCCAACAGACACTTTCGGAGATACCTGTAGTGCACCTTTATAGTGACCCAGTTACGTTGTGACGTTTGGTACACCCAAAGCACTCTTACGGTATCCGGGAGTTACATGATCTCATGGTCTAAGGAAGAGATACTTGACATTGGAAAAGCTCTAGCAAAACGAACTACACGATCTTGTGCTATGCTTAGGATTGGGTCTCGTCCATCACATCATTCTCCTAATGATGTGATCCCGTTGTCAATGACATCTAATGTCCATAGTCAGGAAACCATGACTATCTGTCGACCAACGAGCTAGTCAACTAGAGGCTCACTAGGGACATGTTATGGTCTATGTATTCACACGTGTATTACGATTTCCGAATAATACAGTTATAGCATGAATAAAAGACAATTATCATGAACAAGGAAATATAATAATAATCCTTTTATTATTGCCTCTAGGGCATATTTCCAATAGTTTTATGTTTTAATTAGTGTTTGTGCCAAGTAGGACCTATAGGATAACCTACGATGATAGTTGATTTGATTCTGCTGAAAAACAGAAACTTTAGCGCTCACGAGATTAGCTGCCATTTTTTACTGGAGAGTGCTTTTGCATTGATTCTTTTTGCTGATGATCAATAAACAAATTTACCAGGACTTCCTATTTTGGTAGAATTTTTAGTGTTCATACGTTTGCGTTAGTTACAGATTACTACAGACTGTTCTGTTTTTGACAGTTTCTGTTTTTCGTGTGTTGTTTGCTTATTTTGATGAATCTATGGCTAGTAAATTAGTTTATAAACCATAGAGAAGTTGGAATACAGTAGGTTTAACACCAATATAAATAAATAATGAGTTCTTTACAGTACGTTGAAGTAGTATTTTGTTTTCTTTCTCTAACGGTGCTCACGAGATTTCTGTTGAGTTTTGTGTTGTGAAGTTTTCAAGTTTTGGGTGAATTCTTTTGATGGATTACGAAACAAGGAGTGGCAAGAGCCTAAGCTTGGGTATTACCATGGCACCCCCAATATAATCCAAGGACACCAAAAAGTCAAAGCTTGGGGATGCCCCGGAAGGCATCCCCTCTTTCGTCCACTTCCATCGGTAATTTACTTGGAGCTATATTTTTATTCACCAACATGATATGTGTTTTGCTTGGAGCGTCTTGTATTATTTGTGTCTTTGCTTGTTAGTCTACCACAATCATCTTTGCTGTACACACCTTTTGAGAGAGCCATACATGAATTGAAAATTGTTAGAATACTCTATGTGCTTCACTTATATCTTTTGAGCTTGATAGTTTTTGCTCATAGTGCTTCACTTATATCTTTTGAGCTTGATAATTTTTGCTCTAGTGCTTCACTTAGATCTTTTTGAGCACGGTGGTGGATTTGTTTTAAAGAAACTTGATCTCTCATGCTTCACTTAGATTATTTTGAGAGTCGTTAATAGCATGGTAATTTGCTTAATGTTAATATACTTGGTATTCAAGATATGTGAAACTTTCTTTTGAGTGCATTGAATACTAAGATAATTTTGATGCTTGATAATTGTTTTGAGATATGGAGGTGATAATATCAAAGTCATGCTAGTTGGGTGATTATGAATTTGAGAAATGCTTGTGTTAAAGTTAGCAAATCCCATAGCATGCACGTATGGTTAAAGTTGTGTAACAAATTTGAAACATGAAGTGTACCTGGCTTGTGCATCCTTATGAGTGGCGGTCGGGGAAGAGCGATGGTCTTTTCCTACCAATCTATCCCCCTAGGAGCATGCGCGTAGTACTTGATTTTTGATGACTTCTAAATTTTTGTAATAAGTATATGAGTTCTTTTGACTAATGTTGAGTCCATGGATTATACGCACTCTCACCTTTCCACCTTTGCTAGCCTCTTCGGTACCATGCATTGCCCTTTCTCACCATGAGAGTTGGTGCAAACTTTGCCGGTGCATCCAAACCCCGTGATACGACACGCTCTATCACACATAAACCTCTTTATATCTTCCTCAAAACAGCCACCATACCTACCTATCATGGCATTTCCATAGCCATTCCGAGATATATTTCCATGCAACTTCCACCATCATCATTGTGACATGCATTACTTTTGTCATATTGCCATTGCATGATCTTGTAGTTGACATCGTATTTGTGGCAAAGCCACCATGCATTATTTTCCATACGTGTCACTCTTGATTCATCGCACCATCCCGGTACACCGCCGGAGGCATTCATATAGAGTTATATCTTGTTCTAGTTTCGAGTTGTAATTCATATGTTGTAATGAAAGTGTGATGATCATCATTATTAGAGCATTGCCCAAATAAAAAAAGAAAGGCCCAAAAAAAAGAAAGGCCCCAAAAAAAGGGCAATGCTACTATCTCTTTTTCCACACTTGTGCTTCAAAGTAGCACCTTGTTCTTCATGTAGTGAGTCTCATATATTGTGCTTCAAAGTAGCACCTTGTTTTTCATGTAGTGAGTCTCATAAGTTGTCTTTTTATACTAGTGGGAATTTTTCATTATAGAACTTGGCTTGTATATTCCTACGATGGGCTTCCTCAAATGCCCTAGGTCTTCGTGAGCAAGCAAGTTGGATGCACACCCACTAGTTTTCTTTTGTTGAGCATTCATAGCTATAGTGCATCCGTTGCATGGCAATCCCTACTCGCTCACATCGACATCTATTGATGGGCATCTCCATAGCCCATTGATACGCCTAGTTGATGTGAGACCTTCTCCTTTTTTGTCTTCTCCACACAATCCCCATCATCATATTCTATTCCACCCATAGTGCTATATCCATGGCTCACGCTCATGTATTGCGTGAAGATTGAAAAAGTTTGAGATTATTTAAGTATGAAACAATTGCTTGGCTTGTCATCGGGGGTATAGAAGTTGGGAACATCTTTGTGTGATGAAAATGAAGCATAGCCTAACTATATGATTTTGTAGGGATGAACTTTCTTTTGCCATGTTATTTTGAGAAGACATGATTACTTTGATTAGTATGCTTGAAGTATTATTATTTTTGTCTCAATATGAACTTTTGTCTTGAATCTTTCGGATCTGAATATTCATATCACAATTAAGAAGTTTTACATTGAAATTATGCCAAAGTATCACTCCGCATCAAAAATTCCTTTTTATCATTTACCTACTCGAGGACGAGCAGGAATTAAGCTTGGGGATGCTTGATACGTCTCCAACGTATCTATAATTTTTGATTGCTCCATGCTACTTTATCTACTGTTTTGGACTATGTTGGGCTTTATTTTTCACTTTTATATTATTTTTGGGACTAACCTATTAACCGGAGGCCCAGCCCAGAATTGCTATTTTTTTGCCTTTTCCAGTATTTCGAAGAAACAGAATATCAAAGGGAGTCCAAACGGAATGAAACCTTCAGGAACGTGATTTTCTCATCAGATAAGATCCAGGAGACTTGGACCCTCCGTCAAGGAAGCCACGAGGCGGTCACGAGGGCGCGCCCCTCCCCCTGGGCGCGCCCCCCTACCTCGTGGGCCCCTCAAAGCTCCACCGACGTACTCCTTCCTCCTATATATACCTATGTACCCCCAAACGATCAGAACAGGAGCCAAAAACCTAATTCCACCGCCGCAACCTTCTGTATCCACGAGATCCCATCTTGGGGCCTGTTCCGGAGCTCCGCCGGAGGGGGCATCCACCATGGAGGGCTTCTACATCATCACCATAGTCCCTCCGATGAAGTGTGAGTAGTTTACTTCAGACCTTCGGGTCCATAGCTAGTAGCTAGATGGTTTCTTCTCTCTTTTTGGATCTCAATAGAATGTTCTCCCCCTTTCTCGTGGAGATCTATTCGATGTAATCTTCTTTTTGTGATGTAGCTAGATGGACAGGACTTGGATAACTTGTGCTCGAAGATTCTCCGCTGCATATGTCGAGGGGGTTGAAAACTTCATGAGCTTTATCAGAGTTGAGTACGGTGGTCCGAAATCAGATGTGCTATGCCCGTCTAGCAGTTGTATGAATTCAGTTACAAGACCCCAGTCAACTATGCAAAATCATCTACAGTTGTATGGGATGTCGGTCACATATACTAGGTGGGTTCATCATGGTGAAACTGTGAACGTCAATGTTATTGACTACGTGGAAGCAGCAGATCTCCATCTTGATCTGCCTGATGCTCAGGTGGAAGAGGAGGAGAGGTGGTGGTGGCAGACCTAGTGAGTTTGACCAACATTGAAACAATGCTAAGAAATGCTCATGCATTCTGTGAACTTTCACCTGTAGAAGAAAAACGGTGGGCCCGCATGTTGGAACAATGCAACGTGCCTGTCACCCCCGGAAATAAGCTGTCAGTATTCTCAGCTATGGTCACCTTTCTTCAGGTGAAGACATCTAAGCGGATGACCAACAAATCCTTCGATGCGATGTTGGCTGCTTTTCGCAAATCTTTCCAAGATGCGTCTGAGCTGCCACACACCTACAGCAAAATGAAGAATTTCCTTCGTGCAGTTGGAATTGGATGTGATATGATCCATGTTTGTAAGAATAATTGTGTTCTGTGCCTGAAGGATTATGCCAACTTAAGTGAATTCCCGAAATGCGAATCATCAAGATGAAAAGATGGCGATGCTGTGAAGAGGATTCCTCATAATGTTCTGAGACATTTTCCAATTACACCAAGATTGCAGAGGTTGTTTCATGATGCTGAAACAAGAGAGGATGTACTGTGGCATTCTAGGAACCAGGAGTACAGAGATCAGAATCTAATGGGCCATCCATCTCATGGTAATGAGTGGAAAAGCTTCAATGATAAACACAAAAAGTTTGCTGCTGACCCGAGAAACATTAGAATTGGCTTAGCTTCATATGGATTTAACCCATTTGGACACCAGAGCGCCACATATAGCATGTGGTCAGTGCTTGTTATCCCTTACAACATGCCTCCAAATGTCTGCACCAAAGAATCAAACTACATGATGGACTTGCTCATCCCAGGTCCAAAAAGTCCTGGAAAGGATTTTGATTTGTTCACGGAGCCTCATGTGGAGGAACTTCAATAGCTATGGAGGGGTGTTCTCACTCGAGACCTATATAGCAGCCCACCAGCTGATTTCTTTCCGTGTGCTGTTATAATTTGGTGCATCCATGATTATCCGGCTTTGGGCACTATGTCAGGGCGAACGACACATGGTTACAATGCATGTGTTCGCTCACTACAAGAAATATGTCAACTTGTGACCCTCGCTATTGGCCGCTGAAAGGTCATAGTTTTTCATTTGCGACCTTTTTGTGACCAAAAACAGAAGGTCAAAAGCTGGCGGTCGTAAACTGAAATTAGTGACCGTCTTTGTCATATAAAAGGTTGTTGGTTCCACGACCAAATTTTTGGTCACTAGCAATCTCCCCAGGCCACATAGGCATCCAGCATGGCAAGCTGACGTGGCACAAGATTCAGCCCGGTCCAATTCAGTTTTCTACATGGGCCTAGCCCAACAATTCAGCCTTTTTATATATTTTTTCTATCATTTTTTATTAGCTTCATGGGCCAAGCCCAACGTTGCAACCTTTTTATTGTTGGGTTGTGGCCTTTTTGTCTAAACAAATTTAGTTTTTCTTTTTTTTCCAAAAGAAGGGTCCACTAGTTAGACGGGTCTTGGTTGCCAGGTTCTATTAAAGTGGGGCCCTTTTGGTAGCATCATATAATTCAGATTACAATTTGACAATTTGACAGAAATAAATAACCATGTTTAAATAAGAACAGACAGAAAACACAAGTAATATTTCAAATAACAACAGCAAGAATCAATCACAGTCATACAGATATACTGGGCTCCTTCTGTCATGACACAGTTACAAGCTCTACTGGTGTAATAACACAGATACAAATACAATTAGTCACACAAATATAGGGACAATCACAATGAGAATTGACAATGAGCACAAACTGGGCTCCTGCTCCAGTCAGATGATACTGTATGCATGACTAACTACGCGACCATAGTCGACTAGGCCACCTTCACTACACTAGGACAGCAATAGAACTATCATAATGCCTTCGGCCGTCGCCCTGTTACATGAATCAGAAGAGAAGAATCAAAGCACTGGAGCCAATATATTATGAACAGAACATTTAATGCATAATTGACCAAATGGCTGGGTGTCAAAAGATTTGATCCACCTCTCATGAAAAAGACAAATTTCAGTCGATTCAGTAGGAAGCGGGTCAAATTTGAACTGCAGCTGCCTCATAGTTTGCTATTGATTTTTTCCAAAATTAATTTCTAGGTACATAAGTATTTATTTAATCAAAGAAACACCAAAAAAAATTCAAGATTCAACCACTAGCTAGGAATGGTCATTCCCGCCGTTTTGACCGCATTTTGAAACAGGCATAAAAATTTAAAAAAATCAAAAAATTGGAAAACCTTCGCATTGTGTCATCATATGTGACCAAGTTAAAAGGAAAAATAATAAACTTGTAATAAGACAATTATTTAAAAAGTGTTCTCAGAAACGAGCTATCATGCGTGAAGATTCATGGCTTTCAAGCCAAATGATCAATCTTGTGACCACATTCATGGCATAGTTTGTTCAAATGACCTCATATTGTGCACAAGGGTGCATCTTGGAATTCCAAACAATGTTGCCTAAGGGAGTTTTCATTTTCTTTGGACGAAAAAACCATTTTCCATTTTTCGAGTGCCCAAAAGGAGGTTTTTTTGTGAAGGACCTCCCAAATATTTGTTTCAAAATTGGACCAAATCATTTTTCTAAATACTAGGCCATATTTAATTCACAATTGACCAAATGGTTGGGCGTCAAAAGTTTTGATCCACCTCTGGTGAAAAAGATAAATTTCCGCCGATTCAATTGGAAGCGGGTCAAATTTGAACTGTAGCTGCCTTGTAGTTTGCTCGTTATTTTTTTCAAAAATCATTTCTAGTTACATAAGTATCTATTTAATCAGAGAAACACCAAAAAAAAAATCCTAGATTCAACCACTAGCTAGAAAAGGTCATGCCCGCCGTTTTGATAGCATTTTGAAACGGGCATAAAAAATTCAAAAAAAATCAAAAAATTGTAAAACCTTCGCATTGTGTCATTATATGTGACCAAGTTTCCAGGAAAAATAATAAACTTGTAATACGACAATTATTTTAAAAAAAGTGTTCTCAGAAATGAGCTATCATGCATGAAGATTCATGGTTTTCAAGCCAAATGATAAATCTTATAGCCACATTCATGGCATAGTTTGTTCAAATGATCTCATACTGTGCACAAGGGTGCATCTTGGAATTCCAAACAATGTTGCATAAGGGAGTTTTCATTTTTTTTGCACGGAAAATTCATTTTCCATTTTCCGAGTGCCCGAAATGAGTTTTTTTGTGAAGGACCTATCATATATTTGTTGCAAAATTGCACCAAATCATTTTTATAAAATACTAGGACATATTTAATGCACAATTGACAAAATGGTTGGGTGTCAAAAGTTTTGATCCACCTCTGGTGAAAAAGACAAATTCTCGTTGATTTAGTAGGAAGCGGGTCAAATTTGAACTACAGTTGCCTCATAGTTTGCTATTTATTTTTTCCAAAAATCATTTCTAGTTACATAAGTACCTATTTAATCATAAATATATGGTTTGGTGGCGATAAGTCGAGGTTTGGACGGTGGCCGAGGGCCCCAACTCTAGAGCGCGTAGACTCGCATGCCCGCCGCATGGTCACCGCATGACCTTGGCGTTGCCATGTGTTCTGGGCGGCCTAGGCATGTCTAGTGGGTTGGGCACTCCCCAGGTAGGTGCTAGGAAGAAAATCACAACATAAGATTCTCACAAGGAGACGATCGATGCTTAAACATGAATAAGCAACCAAGTGTTTGATTAGCGGTACAGGAAATGCACGTGGCTAATGGGTGTGAGTTTTGGCTGAGGATGATCAGTTACTAAGAAGACCGTCTTCAAAAATTTGCAGCTCAAAAGGAGGATCATAGGTGGTACTTGCTTTGCAAAGTACCACACTGGACATAAATACGAATGTTGAAGTTGGGCTCAAAATAATGAACGGATTGAGCTAGCATTTGGTGGAGGATGGTTATTTGGGCATAGGAAAGCACTATAGAAAGTGGATACCATTTGGACATGCCAAAGTGGTACTTCCTTCACAAAGTGTTTTTCTGAACAAAATAGGAAAATGAATATTTTTGAATTATTTATACTAGGCAAGGAAGTTTTTTTTACATATTTGATGAAGATATGACCCAAAGAATTTATGAGATTTTTTGGGAATTTTGGGAATGACAGAAATATAGGTTGCTTCACAACCTAGGGAAAAAACTGCCACATGGACATGACACATAGGCAAAACTGGTGAGGTGGCGCCTAGTCATAGCAATAAGTACTAATGCATCCACGTTCACAACCTCATGACCATTTATATTGGTCGTAATCAGGTAGAAATAAGTTCATGGACCACTCTTATCTGCTTTATGACCATTTGGTGTAAGGCAATTCAGGGTTTGAGCCCTTCCAAGCGAAATGGTTGTGGATTTACGACCAATTCAGCTAGGATCACTAAGAGAAGGTCACTAGTTGACATATTTCTTGTAGTGGCTGTGACAGGAATCTGCTGTCATACGCGATACTTAGCAAGATCTGTTTCATTGGACACCGCCGTTTCCTCCCCAAGGACAAGCCGCATCCTAGAAAATACCAGAGACATGTGTTCAATGCAAAGCATGAAAACCGTGATGCGCCAAAGAGGCTCACCGCCGATGAGTTGCAAGTGGAAATAGAGAAGGTCAGGCATATTACACCAGGAAACCATCCTGGTAATGGTAGCGGGAAAAGGAAGCGTGGCAGGGCAGAAGAGAGATTATTGTTTACCCGCAGGTCCACTTTGTGGGACTTGGAGTATTGGAATGATTTCGATCTGCGGCATAATGTTGATGTGATGCACATCGAGAAAAATATATGTGACAACATTATCGGCACACTTCTTAATATTGAAGGCAAGACGAAAGATACCTTAAAATCTAGGATTGATTTGACACACCTGGGTATCAGAAAGGATTTGCAGGTGCAAGATGAAGGTAAACCACGGGATATGGCACCAGTTGTGTATGTCTTGGACAAGGTAAAAAGAAAAGAATTCTGCGAGGTCCTGTAACATGTAAGATTCCCACATGATTTGCTTCCAACCGTGAAAGGAGAGTCAGTGCAGATGGAAACAAGGTACAAGGATTAAAAACTCATGACTGCCACGTCCTACTTCAAAGGGTTTTACCTGTTATCCTTAGAGGATTGGGCCGCCCTGACTTATAGAGAGCAGTTGCAGAGTTGGGACAATTCTTCAGGGAACTCTGCAGTAGAAATATCAGGATAGATGCTTTGGAGCGTCTTAGAGACAAGATACTAAATATCCTATGCGACCTTGAGAAGATATATCCTCCAGCCTTCTTTGATGTGATGGTGCATTTGGCTGTTCATCTACCTGATGAGGCACTACTTAGAGGTCCAGTACAGTATGGCTGGATGTACCCTATTGAAAGTTAGCTAGGCACTTTCAAGGGCTATGTTAGGAACAGAGCTAGACCCGAGGGTTCCATTGCAGAGGCCTACATTGCTACAGAAGCATTGACATTCTGCTCAAATACATTGAAACAGTTGATCAGCTTAGCAAAGAGGTGGGTGAAGACAATCCCGGGCTCAATGTTTTTGATTATTCTGTTCGAGTTACAGGGAAGAGTCGACAAGAGGACAAACCTAAAGATTTGGACAAAATGGTTTGGTATGTGTTGAATAACTGTCCTGAGATACTACCTTATATCAAGTAAGTGCAGTACTGCAGCTTATACATCGTAATCTACTAAACTTGCAGCACATTCTTATATATTTAGATGTTTGACGCGATCACTATGTGGTGCAGCATCTACAAAAAGGGGTTACTGCTGCAAAATCCAAGAAACATTGACAAACTGGTTATGGCAGGATTTGCGAAATGGTTCAAGAACCATGTAAGCTTTTGAATTGCACTGTTAGTTTTTTTAATATATTGAGTACATAAGATGATCAGCTCATCTATTTTCTAACCATAGGTTAAGAAGATGCGAGAGGATGGGCAGGCAGTTGATGATGCCCTTTACTCACTAGCAATGGGTCCTGATACTCGGGTAAGACATTATGAATCTTGCGTTGTTGGAGATGTGCGCTACAACACCCTTGCACGAGACGAAGGCAGGAAGACACAAAACAGTGCCATCATGAGCACCGATACGTATGACAAAGAGATAACTAAAATGTATGCTAACATAATAGACATTGTTCATTTACAGTATATCTCCAGTTTCGAGGATCATCGGTGTGTGGTTCTGTTGTGCTGTCGTTGGTATAACCTGTTTTCTAGGATCGCAAAACCCAGAGCTGATGATTATTTCAAATCCATCAATGTCAAGGCGGCGTACCAGACCAACGAGCCTTTTATTTTGGCAAATCAAGCAACACAGATATTTTTCTTGGAAGACACGTTTGCACATAGCGATGACTGGAGAGTATTGCAAAGGTTTGAGCATAGGAATTCGTTTAATGAAGTTGCACAACAAGATGATGCCTACACTGCCCCTGATGTACAAGATAACACATATGTTCCTAATATCTTTGAGAACCATCACATCAATGACGCCGGCGAAAAGATTGCCTGTCGTGTTGTGGACATGCAAGAGTTGATCAAGAAGAAGCCAACGTTCGGGGACGTTGAGGACAAAGAAGAAGATCACACCATGGGGAATTACGATTGAGACTGATACACATGGCAAAGATGTTGACGCTGCTGCTGTGGGTGATGATTACATTGCTTTTGTCGTATTTGCCTGTCAGAAGACGTTTTTTTATCTACTATGTGAAATTGTGTTTGCTATGACAACTGAAACCTGATGAACATGTTGTTTAATATTTTGCTGTGGGAACATCACTTGTTATGTATGCTGATTTGTGTTTGGTGATTGTATGACAACTAAAACATGATGACATTGTTGTTTAGTTGTACTCATATTTGGCTATGAAACTTGAATTTGATGGCATAGTTTGTTGTTGGACTGCAATAACTCGACGTCTTCGAATGAGAACAAAGCTGACCCGACAGGGCCTCTGCTATTTATTTATTTATGAGCAAAAGGGGATAGCCCCTGATTTCCATTAATAGAAATCATTAGGTGTTCACAACACTACGCCCAACCTGCTACACAAGTTTCATTCATTACTAGTTTTAGCAAAGTGCTCATGTCATAGCCATTGAATACATCACGAGTGCTACATACACTGCAAATAAAGAGACAATCATCCTACAAAGCACATCGATTTTTCCCATTATCTTCACAAGCTCTTTCATCTCCTCATTGCTATCAAGGTCGTTCAGCAGCTGTTGCTTGGCCATGATCAGAGGAACTGCATCTTTAACCTTCTACTCTGCATCTTCCTCTTCTGTTGTTCCTTCAGTTACTTGTCCAACACCCCAACCTGCTGGTATCGGGATTCCTCGGCTAACCAAATAATCAGAGTAGTTGCATTCCCCCACATCAGCAACTTCCCAGAAATACAAATGACATGAATCTTCCCTTTTCTGCACGAATCAAATTGGAAGATCATCAACCAAACTATTAAAAAAATCAGCAACTAAAAGCAGCAAAACAACACTTAAACATATTATTACCCCATGATTTGGGCATTTGTAGAAGACTCGGCCAGGGTTGAGGATTGTGGTTGAGACGCGACAGATGACTCTACATGATTTGCAGCAGTGGCACCACACCAATGGCAGCGGGTTGCGATGAGCAATCGGTTGCGGTGCGCGTGCCGGCGGGGGTGTGGTGAGACCCATAGGCGATGGTACGAGTGGCGACTTGGCGCATATCTGGTTGTTGCCTATTGAAGAGCAGGTGGACGAGCAGTCAGAGGACATGGTTGCTGCGGCTAGAGCTTTTGATGCTTGGCACAGTAAGTAGAGAAGAGGAGAAGTGAATGTTGGATACGTCAGTTTCATTACTTGCAGAGTAGCATAGCACCATATATAGTCATAGTCTAGGTTTGGATTCGAACCAGCTACAGGAGCACGTCTCTCTTTTTTCTAAAACTCGGCAACGTCTCTTTACTGGTACACTAGCTTGTTCTGTACGCACTCCCAAGTATTTGATTTTCTTGCTCTCTTTTTTACGAGGAAGGAAGGAGGACAAAATTGAGAGTTCCTAGGACTTGAACCCAAGACCTCTCGGTTGAAAACCAAGGGTGCTAGTCACTTATGTGGCGAACATTCCCTGTGAGGAGGACGGCAGACGAACGCATTTTCCTCGCAGTTTTCTTCCTATATATAAAAAATTATGCTACTTGGTGTCCACTTAGTCAACAAACGATTGTGCCAACCTTGACCGTTGGATTAACATTCAACGTCTGTCGCATTTCTTCAGTCTCTTCTTCCTCGAGCCGCCAAAGCCAAACCAGCGCCGGCGGGACCGCCTGCTCCCGCCTCCCACGATTGGCTGTACTGCCGCGCATGCATCGTGGCCACATCACACCCTAAAACTCTGCGCATCTTCCCCAGCTACTGTTCATTCCCGTCTGAGGCCTCACCATCGTCCTCCGCCTTGGTTCGCTCATCGTGGCGCCGCCCTTCGGTGTTGTCAACATGGTCAACAACCGAGAGGAATAAGGAGATGACTGTACATGGTGAGGATGACAGTAGGGACCTAGCAGCGCGCGCAGTAATTTTGTTTTTTCGGGACGGATAAGGGTATCAACTGGGTTGTGCGGGACCCGTTGCCGGTCTAGCCCAGCCTTTTATTTCATATGTTTAGCACATGACCAGCCCAGTTTATTTTTTTCCTTTCTAAAAATGGCTAGCCAGCTATTTTGTTTTTTGTAGAATAACCAATGTAGGCCTACTTGCTTTTCTACGCCCTGCTGGGCCAGAAATCTTTCAACACGAGGAGGGATGGATTTTGCCCAGAAAATGGGCTATAAGTAATAAGAAATGGGCTATAAGTAATAATAAATGGGCTATAAAATGAAAAAATATAGCAAACATGCAATTAGTTCCAAAATACTGTTTTCTTTCGGATTTTGATATTTTAAATTTCATTGTTTTTGTGCGGGTAATATTTTATTGAATTTAAATTAAGGTATATTTAGATTTAAAATTAATTTGAATCTGGCTAGAAATTTCGGGCTGTATGCTGTTTGGGACAGATTTGGAGGCTGACTTGGGGGTCTACTAGGTTGACGTATACTTTGGCTTTGTCAACTTAGTCCACAAACGATTCTAGCAGTAGTGACCGTTGGATGTTAATCCAACGGCCGTGCTGCTTCTTCAATATCTAATCTTCTTGCTCCAGCCGCCCAAACCAGCTCCGGTGGGACTACCTGCTCCCGCCTCCCGTGGTCGGCTGTGCTGCTGCACAGGCCGCACCGCCCCACCCTACTTCTTTGCTGGCCAGGCCATTCCTCTACTCACCCACACCTCCTGTTATTTTCCAGCGACGGCAGCCGGACCAGTAAACCCTCGTACTCCCCACCACGTGGGAAACCATTGCCGAGTCTTCCCCGGCTCCGTGTCGTTCCCTTCCTAGGCCTCACCGTCTTCCACCGCCATGGTGCTCTCGGCGCGGCCTGGTCAACGTGGTCAACGGACGACATCCATCAGACGTGGACTATACATGGAGAGGCTGACAGCTGGGTCCATGGCCGCACACAAGGAAATGCCTCCTTATTACGCGCAAAATAATGATTCCTCCACCTGATAGCTGGGACCCACCGGAAGGGCCTCTGTATTTCGTGAAAAAACATTCCCCCCGCTGACATGTTGGACCCACCAGATATATCTTCGCACGCAAGGAAGTGCCTCCTTATTACGCACAAAAAAAATGAATACCCCCTGCTAGCTGGGACCCACCATAGTGGGAGGATGACTTGTTAGCCAACTAAGTTGATGGGGACAGAGGGCTTTGTCAACTTAGTCAATATGAACGATTCTAGCTCCAGTGACCGTACGATGTCCATTCAACGGCCGTAGTGCTTCTTCAACCTCTGGTCTTCTTGCTCCAGCCGCCCAAAGCAGCGCCGGTCGTGCCGCATGCTCCTGCCTCCGGTGGCCGGTTGTGCTGCCGCGGAGGCCTCACCGCCCCCTACTATTCCCACCACTAGCCATGCCCTACGGTGACGGCAGCCTCACACCGCAGCCGAACCAGTGAACCCTCGTACTCCTCTCCGCGCGGGCTTCCACTGCCGCATCTTCCCCGACTTCATGTTGTCCCCTTCCTAGGCCTTGCCGTCGTCCACCGCCGTGATGCTCTTGGCGCGGCGTGGTCAACGTGGTCAAGGAATGACTTCCATCAGACGTGGACTGTACATGGAGAGGCTGACAGCTGGGTCCACGGCCGCAGCAAGGAAGTGCCTCCTTATTATGCGGAAAATAATGATTCCTCCACCTGACAGCTGGGACCCACCAGATGGGCCACTGTATTTCGTGAAAACAACGTTTCACCCTGACTGTTGGGACCCACCAGCTACATCTTCGCATGCAAGGAAGTGCGTCCGGGCAAAAAGCGATTCACCCCCCTGACTGCTGGGACCCACCAGCTACATCCTTGCACGCAAGGAAGTGCGTCCGGGTAAAAAAAATGATTCGCCCCCTGACTGCTGGGACCCACCAGCTACATTTTCGCACGCAAGGAAGTGCCTGAAAGTTGGGACCCACCTGGTCGAAGCGTACGTAGCGTTGTCATTCTGGTCGCGAATGTGTACGCATATACTGGTGGATGTAGAGGCGCGCACGTGTCGTAGTAGAGGCGCGCATGTAGCATGTACACGTACGTACAACGGCCAGGGTGCAAGAAAGAAAATACGGCCACGTACGTACATACGGGTGGGGTCTCGAACGCCTACTCGCGCATACGTACGGCCAGGGCTCGTGTACATGGCTGGGTCGGAACGGAGAAACAGTGTCGTCGTTGTGTTCCTGGGGAGGCAACGGAATGCGTCGTGTTCATGGGGAGGCAACGGAATGTGCCGTGTTCATCGGGAGGCAATGGAACGTGTGGGAGCCAACCATCTTGGACGGAACAGGCAATGGAAACGAGGCCTGGCGTACCGCATAACGGAGGAAACGACCTTTTGTTCTACCGGCCACGTTCGAAATGGGATCATGTTCATCGGGAGGGGTCTGGCGTTCCGCAAAACGGAGGAAACGGAGCTCCTACGGTCGAAACGGGGGTCCTGTTGATCGGGAGGGGTGTGGCGTACCGCAAACAGACAAAACGAACTTGCGTTGGAGCGCTACGGTCGAAATGGGGGTCCTGTTCATCAGGAGGGGTGTGGCGTACCGCAAAATGGGACTCCATGGGATACTATTCATCTCCACTGTAGACCTCCTCCAGCCTCCACGGGCTCCTATTCATCCAGCCTCCACCGTGCGCTACTCCACTGGCTACTGTTCAACCACCCCTCCACGGGCACCCCTCCACCGTCTACTGTTCATCCAGCCCTCCACGGGGTCGTCCTATTCATTCAACCCTCCACGGGGTCCTGTTCATCCAGCCCCAACTGGCTCGATCGAGGCAACACCACGGGGTCCTGTTCATCCACCCCCACCGCTCACTACTCATCCAACCCCCCTCCCCGCAACACTCACTGTTCATCTAGAGAGGCAGCATCGATCGGCTTTAGTTAGTAGCAGTAACGAAGGAATCGCTCGATCGGGTTCAGTTAACAGCCATCGATCGATCACTCGGGTTCAGTAACGCGTAGCCTGCAATGCAATCGCTCGGGTTCAGTTAGAGCCCAACGCCTCGCTCGGGTTCAGTTAGAGCCAACGCCTCGCACAGACGCACGTACGTGTACGAGAGAAACATGCATCGCTCGGCCCCCGACCACCCACCGTAACCAGGAACTCCCTGAAATTTTCCTCGCCCTCGCTTCTACCATGGTTTTTTCCATCATGGACGGCCCAAAGAATGTCATGCAGCTGCGTCTCCGGCCCGCCCAGGACGAAAAGCCCATTTTCTGTCATGATTTTTTGTCATAGAAGTAGGAGCCCACCACATCTATGATGATACTGGGTTGTCACAATTATCATCATAGAAGTGTCATAAGTATGACAGAAAAAAAAATTCATTCGCCCGAAAATGTCACTGATGTGTCTTTTTTTTGTAGTGGCTGCCTCGGGAGGAGCTCCCTCAACCACCTACCTCAGGAGCCCAGGCCTGCGGCCCGACCTCGGGAGCACGCTTTCTCTTGGCGCTCGAGCCTCAGGAGGGGTGTTGGACCAAGGAATTCAAGGAATACCTGACATAAGGGAAGCTGCCGGAAAAGGAGGAGGACACGGAGCGTGTGGCCCGACAGGCGACGGCATACTGCATCCAGGACGGTGAGTTATACAGGAAGCGGCCAAATGACGTTACCCCGTGTTGCATCTCCAAGGAGCAAGGGAAGGAGCTACTAACAGACATACACAGTGGGGACTGCGGCTGATACGTCTCCAACGTATCTACAATTTTTGATTGTTCCATGCTATTATATTACCCATTTTGGATGTTTATGGGCTTTAATCTACACTTTTATATCATTTTTGGGACTAACCTACTAACCGGAGGCCCAACCCGAATTGCTGTTTTTTTGCCTATTTCAGTGTTTCGAAGAAAAGGAATATCAAAAAAAGTCCAAACGGAATGAAACCTTTGGGAGCACTTTTTTTGGAACAAACATGATCCAGGGGACTTGGAGTGGACGTCAAGCAACAGAGGAGGCGGCCACGAGGGTGCCCGGCGCGCCCCCTGGAGGTGGGCGCGCCCCCACCCTCGTGGGCCCCTCGAGCGTCCACCGACCTAATTCTTCCTCCTATATACACCCACGTACCCCCAAAACAGCCAGGAGCACCACAAAAAACTATTTCCACCGCCGCAACCTTCTATATCCGCGAGATCCCATCTTGGAGCCTTTGTCGGTGCTCCACCGGAGGGTGAATCGACCATGGAGGGCCTCTACATCATCTCCAAGGCCTCTTCGATGAGTTATGAGTACTTTACCACAGACCTTCGGGTCCATAGTTATTAGCTAGATGGCTTCTTCTCTCTCTTTGAATCTCAATACAAAGTTCCCCTCGATCTTCTTGGAGATCTATTCGACGTAACTGTTTTTGCGGTGTGCTTGTCGAGATCCGATGAATTGTGCGTTTATGATCAAGTTTATCTATGAGAAATATTTGAATCTCCACTGAATTCTTTTATGTGTGATTAAGTTATCTTTGCAAGTCTCTTTGAATTATCAGTTTGGTTTGGCCTACTAGATTGGTCTTTCTTGCAATGGGAGAAGTGCTTAGCTTTGGGTTCAATCTTGTGGTGTCCTTTCCCAGTGACAGCAGGGGCAGCAAGGCCCGTATTGTATTGTTTCCATCGAGGATAAGAAGATGGGGTTTCTATCATATTGCTTGAGTTTATCCCTCTACATCATGTTATCTTTCTTAATGTGTTACCCTGTTCTTTATGAACTTAATACTCTAGATGCAGGTAGGATTCGGTCGATGTGTGGAGTAATAGGAGTAGATGCAGGCATGAGTCGGTCTACTTGTCACGGACGTGATGCCTATATACATGATCATGCCTAGATAATCTCATAACTATTCGCTTTTCTATCAATTGCTCGACAGTAATTTGTTCACCCACCATAATACTTGAGAGAAGCCACTAGTGAAACCTATGGCCCCCGGGTTTATCTTTTATCATATAAGTTTACCATCTACTTTTATTTGCCTCTTTTATTTTCCAATCTATATCATAAAAATACCAAAAATATTTATCTTATCATATTATCTCTATCAGATCTCACTTTCGCAAGAGGCCGTGAAGGGATTGACAACCCCTTTATTGCGTTGGTTGCGAGGTTCTTGTTTGTTTGTGTAGGTGCGTGTGACTTTTGAGGAGCCTCCTACTGGATTGATACCTTGGTTCTCAAAAATTGAGGTAAATACTTATGCTACTTTGTTGCATCACCCTTTCCTATTCAAGGAAAAGCAACGTAAGCTCAAGACGTAGCAAGAAGGATTTCTGGCACCGTTGCCGGGGAGGTCTTCGCTCAAGTCAAGACATACCAAGTACCCATCACAAACTCATCTCCCTTGCATTACATTATTTTCCAATTGCCTCTCGTTTTCCTGTCCCCCACTTCACCCTTGCCATTTTATTCGCCCTCTCTTTCCCAATCTCCTCTCTTTTTCGCTTGCCTTTTGTTTGCTTTTTTGTTGGATTGCTTGTCACGATGGCTCAAGATAATACCAAATTGTGTGACTTTTAAAATACCAATAATAATGATTTCCTTAGCACTCCCATTGCTCCTCTTAATGATATTGAGCCATGTGAAATCAATGCTGCTTTGCTGAATCTTGTTATGAAAGATCAATTCTTTAGCCTTCCTAGCGAAGATGCCGCTACCCATCTAAACAACTTTGTTGATTTGTGTGAGATGCCAAAGAAGAAAGATACGGATAATGATATTGTTAAATTGAATTTTTTTCCGTTTTCACTTAGAGATCGTGCTAAAGTTTGGTTTTCGTCTTTGCCTAAAAATAGTATTGATTCATGGAATAAGTGCAAAGATGCTTTTATCTCGAAGTATTTTCCTCCCGCTAAGATCATCTCTCTTAGAAACGATATTATGAATTTTAAACAACTTGATCATGAGCATGTTGCCCAATCTTGGGAAAGAATGAAATTAACGATTCGCAATTGCCCTACTCATGGTTTGAATTTATGGATGATCATACAAAAATTTTACGCCGGATTGAACTTTGCTTCTAGAAATATTTTAGATTCGGCCGCGGGAGGCACTTTTATGGAAATCACCTTAGGAGAAGCTACTAAACTCCTTGATAATATTATGGCTAATTATTCTCAATGGCACACCGAAAGATCTACTAGTAAGAAAGTGCATGCTATAGAAGAAATTTAATGTTTTGAGTGGAAAGATGGATGAACTTATGAAATTGTTTGCTACTAAGAGTGCTCCTATTGATCCCAATGATATGCCTTTGTCTACTTTGATTGAGAATAATAATGAATTTATGGATGTGAATTTTGTTGGTAGGAATAATTTTGGTAACAATGCTTATAGAAGAAACTTTAATCCTAGATCGTTCCCTAGTAATTCCTCTAAGAATTATGGGAATTCCTACAATAATTCTTATGGTAATTTTAATAAGATTCCCTCTGATTTGGAGAATAGTGTTAAAGAATTTATGATCTCTCAAAAGTATTTGAATGCTTTTCTTTCAGAAAAATTGCTTAAAGTTGATGATTTGGCTAGGAACGTTGATAGGCTTTCGCTTGATGTTGATTCTTTGAAACTTAGATCTACTCCTCCCAAGCATAATATCAATGATTCTCTCAAAGCCATGAGAATTTCCATTGATGAGTGCAAAGAAAGAACCGCTAGATTGCGTGCCAAGAAAGATTGCTTTGTAAAAGCGTGTTCTTCTAGTTTCCATGAAAATAATGATGAAGACCTAAAAGTTATTGATGTGTCCCCTATTAAATCCTTGTTTTGCAGTATGAATCTTAATAATGATGGGACTAGAGATGAGTCAACTTTAGTTAAAATGCATCCCAATGTTTTGGAGTTGTTAAATCTTGATGCTAATTTTGGTAAAAGTGGGATTGGAGAGGTCAAGACTTTAAATAGCATTGAACCCACTATCTTGGATTTCAAGGAATTTAATTATGATAATTGTTATTTAGTAGATTGTATTTCCTTGTTGCAATCCGTGTTGAATTCTCCTCATGCTTATAGTCAAAACAAAATTTTTACCAACCATATCTTTGATGCCTTGATGCAATCTTATGATGAAAAACTTAATTTGGAAGTTTCTATACCTAGAAAACTTTAGGATGAGTGGGAACCTACTATAAAGATTAAAGTTAAAGATCATGAGTGCTATGCTTTGTGTGATTTGGGTGCTAGTGTTTCCACGATTCCGAAAACTCTATGTGATATTCTAGGTTTCCATGATTTTGATGATTGCTCTTTAAATTTGCACGTTGCGGATTACACCATTAAGGAACATATGGGAAGGATCAATGGTGTTCTTATTGTTTCAAATAGGAATTATGTGCCCATAGATTTTATCATTCTTTATATAGATTGTAATCTTTCATGTCCTATTATTCTTGGTAGACCTTTCCTTAGAACGATTGGTGCAATTATTGATATGAAGGAAGGGAATATTAGATTCCAATTTCCATTAAGGAAAGGCATGGAACACTTCCCTAGAAATAAAGTTAATTTACCTTATGAATCCATTATGCGTGCCACTTATGAATGAAATACCAAAGATGGCACTACTTAGATCTATCCTCGCTTTTATGCCTAGCTAGGGGCGTTAAACGATAGCGCTTGTTGGGAGGCAACCCAATTTTATTTTTGTTTCCTTGATTTTTGCTTCTGTTTAGAAATAAATAATTCATATAGCCTCTTCTTAGATGTGGTTTTATGTTTTAGTTAGTGTTTGTGCCAAGTAGAACCTTTGGTAAGACTTGGGTGAAGTTTATACGATATTGCTGTAAAAAACAGAAACTTTAGCGCTCATGAGATTTGCTACCATTTTATACTTCAGAGTGATTTTTAGTTGATTATTTTTAAAGATAATTCATAGACAAATTCCTCACATCCACCAATTTAGTTTACATTTTTTGGAGTTCCAGAAGTATTCGGAAGTTACAGATTGCTACAGGCTGTTCTGTTTTTGACAAATTCGGTTTTTCGTGTGTTGTTTGCTTATTTTCATGCATCTATGGCTAGTATTGGGGGTATGAACCATAGAGAAGTTGGAATACAGTAGGTTTAACACCAATATAAATAAATAATGAGTTCATTACAGTACCTTATGTGGTGGTTTTGATTTCTTGCACTAACGGAGCTTAACAGATTTCTTGCTGAGTTTTGTGTTGTGAAGTTTTCAAGTTTTGGGTAAAGATTTGATGGACTATGGAATAAGGAGTGGCAAGAGGCTAAGCTTGGGGATGCCCATGGCACCCCAAGATATTCAAGGATAACCAAAAGCCTAAGCTTGGGGATGCCCCGGAAGGCATCCCCTCTTTCGTCTTCGTCTATCGGTAACTTGGAGCTATATTTTTATTCATCGCATAATATGTGTTTTGCTTGGAGCGTCTTGTATGATATTAGTCTTTGCTTTTTAGTTTACCACAATCATACTTTTTGTACACACCTTTTGGGAGAAACCAACTTGTTTGGAATTTATTAGAATACTCTATGTGCTTCACTTATATCTTTTGAGCTAGATAGTTTTTTGCTCTAGTGCTTCACTTATATCTTTTAGAGCACGGCGGTGGCTTAATTTTGTAGAAATTATTAACCTCTCATGCTTCACTTATATTATTTTGAGAGTCTTTTAGAACATCATGGTATTTGCTTATGTTATAAAATTGATCCTAGAATGATGGGCATCCAAGTTGGATATAATAAAAACTATCATAGGAAGTAAATTGGATGCTATGATCAATTTGATACTTGATAATTGTTTTGAGATATGGAGGTGGTGATATTAGAGTCATGCTAGTTGGGTAATTGTGAATTTAAAGAATGCTTGTGTTGAAGTTGGCAAGTCCCGTAGCATGAACGTATGGTAACCGTTGTGTAACATATTTGAAATATGAGGTCTTCTCAGATTGTCATCCTTATGAGTGGTGATCGGGGACTAGCGATGGTATTTTCCTACCAATCTATCCCCCTAGGAGCATGCGCGTAGTGCTTGGCTTTTGATGACTTGTAGATTTTTGCAATAAGTATATGAGTTCGTTATGACTAATGTTGAGTCCGTGGATTATACGCACTCTTACCTTTCCACCATTGCTAGCCTCTTCGGTACCGTGCATTGCCTATTCTCACCTTGAGAGTTGGTGCATACTTCGCCGGTAGATCCAAACCCCGTGATACGATACACTCTATCACACATAAACCTCCTTATATCTTCCTCAAAACAGCCACCATACCTACCTATTATGGCATTTCCATAGCCATTCCGAGATATATTGCCATGCAAGTTTCCACCGTTCCGTTCATCATGACACGCACCATCATTGTCATATTGCCTTGCATGATCATGTAGTTTACATCGTTTTTGTGGCAAAGCCACCATGCATAATTTTTCATACATATCACTCTTGATTCATTGCCCATCCCGGTACACTGCCGGAGGCATTCATATAGAGTCATATCTTGTTCTAGTTTTGAGTTGTAATTCATGAGTTGTAAATAAATAGAAGTGTGATGATCATCATTATTAGAGAATTGTCCCTAAATAAAAAAGGCCAAACAAAAAAAGGCCAAAAAAAGAAAATAAAAAGGCGTCAATGTTACTATCCTTTTCCACACTTGTGCTTCAAAGTAGCACCATGTTCTTCGTATAGAAAGTCTCTTATGTTGTCACTTTCATATACTAGTGGGAATTTTTCATTATAGAACTTGGCTTGTATATTCCTACGATGGGCTTCCTCAAAATGCCCTAGGTCTTCGTGAGCAAGCAAGTTGAATGCACACCCACTAGATTCTTTTGTTGAGCTTTCATACATTTATAGCTCTAGTGCATCCGTTGCATGGCAATGCCTACTCCTCATGTTGACATCAATTGATGGGCATCTCCATAGCCCATTTATTAGCCTTGTTAACATGAGACTTTATTTTTTTGTCTTCTCCATACAACCTCCATCATCATATTGTATTCCACCCATATTGCTATATCCATGGCTCACGCTCATGTATTGCGTGAAAGTTGAAAAAAGTTTGAGATTACTAAAGTATGAAACAATTGCTTCGCTTGTCATCGAGGGTGTGCAAGATGAGAGCATTCTTGTGTGACGAAAATGGAGCATGACCAAACTATATGATTTTGTAGGGATGAACTTTCTTTAGCCATGTTATTTTGAGAAGACATGATTGCTTAGTTAGTATGCTTAAAGTATTGCTATTTCTTATGTCAATATGAACTTTTATTTTGAATCATTTGGATCTGAACATTCATGCCACAATAAAGAAAATTACATTGAGAATTATGCTAGGTTGCATTCCTCATAAAAAATTCTGTTTTTATCATTTACCTACTCGAGGATGAGCAGGAATTAAGATTGGGGATGCTTGATACGTCTCCAATGTATCTACAATTTTTGATTGTTCCATGCTATCATATTACCCGTTTTGTATGTTTATGGGCTTTAAGCTACATTTTTATATCATTTTAGGGACTAACCTACTAACCAGCGGCCCAGCCCGAATTGCTGTTTTTTTTTGCCTATTTCAGTGCTTCAAAGAAAAGGAATATCAAATGCAGTCCAAACGGAATGAAACCTTTGGGAGCGGTTTTTTTTGGAACAAACGTGATCCAGGGGACTTAGAGTGGACGTCAAGCAATAGAGGAGGCGGCCACGAGGGTTCCCGACGCGCCCCCTGGAGGTGGGCGCGCCCCCACTCTTGTGGGCCCCTTGAGCGTCCACTGACCTACTTCTTCCTCCTATATATACCCACGTACCCCGAAAACATCCAGGAGCAGCACGAAAAACTATTTCCGCCGCTGCAACCTTCTGTATCCACGAGATCCCATCTTGGAGCCTTCGCCGGTTCTCCGCCGGAGGGGGAATCGACCATGGAGGGCCTCTACATCATCTCCAAGGCCTCTCCGATGAGTTGTGAGTAGTTTACCACAGACCTTCGGGTCCATAGTTATTAGCTAGATGGCTTCTTCTCTCTCTTTGAATCTCGATACAAAGTTCTTCTCGATCTTCTTGGAGATCTATTCGATGTAACTCTTTTTGTGGTGTGTTTGTCGAGATCCAATGAATTGTGGGTTTATGATCAAGTTTATCTATGAGAAATATTTGAATCTCCTTTGGTTTCTTTGATGTGTGATTAAGTTATCTTTGCAAGTCTCTTCGAATTATCAGTTTGGTTTGGCCTACTAGATTGATCTTTCTTGCAATGGGAGAAGTGCTTAGCTTTGGGTTCAATCTTGCGGTGTCCTTTCCTAGTGACAGCAGGGGCAGCAAGGCACGTATTGTATTGTTGCCATCGAGGATAAAAAGATGGAGTTTATATCATATTGCATGAGTTTATCCCTCTACATCATGTCATCTTTCTTAATGTGTTACTCTGTTCTTTATGAACTTAATACTCTAGATGCAGGCAGGAGTCGGTCGATGTGTGGAGTAATAGTAGTGGATGCAGGCAGGAGTCGGTCTACTTGTCACGGATGTGATTCCTATATACTTGATCATGCCTAGATAATCTCATAACTATTCGCTTTTCCATCAATTGCTCGAAAGTAATTTGTTCACCCACCGTAATACTTATGCTATCTTGAGAGAAGCCACTAGTGAAACCTATGGCCCCCGGGTCTATCTTTTATCATATAAATTTATCATCTACTTTTATTTGCATATTTTATTTTCCAATCTATATCGTAAAAATACCAGAAATAATTATCTTATCATATTATCTCTATCAGATCTCACTTTCGCAAGTGGTCGTGAAGGGATTGACAACCCCTTTATTGCGTTGGTTGCGAGGTTCTTGTTTGTTTGTGTAGGTGCATGGGACTTTTGAGGAGCCTCCTACTGGATTGATACCTTGGTTCTCAAAAAGTGAAGGAAATACTTATGCTACTTTGGTGCATCACCCTTTC
Source organism: Triticum dicoccoides (assembly GCF_002162155.2). Classification (NCBI taxonomy): domain Eukaryota; kingdom Viridiplantae; phylum Streptophyta; class Magnoliopsida; order Poales; family Poaceae; genus Triticum; species Triticum dicoccoides. The sequence continues at coordinate 649,434,431 of NC_041385.1, forward strand.
CTCTTCAAGGAAAACCAACGCAAGCTCAAGACGTAGCAGCGGCCACCACTCATTGTCACGGACCCTCGTCGGCAAGGTGTTTCGCAGTGGATTATACTAGCCTACGTAACTCAACGACGTGACAGAGCTGGTGAAGTCCTATGAGGCCTGTCAGTTCAATGCCAAGAAAATCCATCGGCCGGCTCAGGGCCTCCAGACCATCCCACTCTCGTGGCCGTTCGTGGTCTGGGGGCTGGATATCCTGGGCCCGTTCCCACGAGCGCGTGGGGGCTACCGCTACCTCTATGTCACCATCGAGAAATTCACCAAGTGGGCGGAGGTAGAAGCCGTCCGCACCATCCCGGCAGGCTCCGTAGTCAAGTTCATCAAGGGACTCGTAAGCCAGTTTGGGGTCCCCAACCACATCATCACCGATAATGGCTCGCAGTTCACTAGCAATCTCTTCAAGACATATTGTGCTAACCTTGGAACGCAGATTTGCTATGCTTCGGTGGCGCACCCCCGGAGCAATGGTCAGGCCGTACGCGCCAACGTGGAGGTCCTGAGAGGCCTCAAGACCAGGACCTTCAAGAAGAAACTCGAGGCCTATGGCAGGGGCTGGCACGATGAGCTCCAGTCCATGTTGTGGTCCATCTGCACCACCGTCACCAAGCCAATAGGCAAGACCACATTCTTCCTCGTCTACGGAGCAGAAGCGGTTCTCCCTCACGAGGTCAACCATCGCTCCGCGGGTCCCGGCGTTTGATGAGGTGCAGTAGGACGCCATGCGGGGGATGGACCTCATGCTGGGGGAGGAATGCCGCCGGGAAGCCACGCTATAGGTTGCAAGATATCAGTAGGCGCTAGGACGGTACCACTGCCGCAGCGTCCGCTCCAAGATGCTCGAGATGGGTGACCTCGTCCTAAGGCGGGTCCTCTCTAGGGAAGGGCTGCATAAGCTCTCACCCATGTGGGAGGGCCCGTTTAGGGTCGCCCGCGTCTCCAGGCCTGGCGCCGCGCGCTTGGAGACGCAGGACGGGGTACCCATCCAAAACGGCTGGAACATCCAGCACCTCCGGAAGTTCTACCCATGAAGAAAGGCCCAGCGTCTGCGAAGAAGGCCCAGTGCCTGTGAAGGTCTCGGCTCGTGACACTCTCATGTAATAATGAGTGGGGCTGTACAAGCCCCGGAGTCTCAGGAGTGCCGCCCTCGGGCCTTTGGGGCTCCCTCCCATGTCCTAGTGGTAGCACTTAGCTCCGCGCTGGTGAGAAGACAAGAAGACTAGACTAGGTGCCTGACGCGGCTTTTCATTTGCTTTCTATAGTTGGCTTGCCCTCTTTAATCGAAATTTGCATTCTGATGTTCCTTGCCGGTCTTGTCCCATCGCCTTCTGCCTCTGTTTCTGCCTTCGGTTCTTTGTTTTGACATGTACTCGCTCGCGCGTCCCTCGCAAGGGGGCTGGACAGGTGCCCTCGTGCCCTCGTGAGCCTCTTGCCTGTTTTTTCGCAAGGCACCCTCGTTCGAGCCGCAAGCTGGCGCTCCCCTCTCAATCCGTGCCCCTCGGGCACCACGATAGGAAGCGCGGGATCATAGCCAGCAGCACCTACGACCAGGGCTCGGAAGAACAAAAGTTTTCTAATGAATTTTTGCAGTTCCTAGACACTCCCCAAGCTGAGGAGGCCTCGCCAGGTACTGAGAAGTGCACGCCTCGTGAGGCAGAAGCTACCACAAGCACGCCAAGTTAAGTTATTTCTACGCGCCCATGTAAAACACTGATACTGCAACACAACATAGGAACGATAAACATAGCATAACAACTTGGAAATCATAGTTTGTTGCACGCCGGGGCCCCATACTCGTCTCTCTCTTGATACAGGAAGGAAAGGAAGAACAAAACATAAGCGGCGCGTTCCTCTGCAGCGGCTCGTGAGGTTCCTGTGACGCAAGCAATGACGACTGGAGCCAGGCGGGCGCCCGGGATCGCCGGTAATGATGATATTTCTTTGCATGCAGCAGGGACTCGTCAAGTCGGGCGGTTGCCGAGGTAGCATGGGGAAGCGAAGACACCCACGTCCAATAAATCACCACGCGTCGACCAAGGACGCAAGCAATTTGGGGCCTACGGCGCTCCGCACTTGCCCTTTGGCTTCGCCTCGAAGCCAAGTCCGAGTGCGCCTTGGGCCCAGGGGCTACTGTCGGTGTTCTGGGAACGGGGGTCCCCAGACTTGCCTACCTGCGGCCCATCGCGTGTGTCGGTGTCAAAACCGGCGGATCTCGGGTAGGGGGTCCCGAACTGTGCATCAAGGCGGGTGGTAACAGGAGACAAGGGACACGATGTTTTTACCCAGGTTCGGGCCCTCTCGATGGAGGTAAAACCCTACTCCTGCTTGATTGATATTGATGATATGGGTAGTACAAGAGTAGATCTACCACGAGATCAAAGAGGCTAAACCCTAGAAGCTAGCCTATGGTATGATTGTTGTTCGTGCTACGGACTAAAACCCTCCTGTTTATATAGGTACCGAAGAGGGTTAGGGTTACACAGAGTCGGTTACAATGGTAGGAGATCTACATATCCGTATCGCCAAGCTTACCTTCCACGCCAAGGAAAATCCCATCCGGACATGGGACGAAGTCTTCAATCTTGTATCTTCATAGTCTAGAGTCCAGCGGAATATGATAGTTTGGCTATCCGGACACCCCCTAATCCAGGACTCCCTCAGTAGCCCCCGAACCAGGCTTCTATGGTGATGAGTCCGGCGCGTAGATTGTCTTCGGCATTGCACGGCGGGTTCTTCTCCAAATCATGTGTACCTGTTGAATAGCGTCCGGCTTCCTATTTAATATTGCGCTCCTTGGCTTCCACGCTTAATAATGGCCATCTTCCACGTGTTGAACGAATGTGAAAAGTCAGGGTATTTTTACATTTACCCCCTTAGCTGCGCAAATGAGATGTCTATAAAAGAGACGAGGGTCTAGATCCGAATCACACCATCCTCCCTTCGCGAGCATTCATCAGAGCGCATCTGACAGAAATCCATTCCATCATGGAAAGTCGACGCAGCTCCTCCTCTCGCCCTCCCATCCCTCAGCCTGGAGATTGGGAGAGATGCTCCGTCCCGCATAGTGAGCTAGTGGCGCTCCAGACCAAGGGATTTCTTCCCCCAGCCTTCATGGTCCCAGTTCGAGCCGGACTCGCCACCTATAATGGCGGAAAGCAAGCGGAGAGCGTCCCCAGCCCCTCCAAAGGAGAGCGGGTATGCCTTATCTCTTATTTGATAAGAGGGCTCAGATTTCCAATTCATTCGTTTCTCCGGGGGCTCCTGGAGTTCTATGGCCTCTAGTTGCACAACCTTACGCCGGCCTCCATTTTGCATATCGAGGGCTTCGTGGCCCTTTGCGAGCTGTTTTTGGGCATCGAGCCTCATTTTGCGCTGTGGAAGAAGCTATTCTGTCTTGTGCCCCGTTCTCAAGAGGGGTCGATATATCAAGTGGGCGGAGCCAAACTATGGCGCATCGCCGGGACCGGATATTTGTCCGGAACCCCAAAGAAGGCATCCGAAGACCGGCCTTCGGCATGGTTTTATATAGAAGATGTCCCCCTGCCGACCCCTGTTCGGGTCGGCCTCCCTGAGTTTAATAACACTCCTTTGAAGAAACGCCTAAGCTGGCGTCCATCGAGCCCTCAGAGGGAAAACGACAAGGACGTCATTTACCTGGTGAGCCGAATAAGGTTGTTAGCTCATTCCGGACTGACCATGATTGGAGTCATGGCCATATGCATTATGCGGGGGGTGGAGCCACTCCAGTATAGAGGCCACCCCATGTGGGATTTCAACGGGGAGGATGATGCCACCCGCTGCGGCCGTAAGGGGCCGGGATCGGTCGCCGATCTGACGAAGATCTTGTCCGCATTGTACATGGGAGAAGAGGAGGAATTCCTCCGTGTCAATCCTCAGAGCGGATTTTCTATGAACAATCCTCCAAGCTGGGTAAGCGGACATTTATTTTGCCTATCCGATCCGTACTCCCATAGTCAAGTATCTCATTTTGTGATTTCGGCGCAGGAACTGCGCCGGGATGTAAAGGATATAAACAGCCCGCCTCCACAACCCGAGGATCCGGAACGGTTCCTCGATCCGACCTCCCAAGAGGATTCGGACATATCGGTGGAGCTGATCGACGGGGTATTCCACCAACTGAGCATCGATAATGCCTTGGTCGCCATTACGGCCGATTGCCCCAGAGTACTTCCCGCCTCGCAGGTAATTGAGATCAAAGTCCCAACACTTTAAAAATGACCCATCCGTGCTTATTTTTGATCACCATACACCGATGGCATCTCGCAGGGGGCGCGCTTGAGGCGGAAGGCCGAGCCCGCGGCGGCTAGCCAACAAGGGGCAGTACGGTCCAGCAGGCTGAAAAGAAGTGCGGTCCAGATCGAAACTCCGGTGCAACGGTATGGCGTGTCACCTTACTCCCCGGCTTTATTCACGGGAGGCATACTAACGCTCGTGCCTTTTCAGGAAGAAGAGCGCTCGCCGGACTGTATCCGGAGAGGTTGCCAATCAGTCCTCCGCTCGCCAGGCTCCAAAGCCAGGTCCAGAAGCGGAGGCAAACACGGGGCGTGCGTCGGATGTTCCTTCGATAGAGGATGCCGACAAGTTATCTGCCACCAATTCCGAGGTGGAGAGTGCCATGAATCACAGGTGCCATCGGACAGCTCTTCACGATGCGTGTTTCTCCCCAGAGGCATTGGATGCCTTTAATTCGAGAGATGCGCACCTCCGTGCTGCTCAAAATGGTCAGGCCAGAGCCACGAAGCAGTATGTAAAAGACATACGGGTGAGAAGATTTGTAGTTATATATGCCAGTAGCCCTCGAGACTTGAAATAGTTAGAATAACTGATTTAAGGATCATTTGTTTGTGCAGGGTCTTACCAAAAAGAATACCCAACTGTCCCAGGAACTGGAGGAGTGCAAAGCCCAACTTGAGGCCGCACTAGCTGCAGCGGGGGAAGCCAAAGAGACCCCCTCTGGTAATATATGCTTCAAAAGATGAGTAATTTGTGAAGTGCGGCGTGTGTATAAGTCTGACAATAATATTGTAGATGGCGCCGGGATAGATCCGGACAAGCAACAGCTCATGAGTCGGTTAAAGGCCGGCGAGAATGTGCTTACAAGGGTGAGGCAGGAGAAAAATAATCTCCAAGATGCCAACACCCAGCTGGGTGAGGAACTAAAGGATGTTCGTGCCCAGCTTTCAGACTCCGTCAAGGAGAATCGGCGGCTTCGACGCGACATTTTTAGTAAGTGCTTGAACGAACTTTGACAAAGAGTTCATCGAGGAAGTCGACTAACAGAGTTATGTCTGTAGGTATGCTCACAAGCCGTCCTGCAGAGCAAATGCCCTGTTCTACGGGTGACCTTCTTCCCAAACTCTCGCAACTGCACATGAATGAGTTCGGCAGGTGATTAAAGACGTCGCCCAGGCCTTGTAGCCATCCGTCTCCCTGCTCGAAGGCCTTGGAGAGCTTGCAGAGAAGCTTCAGGGAGCGCGGTGGCGCTTCTGATTATGGAAGATATCGGCCTGCTGTCAAGGTGCCAGGGAGGCCTGGGCCATGGTGAAGACGCGGTACACGAAGGCTGACCCAAACCACATGGCCAAGGTCGGACCTGTGGGGCCTGATGGGAAGGAGATCCCTGTGAGCTTAGTGTACGACCAGGTAGAGTTGGCTGCAAAGTATTCCCAGCAGGACTATAAACTAGACAGCCTATTAGATGGCATTGAAGAGGAATACAATCAGTCGAGTTGACTATGTAATTTAAGATGACATGAAAAATGCCTTCTAGCCGGATTGTAGATCGTTTTTCATAGAGGACCTTTTCGCTTCAACCTCGGGACCCGATAGTCCGGAGTGTGTCCGAATACCCTCGCGGTTATATAAGAACCGGGGCATGCGTGGAGACCATGCGTAGGGGTCTTTAGTGCTTTATCAGACAAGTGCCCAACTAGTTATGTTATATTACATGGTTAGTAAGACACATCTTCCAGGGAGAATAGTTTTGTTAGGGGTTCCTTTCCCTGGGAAGCATGCCCTAAAGTGCATGTCCGGACTGCAAAAAAAGCAGAAAATGTCTAGGGGCAGAAAAATGGGTATTAAATCCTCTTTTTGTTCACCGACCGAATATTCCCTTAAGAACGCTAGCTTTTGGCTTCACCGTGTCTGAGGTACACATCCGGCTGAGCCGGCAGTAACAATTGCAGAGGTGCTCCCTTTACCACCTAGCCGAACAATCGGGAACGTAGTGGTAAGCACAGGAGCCAGGCAACCTAGCTTGGCTAAAACTTAAGTCATATCGATGCATATAATGGTGAATAAAAGGTACATGCGGAAGTGTGACACATGTGTTGGGCATAAAGCCCGTATAAATAAGCTTCTGTTAAAGAAGCCCCCAGGTATAATGAGCGCGGATAGCGCGTCAAGTGTGTGTGAACAATGTGCAAACAAGCTTTCAAAGGCTGTAATAGAAAAGGAGGGAGAAGGAGAGAAACAGAAGACAGTTAATATGTAAAGTATAGACAGAGGAAGGAGACGAACTCAGAATCCGGCGCTAGGCGTAGAATCTTCGGAGACGGGCTGCGTTCCATGGGTTTGGCTCGAGTCGGTTATCCGATGCATCCCGCAGACGGTACGCTCCTCCGGTCAGGACTTGTCAATGATAAAGGTACCTTCCCATTTGGGCTTGAGTTTGTCCTTTTTCTTGTCCGGCAGGCGTAGAACTAACTCGCCAACATTGTAAGTTTTGGCCCGTACTTCTCTGCTTTGATATCTTCGAGCTTGCTGTTGATAGAATGCGGAACGGGCTTTTGCCACGTCACACTCCTCCTCCAATATGTCCAAACTGTCCTGCCGATCGAGCTCGGCTTCTCTTTTTTCGTACATGCGCACGCGAGGTGAGTCATGAATTATGTCGCAGGGCAGAACTGCCTCTGCGCCGTATACCATAAAGAATGGTGTAAATCCGGTGGTGCAATTCAGAGTGGTCCAGAGCCCCCAGAGTACGGAGTCAAGCTCCTCTACCCAGTGTGTGTTAGATTCCTTGAGGGACCGCACTAGTCTAGGTTTGATGCCGCTCATGATTAGACCATTTGCTCGCTCTACTTGACCGTTAGTTTGAGGGTGATAGACTGAAGCATAGTCGAGCTTGATGCCCATGTTTTTGCACGAGTGTTTGACCTCGTCGGTCGTAAAGTTCATGCCGTTATCAGTGATGATGCTATGGGGGACGCCGTAACGATGTACGACCCCTTATATGAAGTCTATCACCGGTCTGCATTCGGCCATCTCAATAGGTTTGGCCTCTATCCATTTGGTGAATTTATCCACCATGACCAATAGGGGTCCAACCATGTCAAGCCCCCAGACCGCGAAGGGCCAGGTTATGGGTATAGTTTTGAGGGCGGTGGGTGGCATGTGGCTTTGATTAGCAAAGAGTTGGCAACCGACGCATCGTTGGACTAAGTCCTGAGCATCTGCCCGGGCTGTTGGCCAATAAAATCATGTGCGGAAGGCCTTGCCTACAAGGGCCCAGGCTGCGGCGTGGTGCCCACCGAGTCCGGCATGAATTTCGGCCAGAAGATTCCGCCCTTCCTCTTCGGAGATACACCTTTGAAGGACTCTGGTTGTGCTTTTCTTGTAAAGCTCTCCCTCATGGACCTTATAGGCTTTAGATCGCCGCAGTATGCAGCGGGCTTCATTTTGGTCCTCGGGAAGTTCCTACCTGGTTAGGTAGGCTAGGAATGGTTCCGTCCACGGGGCAATGACTCCCATTATTACATGGGCTAAAGATGTTACTTCATTGGCAGAACCACCAATTGTGTCAGAATGTTCAGTGTCGGGCAGTGCGGTTGGGTCCGGGTTGTTATTTCCGGATTCCCCCTCCCATAGTACGGATGGCTTGAACATCCTCTCTAGGAAGATGTTGGGAGGGACGGCATCGCGCTTTGCACCAATGCGCGCCAATATGTTTGCTGCCTGGTTGTTATCCGGGGCTATATGGTGAAATTCGAGCCCTTCAAACCGAGCTGACATTTTTAGAACGGCGTTGCGATAAGCTGCCATTTTCGGATCCTTGGCATCGAAGTCTCCATTTATTTGGGATATCGCAAGGTTCGAAGCCCCGCGCACCTCTAGGCGTTGAATGCCCATGGAGACTGCCATCCGGAGGCCGTGTAGAAGGGCCTCGTATTCGGCTGCGTTGTTGGAGTCCGTATACATTATCTGGAGTACGTATTGAACCGTATCTCCGGTTGGGGACGTCAAAACGACGCCAGCCCCCAGACCAGCCAACATTTTGGAGCCACCGAAGTGCATTATCCAGTTGGAATATGCGCCGTACTCTTTAGGGAGTTCGGCTTCAGTCCATTCGGCGACGAAATTGGCCAAAACTTGCGACTTAATAGCTCGCCGTGGCTTATAGGTTATATCAAACGGGAGGAGCTCAATGGCCCATTTGGCAATCCGGCCCGTCGCGTCGTGGTTATTTATAACGTCGTTAAGAGGTACTTCGGAGGCTACTGTCATCGAACACTCTTGAAAGTAGTGTTGCAGCTTCCGGGATGCCATGAACACCGTGTACGCTATCTTCTGATAATGCGGGTACCATGACTTGCATGGAGTCAGGACAGTGGACACGTAGTAAACTGGTTTTTGAAGGGGGAACTTGTGTCTGTCCATTTCTCGTTCGACAGCGAGCACCGTGCTCACCACTTGATGAGTTGCCGCGATATATAATAGCGTTGGTTCGCCTATGTTGGGCGCGGCCAGGACCGGGTTTGTTGCCAATATGGCTTTTATTTCTTCGAGTCCGGTCGTGGAGGCATCCGTCCACTCGAAGTGTTTGGTGCGTCGGAGGAGGCGATAAAGGGGTAATGCCTTTTCTCCTAAACGGGAGATAAAGCGGCTTAAAGCCGCCACGCATCCCGTCAATTTTTGTATTTGTTTGAGGTCCTTTGGGATATCTAATTGTGACAGAACTCGGATCTTGGCTGGGTTTGCTTCAATTCCTCTACCGGATACAATGAAGCCCAAGAGCTTTCCGGCTGGTACACCGAAAACACATTTTTCCGGGTTAAGCTTAATGTCATATGTTCGGAGATCATTGAATGTGAGCCTCAAGTCATCTACTAGAGTTTCGACGTGCTTGGTTTTGATGACCGCATCGTCTATGTATGCCTCCACTGTTTTGCCGATCTGGTTTGCCAGACATGTCTGAATCATGCGCTGATATGTTGCGCCGGCATTTTTGAGCCCAAAGGGCATTGTGTTGAAGCAGAATGGGCCGTATGGGGTGATGAATGCTGTTGCGGCCTGGTCGGGCTCTGCCATTTTAATTTGGTGGTAGCCTGAGTATGCGTCGAGGAAACACAATGAGTCGTGTCCTGCGGTAGCATTGATAATTTGATCGATGCGGGGGAGTGGGAATTGATCCTTTGGGCAAGCCTTGTTGAGGTCCTTAAAATCGACACATAGGTGCCTGGATTTATCCTTCTTTGGTACCATCACTAGGTTTGCTAGCCAGTCCGGATGTTTTATATCTCTGATGAATCCGGCCTCCAATAATTTGGCTAGCTCCTCTCCCACGGCCTATCTCTTGGGTTCGGAGAAACGCCGAAGAGCCTGCTTGACTGGCTTGAATCCTTTTAGGATGTTTAGGTTGTGCTCGGCCAGCCGGCGTGGGATTCCTGGCATGTCTAAAGAGTGTCAGGCAAAAATGTCCCAATTTTCGCGTAGGATTTCTCGTAGTGCGGCCTCTACATCAGGGTTTAATTGTGCCCCAATGGAGGCTGTTTTTGTAGGTCCGTTGGATGGACTTGGAATTTGACTATTTCGTCTGATGGTTTAAAGGAGGTGGACTTGGATCTCTTATCGAGTGTCACATTGTTCCTATTCACCATGGAGCATAGCGCAATGAGTTCCTCGGCCGCTAGGGCTTCGGATAGTGCCTCAAGGGTCAATGCGGCTGTCTTATTTTTGGCGTGGAGTGCTATGTCCGGGTCGCTAGCAAGAGTGATCATTCCATTGGGCCCGGGCATTTTGAACTTCATGTACCCGTAATGGGGTATAGCTTGAAAAATTGTGAATGCCTCTCGCCCTAATAGAGCGTGATATCCATTGCTGAACAGGGCCACTTGAAACGTGACCTCTTCGGACCTGTAATTATCCAGCGTGCCGAACACCACATCCAGTGTGATTTTTCCTGTACAGCATGCTTCCCGACTGGGGATTATTCCTCTAAAGGTTGTGCTGCTTCGCTCAATGCGGCTCAAGTCTATTTCCATTTTTCGGAGGGTTTCCTCGTAGATGAGGTTCAATCCGCTGCCACCGTCCATGAGTACCTTGGTCAGGCGAAAGTCGTCCACTATTGGACTGAGGACCAATGCGGCTGGTGCTTGGGCTCTTTGGAATTTAGGTTTGTCACTGGCATTAAAGGTAATAGCCGTGTCACTCCATGGGTTTATTGTTGCTACTTGGTAGACTTCGGCAAGGCTGTGGAGTGTTCATTTCCACATATTATTTTCTGCGAAATTCTTGAAGACTGTTAATACCGTACTGGTATCCTTGGACTGGTATTCTGGAGTTAGAAGCTCTTTGCCACTTTTGGCCACCTGCCGTAGTATCCAACATGCTCTAAGGCTGTGAGTTGGAGTAGCACCCTCTGTACTATGAATTTTGCAGGGTCCATTGAGCCATCCTTCCAGTGCGGTTCCGTTCCCTATAGAGGGTTTTTGCTTTTTGGTGTTTAACCCAGGTGCCTGGCGATAATGCACCCTTTTATTTCGGACTGGGGTTGTATTCAGGGCCGGATTGTCCCAAAAATTGATTTCGGTTTTCCAGGCGCTTTCCATCGCACAGTACTTTCGTACTATGGGCGCTAAGCCAGCGAAGCGTGTAATTTCACCATGACTTACGGCCTTGAGGATTCCCTTGTCCGTGCAATTATTGCAGAAGAATGAAATTGCGTCCTCCTCGCGGCAGTCCTTTATCCTGTTCATAACCAGGAGGAATCTGGCCCAGTAATGGTGTACTTTTCTGCGGGCTCTTGCCGGATTTGGGATAGATTTCTTATGTTTGGGTGGGCGGGTGGAATTAAATTCGGAACCCCATCCACTTTAAAACTCAGGGGCCAAGTAGTTTCCGAACTTGGAAGCTTGGGTTCTTGGATGTTGTCCAATGAGTCTAGCCTGCTGCCTGACTTTAGGTTCAGGGCTTGAGTAACATCCTACCCTCTGCGGGAATCCCGCATGGAGGGATCGGGAATCCGGACATAGCTAGTCCTTAAGATAGAAGAAGGGTCGCCGTATTGTTCCTCTACCACAGCAACATGGTGGGTAACCTGGGGAGAGTTAATCTCTCTCAGATCGGGTATAGGCCCAATCCGATCGTAGCCTGTAGCGACTCCCAGGGTGGCGATGCGATCCAAGAGCTCGTTTAAGGAAGAGAGCTCCGTCGGATCCAACTGCTCGGCGAGTTCCAAGCTAACGTGAAGATTGCTTTCGGTGACCCGAGAAGTCATCGTCGGCGTGGCGACCGGACAGGCGGTCATAAGGAAACCGCCTAGCCGGAGAGTTTGGCCGATGGCCAAAGCTCCTTTAGCAACAGTGCCGTCTTTAAAGACGGGATGAGGCATCCTTCGTGATAGCGACGGCACAGAGGAACTCTCAATGAAAGCACCAATGTCGGTGTCAAAACCGACGGATCTCGGGTAGGGGGTCCTGAACTGTGCGTCTAGGCGGATGGTAACAGGAGACAAGGGACACGATGTTTTTACCCAAGTTCGGGCCCTCTCGATGGAGGTAAAACCCTACTCCTTCTTGATTGATATTGATGATATGGGTAGTACAAGAGTAGATCTACCACGAGATCAAAGAGGCTAAACCCTAGAAGCTAGCCTATGGTATGATTGTTGTTCGTGCTACGGACTAAAACCCTCCGGTTTATATAGGCACCGAAGAGGGTTAGGATTACACAGAGTCGGTTACAATGGTAGGAGATCTACATATCCGTATCGCCAAGCTTGCCTTCCACACCAAGGAAAGTCCCTACCGGACACGGGAAGAAGTCTTCAATCTTGTATCTTCATAGTCCAGGAGTCCGGCCGAAGATGATAGTTCGGCTATCCGGACACCCCCTAATCCAGGACTCCCTCAGTGTGCCTCCACCAGCGGCCCCGTATGGCCCATCTTCATGAACAAACACTCAAGACCCTCGTGAGGGGCCAAGCCTCGCGAGGCGGACGACACATGACCTCCTTAGGACAAGCCTCACCAGGCTGGCTCGCGAGGGGCGGAGAGATCAAGGCAAGGGACACTTCGCGAGGTTCAAGTGACGCAAGCCATGACGACTGAAGCCAGGCGGGCGCGAGCGCATGAAGTGTCCTCGTTTCCTCTTTGGTGCTAAAGGGGCAAGCGCAGGCGAGGAGTCGCGAGGCATCATGCAAAGATTTCCATATCGGTGCAATGAGACCAGGACCAGCAGGATAGCAAGACGGAGGTCACCATGGAGCCCAAGACGGCGTCACCACTAGAGCATTTGGTAGGCGAAGAACACTTTTGTCATGATAACTTGTACTAGTTGTCTCCCTTTGAATTTGGCTGTTGTTGGCTCCTTCCCGCTCAATATTTGGGGAGAGGACCAGGCCTCTATAAATAGGACTAGCGACCACAGTAGGAGGCAACTGATTCAGATCATCCTCACCCACACAAGTCCACCGAGCACAAGAACACCTCACCTCAGGAGGTTGTTCTTCCCTTGTATTGTCCATCCTCAGCCCGAGAGGCAATCCACCACACCACACTGGAGTAGGGTATTACACCACAACGGTGGCCCGAACCAGTATAAATCTCGTGTCTCTGTGTTGAGGGTTCGTCGAGCTAGGCTTTGAGATCGCGGCGAGGCTGAGGGCATGATTAGGTAGGGGGAAATCTTCACGCGCACCCCAGTGTTCGAACCTCAAGGGTTTTGCCGGAACCCGAAATCTGACACCCTCGACCTTAGATAAATTTGTGAAGCTCTGTTTAGGATTGTTTATATTATATTTGTCCCCATCCTAGCTCCCAAACACCAATTGGTTGTGCACCCCCCCTCCTCCCGAAGATAATATCATCTGCCCCACACCTTAGATGCTATATGCTGATATGACTTGCTTGGAGCATGTAGATCTGAGATATAGCAGCTCACATGATGTCTTAATATTTTTACAGGAAACCTTAATGAGTTTGATAATTACGCACAATTTGTACAAAAATTACTCAGATGCCCTTGGATCCCATATCCAATGACCTCGAAGCTCGTATCACTGTAGCATCTAAGATGAAGGAGGACATTATATTCTCCTGTATGTAAGAATATCATGTGCTACCACACCTTAGATGCTTTGGTGATACAAGCTCTTCGGAGCCGTTGGATTTGTGACCCAACAACTCCTCGATGGTTCAAATGGTTTTTTGCAGAAAAGCCCCCAAAGAGTTCGGCCACTGCTTACAAGCACAAAGACTGCTCAAATGCCATTGGATCTCAGATCAAACAACCTCGAAGCTCGTATCACCATAGCATCCAAGCTACGAGAGCACCTGATGTTTTCTCGCATGGGTGAATATGAGGTGCTCCTGCATCGTAGATTCTATGGTGATACGAGTTCATGGAGATCTAACGGCCCACAGTAGGAGGTTTGAATGTTTTTGCAATATACGACGGGAGAGTTTGGGAATTGCGCAGAAAGTACAAGTACTACACATGTGCCATCTGATCACAAATCATATGACCTAGATGCTCGTATCACTGTAGCGGCTAATTAAGCTACGGGGAGCATATAATATGAGCAACGGGGATCTGTTGGATCCAAGATGCAGCGGAACACACGAGGCCTTAATGTTTTATTGGCAAAAAAACCTTTGGAGAGTTTGGAAATTGCGCATAATTAGAAAGACTACTCCCAAGCCATTGGATCTCACTTCCAACGATGTAAAAACTCGTATCCAAGATTGTTAGAATCGTGATTCTGTTATACGATTCTACGACTTTATGATCCAAACTTACCCATCTGATTCTATGATTTTAGTTCATAAAATCTACGTTTCTACGATCCTGGTAGTGAAGATTCTACGATTTACGATTCTACCATCAGAGCTCCAATCCGATTCAAAATCACGATTCTGACAACCTTGCTCGTATCACCATAGCATCTAATCTGCAGGGTGGATGTGATATTCTATGCCGTTGTCATTTTTGTTTGTAAACTTGCAAAATACGTGTAACTCGTGTCGTTACTTGTCTAACCGCGCAAAATGTTTGTTCTAAAAAACCATCCTACACTGAAATATCAGAACAACACACGGGGTTCCCACTTGTCATTGATCAAATTTGGACCTAAAACTAACAAATCTGACAGACGAGATTCGAACTGGCAACCTGGACTACAAAGCGCAAGTCAATAGCCTGAAACAACAACGTTGTTGGCTTTGTCCCATAACTTGATTTTATATAGTATTACGTTGAGTAGAGTAGAGGGAGTGCCTCGTCAACATGTGCATGACCGTTGACTCACTTACTGGTGGGTCCCAGGTCTGCGATCTCTCTCTCCTCTCTATCGTCTAACCTGTAGACACACGGGCACACACGAAGAGCGGCACTAGCTTGCCGTGGTGTTATTATAACTAAAAAAGCTTGGAAAATAGAAGAATCACCTAGAACAAGAGACATTGTGGCTGGTCGAGATGAAGCTAACCACACCTATCCTCCGTGCCACGTTAGCATGATGAAGCTATGTGGCTAGTGGGGTGTTTTCGACCGACTGGCTGGGTCCCGAGGTCGAACCATAGGTACTACTACGTCTGATATATTTTTACATGCACATTTTTCCTCCGTGCCGAGACGTGGCACACCCTACCGCGCGGTTTCTAGGTCCTCCCAGGTGGTGCACGCATATATTCTTCCTTGCCGAGACATGGGATGCCCTACCGCACGTTTTTTGGGTCCTCCTGGTTGTAGCGCCGAAGCAAGTAAATGAGTCGTCAAATTACGAAAGACCACCTTTCCCTCCGAGTACATCAGTGAAGCACGGTGGCTAGCTAGTTGGGCTAGTGCGACCGATTAGCTAGGCCGCCGCCACATTTGTTTTTTCACCCTTTTTTTATCTCCTTGTCGGCAGGTAAATTTAAATATCCACCGCGGTGTTGCTCTAGTCTTTGGGTGCGGCAGGTGCGGCAGGATTTTTAATTTTTTGATTGACGGGAGCAAGCGCGGCAGGATTTTTAATTGTTTGATTGACGGGAGCAGGCGCGGCAGTAATTAGTCATGATGACTCCGCCTGTAAAACCCACTGCTCCCTGATGTGAGAAGTCGTCGACTGGTGTTTTCCCATGGTGAAAACCTAAAGATTCCCCGCTCCTCGGCTGGCTCCCTCCGCCTTCCCGTAGATTGCATTGCCTTTCAGCCATTTTGCCCCCTTTGCTTCCACTCCCCATTACTTCTACCTGGTGCCATGGCGGCACAGCAGATCATGGAGTCTGAGGTGAGGCGCCTGACACAGGAGATCGAGGCCAAGGATGAGGAGCTCAGGGCCAAGGATGTGGAGCTCCGTGAGCTCAAGGAGGACAGGAGTGCCATGCTCCTCCGTTATGTGTGGGAGTTCATGGAGCTTCAAAAGCAGCAGGCGTCCACCACAAAGATGCTCGAGGCGTCGGTAGCGTTGCTGCAGAAAGCGGCGAGGCTGTCAGGGGAGGCAGTTGGAGTGCGAGCGGGCCAATCGTGATGAGGTCCAGGATCGCCCCAGCCACTTGGTGGACCAAGTTTCCACGCACATGTTGTTGGCGTCCTGGGAACGGGGGTCCCCAGACTTGCCTGCCTGTGGCCGACGACGTGGCTCCACCCGCGGCCCTGTACAACCCTTCTTCACCAGCAAACACTCAAGACCCTCGCGAGGGGCCAAGCCTCATGAGGCGGACGATGCAAGACCTCCTCGGGGGCGGCCTCACTAGGCTGGCTCGTGAGGGGCGGAGAGATCAAGGCCAGGGGCACCTCGCGAGGTTCCCGTGACGTAAGCCATGATGACCGGTGCCAGGCAGGCGCCAGCGCGCGCAGTGTCCTCATTTCCTCTTTGGTGCTAAAGAGGCAAGCACAGGCGAGGAGTCCCGAGGCATTAGGCAAAGGTTTCCTTATCGGTGCAATGAGACCAAGACCAGGAGGACGACAGGACGGAGTCACCGTGGAGCCCAAGACGGCATCACCACCTAAGCCTTTGGCAGGCGAAGACCACCTTTTGTCAGGACAACTTGTAATGGTTGCCCCCCTTCAAATTTGGTCGTTGTTTCATCCCTTCCCGCTCAATATTTGGGAAGAGGACCAGGGCCTCTATAAATAGGACTAGCCCCACCATAGGAGAGAGGAATCGAGGACGGATCATTCAGACCACCAGCCACCTCACAAGCTCACCAAGCCCAAGAACACCTCTCCTCGGGAGGCTGTTCTTCCCTTGTAACTGTTCATCCTCAGCCCAAGAGGCAATCCACCACACCACACTAGAGTAGGGTATTACACCACATCGGTGGCCCGAACCAGTATAACCTTGTGTCTCTTCTTCTATGGGTTCGACGCTTTGAGCTTGATATCGTGGTGAGGGCGTGAGCTAGGGGGAGGAGAGATCTTCGTGCGCACCCCAGTATTCAAACCTCAAGGGTTTTTCCGGAACCCAAAATTCGACATTTGGCGCGTCAGGTAGGGGTGCGCTGAAGCTTTCCTTCCGCCAATCCGTGTTTCCACCGCTCCACCGCAACCATGTCAGATGCGCGTCGAGCCCGCGGTGAGCGCCAGACCGCCCTCGCCACCCATGTCGCTCAGATTTCCCCCGTCGGTGGGCCTCCCTGTCATTCTCTGTCACCCGCCGCCAACGCCGCCACCGGTTCGGCGGGAAACGAGCAGCAAGCGTCCTCACTTCACCCCTCCGTCCGGCGGGATGGCTGCACCGCCACTCCGTCGCTGACTCCAGCCGGCTCATCGTCTCACGCTTGTCGCGCTCCCATAGACGCGCAGGCCGCGCTGCTCATGGCACGCGAGCTTCTGCGCTATTGCCCGGTCGACGACCTCTACGAGGACTGGCAAGACCGCATCGCCGAGCACGTCAGTGCAGCTGGGGGCTCCCCCGTGCCATCCCTCTCGCTACCTCGCCCTCCACGAGCTGCGGGTGACATAGCTCATGGAGCACCTCCACCACCTCCGCACCAAGACGGTGCTCTGGCGCCAAGGCGTGCGGCCCCATGGCGTGACCCACCGCATCGGGCGCCCGCGCGAGAAGAAGGAAGCTGTCAAGAAGTTCCCCGGCCGTAAGAAAACGCTCCTGCACTCCCAGCGCCACCATGACAAGACAGTGCATCGCCTGCGGCGGCGGTGTGCGGATACCAAGGGCAGGCCCCACCTCTGCAAAGGGCCCCGGTGGCCACGGCAGGCAGGCGCGCCTTCACTCCTGAGCTGCATGGCGTCGTCTGGTCGGGCAAGTTCAAGCCGGATCTGCCTCCTTGCTACGACGGCACCCCCGATCCCACGGAGTTCTTGCAGCTCTATGAGCTGAGCATCGAGGCGGCCAACGGCGACGAGAAAGTCATGGCGAACTTTTTCCCCATGGCTCTCAAGGATGGTGCTCGCTCGTGGCTCCTGAACCTGCCCCCGGGCTCGATCTCCTCCTGGGATGAGATGCACGACCGCTTCGTTGCCAACTTCCAGGGTACTCGCGACCGCCCTCCGGCCGCGGGTGACCTGCGCCGCATCAAGCAATAGCCAGGAGAGACCTTGCAGAAGTACATCCAGTGCTTCGATAGCGTTCGTCTCAAGATCCCCAAGGTGACGCACGAAGCCATCATTTCAGCGTTTTCTGATGGCGTCCGCGACATCAAGATGAAGGAGGAGCTCGCCATCCACAGGAGCTATGCACGGCTCTCGAGCTATTCAACCTGGCGACCAACTGCGCAAGAGCTGAGGAAGGGTGCCTTTCCCTCGTCGAGCTCCCTGCTACCCACCCACAGGAGAAGAAAGCTAAGGCCAAAGATGTGAAGCACAAAGGAGTGGTTGTGCTTGCGGCGGAGCCTGACACAAAGCGCGGACGGGACCATCCCGAGTCGTCCAAGAGCAGTCGTCCATTCTGTGCCTTTCACAATGTACACAACCACAACACCAACGACTGTCAAGAACTTAGGGCCATTTGAGATGGACGCTTCCGTCGGCACCCCGCGCGCAACGACCGGGGCTACGACCAAGAAGGAGGACGCGGCGGAGGATGTTGGGACGATCGCGGCCCCCGCCAGGAGTGGCACGACCTGCCTCACGAGGACCCCTGGTAGGATCAGCCTCGTGAGGGCGCATGGAGGGATCAGCCTCGTGAGGACCGCCCTCAGGGCAATCCGGTATTCCCCCACTGCCGTCGCCACCAAGGAGGAACGATGACCACCATCAAGGCAAGGGGGTTGGGGGCTTCCAGGAACCGCGTGCCATCGCCTGCATCTTGGGAAGAGCTCAAGCCCTAGCATCTCAGCGTATCTTCAAGCAGTTTGCTCGCGAGGTGAACGCGGCCCTTCCCAAGGTCGAGGCCGCGCGCCCGCTCATATGGTCCAAGTGCGCCATCACTTTCAGCTCAGCGGACCAGCTCAATGCGCGGCCACTACTGGCGCTCTCCCGAAGCTCCGCTCACCCATCATCAGCAACGTACAAGTCACCAAGACCCTCATCGATGGCGGCGCAGGGCTTAACGTCCTGTCCGTCGAGGGATTTGACACCCTCCAAGTGCCATACGATCAGCTTCAGCCTACCAAGCCCTTCTCAGGAGTGACCGACGGCTCCACCACCCCAATAGGGCAGGTCCGCATCCCTGTCTCCTTCGAACAGCGCGACAACTACCGCACCGAGCTCATCGACTTTGACGTTGCTCATATCCATCTGCCGTACAATGCCATCCTCGGGTATCCAGCCGTGGGCAAGTTCATGGCAGTAACCCACCATGGCTACAATGCCCTCAAGATGCCAGGAAGTGGCGGGATCATCACAGTCCCCTGCGAAGAAAGAGATGTGGTGTGTTCCCTCGAGCGCGCCTTCCAAGTCGCAGGAATCGAACACCCCGACAACCCGGGCACCATATACCCTCCTGAGGCCATCCCCAAGAAGAAGAAGCAGCTACTCCGTACAAGGCCTCAAGGGAGCGGCGCCTCTAGCGGTGCCCCATCAGGATCAGCGCTCGCGCTTGGGGCACCTCCCTCCCTCGCATAGGAAGGCACACCCGGCGCCCTCCTCGGGCGAGGCTCGGGGACTCTCTTCTGGAGGGCCTCGGACCTAGCCAACATCACGAGGGAGGTGCTCGGGCACCACATGGAGGCGTGCTTTGCGGCACGTTTCCCTTAGGAGGACACCGGGCAAGGAGCGCCTGGTGCTCAAGAGTTCATCGCCAAGACTACCCAAGAGCTTCAAGAAGCAAGAGACATGCGCGGTGGCCGCCGCCCACCTGGCGCATCTCCACATCCAGGCGAGGATGGCGGGTTGCGCGTCTGCATTGACATCCCAGGGCTCAACAGGGCCGCATCTCAGGAGCTCTTCTGGCCTTTGCGCGTGGGACATTGCGAGGGCCCACCTCACAGCTATGTTCGCATGCCATTCAGCCTGCCGAGCATGGTAGCCGCCTTCTAGCGCAACCTGCGGAGCGTCCTAGTAGCTCAGGAGGCCAGGCATAACGCAGTCCTGGAGGAGATGGATATGGTCCTCGAGGAACCGCCTGGACCCCCAGAGCCTCCCGAGGCTCTGGGCCCTGGTGGCTCATGAGGAGCAACCTCTTCTCCACGCACCTTCAGCTGCCCCAACAATCCTTCGACGACAGAACCAGGTGACATTTTCCAAGTTTATTCAGCTAGGAGATTCCCAGGCCGTGTGGGCCTGTCCCTGCGGCATGTATCCTTTTGCATCTTTAGCCTACTCTGTTGGGGGCGCCCCTAGGGCTGCATCATCCCCAGGACGCTCAGGTCCATCCGAGTGGCATGTATCATTCTTGCATTTACCAAAGCTAGTTCGCTTTCCATGCATAATCTATCTATGGTTATCACCTTCTTGATTATCACCCACCACGAGAGCCGCGCGCCGATTGTCTTTCTTCAGGATCCTTCGCATAAGAAGGCTGGCACTGCGCTTGTGCTCGGGTCCGTCCCTGCAACACTGACAAATCTGAGCGGTCGAGCTCTGACTCGCCGCTCGCCCCGCGCTCATCACCTCACTAGGCCCTCAGTTCCTTCATCTTCTTGTGGAGCAACCAGCGGCAGACGAGCAATCGTAGTGGAAATCTGTGTCCCTTCTCGCGCTAACCTGCAGGAACCTCCTGAGGACAACAGTAGGCGGTACCATAGGCTCCCTCTTCTCCCGTGCAATTCGCTTGCGCGTTAAAAGGGGGCTCCTGAACATCGTGACTCAGGAGCTCTTACTGGCTCTCCAGCCCTCACCCCCTGGCCTTGACCATGACATCACGACCTAGCATACCAGCGACTGCTGAGCTCGCTCGAGGGCCGGGACCTGAGGATGTAGAGCACATAGAAGAGCATGGGGAAGAGGGGGAGGCTTGCAAGGGCCTAGCCTGGCTACACAACAACTGTCAACGCGCGAGTCTGGCGGAGCGCAAGGAATCGGCTCTCGGCTGCAAAGATAAGTTTCGCGCTCGGGTCGACCAAGCGCTACGACATAGGACTCTCACTTGTTGCGGCCCTGTTGCGGCAACGCCGCCTCCCTTTCCTACCACTCGCTGGCTGCTTGCGCGCTAAAGGGGACCTCTTGAGCATCACGCCTTAGGAGCTCTTACTGGACCTCAGGCCGCTCACCTCCTGGCCTTGACCACGGCTTCACGACCTGGCATACCAGCGATGGCCGCAGCTTGCCTGGGGACCAGGACCTGTCGGTGTAGAGCGCCAAGTTGTCGTAGGGATGGAAAGGGGAGACCGAGCCAAAGTAGGACATGCGTCCGCAAAACTTTCATAATAAGGATAATATCGACAAAAGACATTACAGACCCTTTACACGCCCCCGCGGGGTCCGTCCCGATTCCTCGCAGGGAACAAAAGAAGGGAGTTCCTAGGGGCCCTATATACACGCACCGGCACAGCCGACACCATCATCAACAGTGGGCCACTGGAGGCCGGCACCAACCCCATCCAGATCAGCGACGGCGGCGGCCAGACACTGCGGTCTTGCTCCGTGCGCGGCGAGATCTCAGGGGCATGTAGCTGTCATCGCTCGTCTCCGGGGTCTCGTAGGGATCAGGAGAGTCACTGGAGTCCCAAGCGTAGCCGCTGCTGCTGGAGGAGCTACTGGCGAAACCAGCAGCATGCTCGCTGATGGATGTTGCGCCATCCCGACGACCCCCTCCTGACAGCACTCTAGGCGGAGGCCTTCCTTGTTGAAGACCTTGAAGAACATGGTGGAGGCACCATCATACTCAAAATGGATGGCGAGGGCGCCTTCTGCACGGCAAACTCGAGCAACCTCGCCCCAGCCGCGGGTCATGAAGATCTTGCTTGGGGAGACGGCTTCAACCTCCGCTCTGGTCGCCGGGTATCGCAGTCGGTGTGCTGCAGCCAAAGGTTAAGGGGGGCCCTCCGCGGCATCTCGGCGGAGAAGAACTGCAGAAAGCAAATCCAATTGCGTGGGGGCATTGTCGCCCACATCATGAGTTCATGCAAGGAGTTCGCGGCATGGGCTCCTGGGACGACGGCAGGCGTCATCACAGCGCGGTGACCAATGCCACGACGTGGGCGGAGCCACTCATCGCCTCTTCCTCCAGAGCCCTCGGCTTGGGCGTACAGAGGCAGCAGATACCCGGGAGGTGGCCGCTCCCACCAAGGCCTTGACACCTCTGGTCTCATGATTGCGTTGTGGTGGTGGGCCAGCCTCTTCTTCGGTGGAAGTGGCTCGGGTTCGTCGCGGGGGGTTTTTCCCTTCTCCACGGCCGAGAACCTCTGTATCGTTGCCATGAGTGTCGCTACTAGCAATGAATCAAGGAATAAGAAGCGAGCAAACCAGGAAGAGATGAGCGACTGGGCTCCGCCCCCCTCTTCATTTATAGCAGGAGAAGGCCAACCGGCGACCCCCATGATCACAGGTAATGATGATTTTTCTCTACATGCAGCAGGGACTCGTCAAGTCAGGCAGTTGCCGAGGCAGCGTGGGGAAGCGGAGACGCCCGTGTCCAATCAACCGCCATGCGTCAAGCGAGGCCGCAAGTTGTTGGAGCCCGCGGCACTCCGATCTTGCCCTTTGTCGCCTCGAAGCCAAGTCTGAGTGTGCCTTGGGCTCGAGGGCTACTGTCGGCGTCCTAGGAACGGGGGTTCCCAGACTTGCCTGCCTAAGGCCCACTACGTGGCTACACCCACATCCCTGTACAGCCCGTCTTCACCAGCAAACACTCAAGACCCTCGCGAGGGGCCAAGCCTCGCGAGGCGGACGATGCATGACATCCTCGGGGGCGGCCTCACCAGGCTGGCTCGTGATGGGTGGAGAGATCAAGGACAGGGGCACCTCGCGAGGTTCCCGTGACGTAAGCCATGACGACCGGGACCAGGCGGGCGCCAGCGTGCGCAGTGTCCTCATTTCCTCTTTGGTGCTAAAGAGGCAAGCACGGGCGAGGAGTCCCGAGGCATCAGGCAAAGGTTTCCATATCGGTGCAACGAGACCAAGACCAGCAGGACGACAGGACGAAGGTCACCGTGGAGCCCAAGATGGCGTCACCACAAGTGCCTTTGGCAGGCAAATACCACCTTTAGTCAGGATAACTTGTACTGGTTGTCCCCCTTCAAATTTGGCCGTTGTGGCATCCCTTCCCGCTCAATATTTGGGAAGAGGACCAGGGCCTCTATAAATAGGACTAGCCACCACCATAGGAGAGAGGAATCTTGGACGGATCATTCAGACCACCAGCCACCTCACAAGCTCACCAAGCACAAGAACACCTCTCCTCGGGAGGCTGTTCTTCCCTTGTAATTGTTCATCCTCAGCCCAAGAGGCAATCCACCACACCACACTGGAGTAGGGTATTACACCACATTGGTGACCCGAACCAGTATAAACCTTTTGTCTCTTGTTCTGTGGGTTCGACGCGTTGAGCTTGAGATCGCGGTGAGGGCGTGAGCTATGGGGAGGAGAGATCTTCGTGCGCACCCCAGTGTTTGAACCTCAAGGGTTTTTGTAACGCCCCGGATCCGATGCGCCAGGTGTCTGCTAGTTATTCGGTGTTGTTGCCATGTCATTTGCTTGCGTGTTGCATTTTGCCATGTCATCATCTGCATTTCATCCGCAGGTTTTTTCTAAACTTGCATCCGTTCCTTTTCTCCGTTGCCCGTTTTGCGATCCGACTCTCTCTCCGCGTCCGTTGACTCTCTCAGACCTCGTTTTATGAGTGGCCGAAAAATGTTCTCGGAATGGGATGCATCTTGGCGTGCGGTCTTATTACAGTGTAGATAGAGCGCTTGTCAAGTTTCGTCGCATTCGGAGCTCGTTTGATAGCCCAACCATTAAATATATAGTGGCACCGTTGCCGGTATTTTCGCCGGACGTTTCGGTCTCCGGAACAGTCGCCGGGCCTCACTTCTCTTCTCTCCTCTCAGCCCGAGGCCTCTCATCACAGCCCGTCTAGCCCTCCTACACTTCCCCTCCGCTCCGGACCGTCCGATGGTGATCGAACGGCTCCAAAACGGCCTCAAACCCTCTCTAACCCTAACCCCTACCTATTTAATCCTCTCCTCCTTCCATTTTTGGACAACCTACCCCTTCCCTAACACCAGCCGCAGCAATCCCCCCTCCTCCTCGGGATCTCCGCCACCTCCCACCTCCATTTCCGCGCCAC
The DNA here is from genome assembly GCF_002162155.2 of Triticum dicoccoides. Lineage (NCBI taxonomy): Eukaryota > Viridiplantae > Streptophyta > Magnoliopsida > Poales > Poaceae > Triticum > Triticum dicoccoides. The sequence goes on from NC_041385.1 coordinate 649,458,327, forward strand.
CTGCTCCAGCTTCGCCACTTGGCGCCGCCGCCACCCCGCCCGGACCAACCAGCGCGCGCCACCTCGCCCCGCCAGCGCCCTCCGGCCTCTCCCACGCTGCCACATGGCCTCGTCCCGCCTCCCCGCCGCCGCGGCCCGTGGAAGCCCGCAACCGGCCCGCCCCGGGCCGGATCTGGGCCCGAAGCCGCCCTCGCGCATGAGCTCTCGCGCGGGAGAGCACCACCGCAGCCGCCCGCCGCCGATCCCACTCGCCCGAGCACCTCCACCGGAGCCCCGCCGGACCGTGCCTCCTCCGTCGCCCAGGCCAGACCGCGCCGCCCGCCTCCTTATCCTCCTCCCTCGCCTTCCCTCTCCCTCACCAGCTCGCTCTCTCTCTCTCCAGGAACCGCCGCCGCCCATGGAACCGCCGCCGTCGCCGCCTGAACGTCTCCCCTGCCGGGCCTCTCCGTCGCCAGATCTCGCAGGGAACGGGACCCCCCTCGCCAGATCCGTTCATCCCGGCCATTTCCGGCCTCCTCCCATCGCCGGAGCGGCTCCCTGCCGCCGTTGACCAACCGCCGCTGCCAACCCTGCAACCTACCCGTGCGCGAGCACGAGGGCAGGATGATGAGCTGGGCCTCCCCTTCGTGGGCCCCTCAAGCAAGGCCCAGCCCAGCCGGCCCGTCCTCCCCACCGTCGGCCTGTCTCCTCCCTGACCTGGGCTTGGCCCATGGTGAGCAGCCCCCGCTATCCCGCGCCCGTGCGTCATTTTGCTATCGGACGCTCACATGTTTTTTCCTGAAAACGCCCAAGTCCCTAAAATATTTACTTTATCATGCCATGTTCATCGCATCATAACTTGCTGCATACTGCTCCGTTTCGTGCGTGTAATATGTCAAATTGTTCATCTCAACAAGTACATCATTTCATTCCATTGCATCATGTTCATTTGAGCTCATCTTGATGCCTGAATCATCGTTGCAAGAGTGCATGTTGCTGTTGATCTGCTGAAACTGTTATAACATGCTCATTTGTCATTTTTGCCATGTTTGATGTGTGCATCCTATGAGGTTGATGTCTACATGTGTTTTAATCTATGCCATGCCATCTTCATAGTGGTGCTATCCATGTATTTTTGTGAGTTGTTTGGTGAGTTCATCAAGCTTGTTAAGTAGGGTACTTGCTGTTGCTGTTTTGCTTGTCTGAATCTGTTATTTCGTGATGCTATATAAACCTGCTGCTACTAGTCATTCTATGCATAATCTGGAGATGTTCACTAAGGATGATTTGTTATACATGTCATGCTCTATCCATCCATGCCCCTGGTTGCATTTATAGCTTGCTGTAGATTTCTGTAATCTTGCTCTAAAGTTGCTAAATAATGTTGTTGTCAGCCTGTTAACTTTAAGTTCAATGTTGCCATGATTGTTGTTAGTGATCCATGCACCCTATGAACTTTCTATTGCCATGCTTAGCTTCATAAACATGTCTTCTTGCTGCTGGTTACCTTGCCATTCCATGTATTGCTCTGTGGTGAGTGGTTCAAGCTCACCAACATGCCTACTTATTGTTGTTCCTGCCATGTATGAATCTGTCATATAACTTGCTATGTTTACATGGGTCCCATCATATCTTCTGATCCTTTTGGGCTCATGGTCAGTAAAGGACTTTTGTTCTATCCAATTAGTAGATTCATTCCATGCCTTTGTTTGACATGATAAGTTCCTGTAACATGTTGTTTGATAGCTCTAAACATTGCAACCTGATGTTATTTCTGTAAAGTCTGAAACTGTTATTATTTGCAATCTTGCCATGTGTGTTTGAGCATGTTCTAGTGTTTTCTGGAGATAGCTCTGTGTTCATGTTTTGTTATGCTTTACCTGTACATCATGACCATGCTTTTTGTTTTCATATTGAGGTGTTGTAGCATGTTGTTTTGGTGCTTGCAATATGCCTAGTTGCTGTTTTGGACAGATTGTTGTCATAACTTGTATAGAGTGTATGAATTGCACCGTTGCTCCGTTTCGAGTGTGCTCTATATGAAACTTGCTTGACTTTGCATGTAGTTTCATATTATCGTGTTCCATCCTTGTTTTGAGGTGTTTGCTTGATGTTTGGGTGCATTTTGCATCAATGCCATGTTTGACTTGTTTTGCTCATATCTTCTAGGCCGTAGCTCCGAATTAAATGAACTTTATATGTAACTTGACTAGAATCTCGTGTAGATCATCATGGTGCATTTTAAATTGCTGTTTAACAACTTGAACATAAGGTTTATTCAGATCTGGACCAATTTCGAAATTTGCATATGAGGACTTACCGGAATTGTTATATGTTGTTCCCGGCCTCATTTAAACTTGCTTTGATGTGTTGCTCTTGTTTGCATCGTCTCTTGCCATGAGTAGCTTCATGTAGCCTTGTCATGCATCATGCTTGATTGTGCATCATGTCTTGTTCATGTGTGGTGTGTTTACCATGTTGTGTGCTTCTTCTCCATAGTTCCCGTTTTCGTTGCGATCGTGAGGATTCGTTCGTCTACGCTTGGTTCGTCTTCGTGGCTTCATCCGTTCATCTTCTTCATGGACTCGTTCTTCTTCCTTGCGGGATATCAGGCAAGATGACCGTCACCTTGGATCTCACTACTATCATTGCTATGCTAGTTGCTTCATTCTATCGCATTGCTGCGCTACCTATCATTTGCTTTTCAAGCCTCCCAAATTGCCATGTCAGCCTCTAACCTTTGTCACCCTTCCTAGCAAACCGTTGCTTGGCTATGTTACCGCTTTGCTCAGCCCCTCTTATAGCATTGTTAGTTGCAGGTGAAGTTGAAGATTGCTCCATGGTGGACATGGTTATGTTGGGATATCACAATATCTCTTATATTATTAATGCATCTATATATTTGGTAAAGGGTGGAAGGCTCGGCCTTATGCCTGGTGTTTTGTTCCACTCTTGCCGCCTTAGTTTCCGTCATACCGGTGTTATGTTCCCGGATTTTGCGTTCCTTACGCGGTTGGGTGATTTATGGGACCCCCTTGAAAGTTCGCTTTGAATAAAACTCCTCCAGCAAGGCCCAACATTGGTTTTACCATTTGCCTCACCACCACCTACATTTCCCTTGGGAGTAATTAACCAGAGGGTCATCTTTATTATAGCCTCCCCCCCCCCCGGCCAGAGCTTGTCTAAGTGTTGGTCCGAACCAGAGCCCTTTGCAGCGTCCCCTCAGGGAAACTTGAGGTCTGGTTTTAGTTGTACGGATTGCTCATCCGGTGTTGCCCTGAGAACGAGATATGTGCAGCTCCTATCGGGATTGTCGGCGCATCGGACGGTCTTGCTGGTCTTGTTTTACCATTGTCGAAATGTCTTGTAAACCGGGATTCCGAGACTGATCGGGTCTTCCTGGGAGAAGGTATATCCTTCGTTGATCGCGAGAGCTTATCATGGGCTAAGTTGGGACACCCCTGCAGGGTATAATCTTTCAAAAGCCATGCCCGCGGTTATGGGCAGATGGGAATTTGTTAATGTCCGGTTGTAGAAAACTTGACACCAGACCCGAATTAAAACGCATCAACCGTGTGTGTAGCCGTGATGGTCTCTTCTCGGCGGAGTCCGGAAAGTGAACACGGTTTTTGGGTTATGTTTGACGTAAGTAGGAGTTCAGGATCACCTCTTGATCATTACTAGTTGACGACCGTTCCTTTGCTTCTCTTCTCGCTCTTATTTGCGTATGTTAGCCACCATATATGCTTAGTCGCTGCTGCAACCTCACCACTTTGCCCCTTCCTTTCCCAATTAAGCTTTGCTAGTCTTGATACCCATGGTAATGGGATTGCTGAGTCCTCGTGGCTCACAGATTACTACAACAACAGTTGCAGGTACAGGTTATACGATGATCTTGACGTGAGTGCGGTGTTTGCTTGTTTGGAGTTCTGCTTCTGCTTCTTCTTCAATCAGGGGATAGGTTCTAGGTCGGCAGCCTGGGCTAGCAGGGTGGATGTCGTTTGAGTTTCTGTTTGTGTTTCATTCATAGTCGGATGGTGCTCTTATGTAAGATGATGTTGTATTCGTGTGGCATTGTATGCCTCTTGTATGTATCCCCATCTATTATGTAATGTTGATGTAATGATATCCACCTTGCAAAAGCGTTTCAATATGCGGGTCTATCCTTGGTGGGACCTTCGAGTTCCTTTTGGATAGGGTCGCATATTGGGCGTGACAGTTTTGCCGGAACCTGAAATCCGACCGGGGCTAGACGGGTGAGCTCTGTCTGGCGGGCCGGTCCCGTTCACGTCACCTCCTGGGGTTGTTGGTGCTTGGCCTTCTCATGCGATAACCTCTGGAGGTTCATTCGGCGTAGGTTTCCTAACCATCTCACAGGACAGTCAACAAGAACCAAGACCAGGCGCAACCCGCCTTGAGGTAGGGCCTCATGAGTCCCTCACTGGCTCACAAGTGCCCAGACACACCTCGTCTAGCCCTGTCGTGCAAGCAACGTGTCAGGGCGGGGTTGTACTCGCCCGGGGGCTCCACTCAGAGGGAACCCTTGCCCACGCACCAGTGGAAGCACCATGCTCTGTGCTGACAGTCGACACTACTGAGGAGCGGTTATGCCCGTGGAAGTGCGGAAGCGCTATGCTCCGCACTGGTGATAAACAACTAAGGGCAGCCCCATGGCTGTATCTACCTCAGGGAGCCTTGAGCTCAGTGTCTGGCCTCATCGCAACACCTCCCCTCGGGAGCGTCGCGCGAGGGGGCTGGGCACAGGCGCTACGCTCGAGTCACGCCCAAGTGTACGCCACCCTGCCAGGTCCCTCGGGCCTGGTCGTCGCGCGCCCTCCCGAGCGGGGACTCGGCGAGGGAAAAGGTATGAAGGTCGTTTGAGCGTCAAGGGGGACTCCTGAGCATCGGGACTCAGGAGCCTAACTGGCCATGTAGCCCCTCACCCCTTGGTCTCGTCCTGGTGATCGGGACGACCCAACGGTGGCTCAGGTATGCGCGGGGTCGGGCCGTGCCGACGTAGAAAACTAGACCTATTCATGTGTCTCCTTTCTGTAAGTTGTTTGCACGTCAAGGGGGACTCCTGAGCATCGCGACTCAGGAGCCTAACTGGCCACATAGCCCCTCACCCCTTAGTCTCGTCCTGGTGATCCGGACGACCCAACGGTGGCTGAGGTATGCACGGGGTCGGGCCCTACCGACGTAGAACATAAAGCAAACCGGAAGGAAATCGTAAAATCTCAAGCAAATATTACAAGACATATTGTTCTCCCGATACCAAACGCAAGTTTAAATGCCTGCACGAGGCATGGTGCATATTGCAGAAGCTAAATAGGGAAGGAGCCGCCAGCAAGTCATCTCGTCGCTCTTGGACACCGCCGATGCCCGCAAGGGATGCTTCTTCCATGGCGGTGTTGCCCTCACCTACACCACCCGCCGGAGTTACAGGATCAGCAGCACCGCGGGTTGAGGGAGCGGGATCGAAGGCGCGGAACCTCTTCAGCAGGGCCTCCACTTGACCCTTCACGGCTTTGGCAGCAGCTGTGCAATGCTCGTCGTCCACAGGCTCTAGCAGCTCGTCAAGGCGGGCGGCAGGATCACGAAGATGGAGGTGGCTGAAGATGCGCGTCAACGCGGCTGAGGAAAGAATGCGGGATTCTGCCTCTGCCAAGGGGCCGATACCGCTCACGACTTCCTCAAGCACCGTGACCAGATAAGGAAGCAGCTCGGTAGGGCCCTCGTCAGTGGTAGCCAGCGGCTCCTCCAAGCCCTTCTCGTAGAGTGACCGCAGTGCCGTGCGAGCCTTCTCCTCGAGGGACTTGAAGGCCACGCGATCCTCAGCCAGGACCTTCGCCTTGGCGTCAACCTCGGCCTTCTCTGCCTCCATCTTTCGCTTCAGCTTCTCCAGCCAGCTGCGCTCCGCGGCCTGCGCCTTCACCAACTGCTCCAGCTCGGCGTCACGATCCCTGACGGCGTCCTCCTAGGCCTTCATCTTCTCCTCCTCTGCCTCGTGGCCTCGTGCCTCGGCTGCATGCTCTTTGTGCAATGTCTCCAGCTCGGCCTCCAGTGACCGGTAGCGATCTTGGGCGGCTCCGGCATCCTTCAGCACGGCTTCACAGGCAGTCGTAGCTTGGGCGACAGCCTGCTTGTCCTTCTCGAAGCCCATCGTAGCCTGGTTCAGCGTCGCCCGGACGGCTATGACAGAATGGAGCAAGTCAGAGACCAGCCCCAGGTGCCCGACCACCAAGCGAGGGTCAACGCCTCGAAGGTCCTCTCATAGCAGGGTCATCACAGAAAGAGCATGCTCCAGAGCGTCAGGGGAGGCAGAAGGACCCGGAGATAGCAGTGCAATAGAAGGGGGAGGAGGCGACGTTGTCACCATGTCCTGGGAGGCCGGAAGCTCTTGAGCTTTGGGGACCTTGGCGACCCAGCCGGGCGTTGGCACCTCCGGAACCAGCGGGGCCACGAGGGCTGACTCCTCCCAAGGATGCTCCCCCAAGCCTCGTGAGGATGATCGGGTCGGAGAAGCGCGAGCGTCGTCGCTGCCCTTATCCATGGAGAGGGGTGCGGCCGCCATAGGCGGTCTGTTCTCGAGTAGTAGCACCTCTTCTTCCTCTACTTTATCGCGGGCATCGGCCTAATTGCACAACAGAGAAGCGTCAAGGATAAGCAGCAGAAGCAAGAATAAGGCAGGACAAGAACACTTACTGGTCCACCGCGGTGTAGTCCCTCTGCTTCTTAAGCTTGAAGCCTGAGAGCCTCGTAGCCTGAGGTGCAAGCGCACGGGCTCCAGGAGCGGAAGAAGGGGCAGCAGATGTGCCGGAAGCAGCTCCAGGCGGTGTCGGAGCAGGAGCGTCATCTCGGGAGATCAGCACCGACCTGCCCCTCGTCGGAACCTCGGCCGGTGGCCTCCTCCGGGGGCTGGCCTTGGGCCCCAAGGAGCCCCCAGCCACGGGCAGCTCTTCTATCTCTGGGGGGACATCGGCCTCGACATCGTCATCAGGCAGGGTGCGGAGGATATCGGCCTTGCGCAAGGGGGAGGTCTCCCCATCCCCTCGGGGGTCGCCTATGACTCATGCTCCTCGTCCTCCTCCTCTTCCCCCTCCCTGCGGCGCCGTTGGGGGGACCACTGGCGTCGTCACCATCGGGACCCCAGGGGGCACCATTGGCACTAGCCCGCGCCCGTCGAAGGGGGGCATGGCGTCCGCAACCTGCGCCCTGCCCTTGTGAAGGAACAAGGGAACGAAAGCACTCGGTAGATACTCAACCAGAGGCAGAGAGCCACAGCTAGCTCTTCTTCACACAAGGCCTCCGGACTCAAGCGAAGCTTATCTTCTTCGCCCCCAAGCATCCACAAGGGGCATGAGCGTGCCTGGAGCGGAGCCACGCGCAGCATCAGGAATTCCCTCAGGAACATGGCCCCGTCATCTTTGCCGCCTTCGCGTTGCCCAGCTTCAGGTCGGCGGTCATCTTCTCCAGCACTGGCTTCGCCCGCCGTTAGTAAGCTTCACACAGAGCCACCCTTTGTCAGACTGGGGCATCTCCGTCGGCAGCGTCAACCGTGGGTGGACACACTTGGCATCTATCATGACCCACTTGCTCCTGAAGCCCTCGGCCTTCTTTCCAGCCTTCGAGATTGCGTTGGCCTTGCCGGCCGCGACAAAGTTGGCGCACCCTGAGGTGTGGCCGTCATTGATCCAGACGAAGAAGAAGTGGCAAAGCAAAGCCACGGACGGCATCACCCCAACGCACGCCTCACAGTAGAAGGCAAAGATCGACAGGAGAAGAACCGAGTTGGGATGAAGATGAAGGGCCTGCAGCCTGTAATGGCTGAGGACGGTGTAGAAGAAGTCGGAGATGGGGGGAACTAGCCCTGCAACGACGCTGGTCATGAATAAGGGGTAGAAGGTGCTCCTCGAAGCCTCTGGCTCGGCGGAGCCAGCCCAGAGCTTGGCCTTCCCCTTCTCGTTATTCTCCCCCGCCGTCAACAAACATGCGGCGAGGTTCTTTTCTGAGACATTGGGCGCGTACAGAGTTGGCTCGTACCAGGCACGTGGCGAAGCAGCCTTGACCTTTCGGGGCGCCATTGGTCGCTGGCTTGGAAGGGAATTGAAGCAGATCTGGAGATTTCGGAAGCAAGGAGCGAGAAAGGGGATCTGAAGCAAGACGAAGGAAAGCAATGAAGCCAAGCGTTGCCCATTGTCGGATTTCGGGTTCCGGCAGACCCTTGAGATTCGAACATTGGGGTGCGCATGAAGATCTCTCCCCTACCATCTCATGTCTTGAAGTCTCGCAAAGATCTAAGCAAGAAAGATGAACACACAAGGGACACGAGTTTTATAGTGGTTCAGGCCACCATTGTGGTGTAATACCCTACTCCAGTGTGTGGTGTGGTGGATTGCCTCAGGGGCTGATAGTGAAAAGTACAAAGGCAGAACAGCCTCGCGAGGGGCTGTTCTTGAGCTGGTGCGATGAACTGCTTGGGTGAGTTCACTCGCTTCTCTCTCTCTCTCTCTCTCTCTCTCTCTCTCTCTCTCTAGTTGATCTCCAGATGCCTCTACCTGTGGGTGGCTAGTCCTATTTATAGGCGGAGGCCCTGGGCCTCTTCCCAAATAATGAGCGGGAAGGGCGCCAACAATTGGCCATTTTGAAGGGGAACATCTGGTACACTTATCCTGACTAAAGTTGGTCTTCGGCTGCCAAAGGCCCTGACGGTGATGCCTCCCTGGGCTCAGCGATGACCTCCGTCCTGCCGTTCTGCTGGTCTTGGTCTTGTTGCACCGAAATGGTAACTTTCGCCTGATACCTTGGCTTGTGCTTGCCCCCTTTGCACTGAAAGGGAAACAAGGACACTACGCAGGCCGGCGCCCGCCTGGCACCCGCCTGGCCTCCGATCGTCATGGCTTGTGTCATGGGCCCCTCGGGAGGTGCCCTGCCTTGATCTCTCCGCCTCCTCGCGAGCCTGCCTGAGGAGGCTGCTCCTGAGGGAGCTCCCTGTCATCCGCCCCGCGAGGCTTGGCCCCTCGCGAGGGTCTTGAGCTTGAGTGATGAAGCTGGGCTGCATTGGGCCCCCACTTGAGCCACGCCGCAGGCCGCAGGCAAGCAAGTCTGGGGACCCCCATTCCCAGAACGCCGACAGTAGCCCCCAGGCCCAAGGCGCGCCTGGACTTGGCTTAGCAGGGAAGCGAAGGGGCAAGTGCGAAGCACTGCGGGCCCCAACATCCTGCGGCCTTGGGCGCCGCGTGGCGATTGACTAGACGTGGGCGTCTCCGCTTCCCCACGACGCCTTGGCAACCACACGACTTGACAAGTCCCTGCATGCGAAAATGGGTCATGATTACCTGCGATCATGGAGGCCGAAGGTTGGCTTCCTCCGGCTATAAGTATAGAACAGTGCGAGCCATTCCAGTTCATCTCCTCTGCTACCCCTCCTCTTCTTCGCTTCAGCTGCTCGCTATCTCCATGGCTCCACCGAAGAGGTTCTCGGTTGTGGAGAAGGGAAAGGGTCGCCAGGAAGGGACCGACTCTCCTCTGACCAAGCGCGGTCGGGGCCGGCCCCACAAGCACCCTGCATCCCCCGTGGTGGCTTCCCACGGTCGCGGGGGCGACTCCCTGCATGGCGACGAGCGCCTGGTCGTCGATGGGAGGCACACCATGGCTGCGCGACCCCCCAGACAACGCTTCCACTCGGCGGAAGTGCTGCCAAAGTTCGTTGTGTGGTCGGCGGACCCGACCAGCACTTGTCTCCAGCTTCCTCGCTTCTTTAGAGGTGAGCTTCCGGCCGGCGCCCCGGGCGGCCTCTGGCTTCAGGCGGACGGCTGCTGCAGCAGGGCCTCCTGGGCTTCACTGGAGGTTTCCGCTGCCGGGGGTTTGGCCCTGACCCGCGGCTGGCAAACTTTTGCTCGCGCGCGTGGCCTGAGCCGGCGGTGCACCTTGCACTTCAGATTCGACGGCGACGCCACCCTCTACGTGACGGTGTTCGGGGAAGACGGTCGTTGTGCTGGGTCCTGCCTCGAAGACGATGACCGTGGCAGGGCGTCTAGCCTTGGCGTTGATCGGGACGAAGATGGCGGCAGACGCGTGGGTTGCAGCGCCCGGGGCTTGCCAAGCTTCGGCGACTCTCCTTCAGGCAGCAGCTCCTCCACCGGGGGTCGCGACCAGCCTCCACGTCGTTGCGCCCGCCTGGCGGAAGGTAGCGGGCCGGTCCGCCGTCGCACCCCGGTGAAGCGAGAAGAGGGAGTCTGACTGAGCTCCGGAGGCAGCACGAGCCCTCGTCGAGGGCTGGTGCTGAGCTAGTCATGCATGTTTTGCCTTTCTTCTTTTCTTGCAAAGAGAGGAAGTAGTGTAGGGCCCTGCGGGGGCATGTCGAACTGTCATTGCTAATTCTCGTGCTGTTTCCGCTATTTCTGTGCTACGTTTCTGTGTCGTGTACCCATGTGCGGGAGTTACTTAACCCGTGGAGGCTTGTATCGGTCTTTGCCTCCCGAGGTCGAGGCCTTGCCGTGCACTTTATGTCCTGCAAGGATTAGTCAAGAGGGGTGGCTTTTGGTCTGATTGTGGGGGCGACCGACCCAGGTCCCGTGCTTGCGTCGCAATGCCCGTGGGGCAAGGACTGGGAGATGTGCTCCCTCAGCGGACCTGGATAGGAGAGCTTTAGGCGACCGAGGCAGAAAACACTCGCGAGGGCACCCGCGTACCTCCCTCGCGAGACTTGCGCGAGGAAAAACCAAAGAAGGTGAGCAAAAAGGAGAAAGGGGGGCTCGAGCCAGAGGCGGGGACAGCTTAGATAAAACTTCAAATAGGAAAGAACAAGCCAACTACAGAAAGCAAATGAGAAGGCCGCGTCCGGCACCTAATCTAGTCTTCGACGTCTTCTCACCAGCGCGGAGCTAAGTGCTGCCACTGGGCGTGGGCGGGAGCCCCCGAGGCCCGAGGGCGGCACTCCGGAGACTCCGGGGCGTGTACAGCCCCACTCATTATTACGTGAGAGTGTCACGGGCGGTGAGCTTCACAGGCATTGACCTTCTTCACAGGCACCGGGCCTTCCCCAAAACGCGGTAGCTTCACAGGCGTTGGCCTTCTTCATAGGCACCGGGTCTTCTCCAAAATGCGGTAGCTTCACAGGCACTGGCCTTCTTCACAGGCACCGAGCCTTCTCCAAAATGCGGTAGCTTCGCAGGCGTTCGCCTTCTTCACATGCACCGGGTCTTCTCCAAAATGTGGTAGCTTCACAGGCGTTGGCCTTCTTCACAGGCACCGGGCCTTCTCCAAAATGCGATAGCTTCACAGGCGTTGGCCTTCTTCACAGGCACCGGGCCTTTTCCGCAGGCACTGGGCCTCGCTTAGGGGTAGAATCTCCGGAGATGTTGAATGTTCCATGCATTCTGGATGGGTACTCCCTCCTGGGTCTCCAAGCGCGCGGAGCCGGGCCTGGAAACATGAACAACCTTGAACGGGCCCTCCCACATGGGAGAGAGCTTGTGTAGCCCTTCCCTGGAGAGGACCCGCCTGAGCACAAGGTCCCCTACCTCAAGAGTCCTAGGGCGGATGTTGCGTCAGTGGTATCGCCGCAGCGCATGTTGATACTTGGTCGCTCGTAGTGCGGCCTCTCGACGGTGTTCCTCCCCCAGCACGAGGTCCGTCCCCCGCACGGCGTCCTGCTGCGCCTCATCAAACGCCAGGACCCATTCGGGACAACGCCTGACCTCATGAGGGAGGACTGCCTCAGCTCCATGGACCAAGAAGAATGGAGTCTCGCCGGTTGGTTTGGCCGCGATCGTGTGGATAGACCACAGCACGGACTGGAGCTCGTCGTACCAACCCCTGCCGCAGGCCTCCAGCTTCTTCTTGAAGGTCCTGGTTTTGAGGCCCCTCGGGACCTTTGTGTTGGCTCGCTCGGCCTGACCGTTGCTCCGGGGGTGCGCTACTGAAGCGTAGCATATCTACATTCCAAGGTTAGCACAATATGTTTTGAATAGGTTACTGGTGAACTGCGAACCGTTGTCAGTGATGATGCGGTTAGGCACCCTGAATTGGCTCACGAGGCCCTTGATGAACTTGACCGCGGAGCCTGCGGGGATGGTGCGGACAGCTTCCACCTGAGCCCACTTGGTGAACTTGGCCATGGTGACGTAGAGGCAGCGATAGCCCCCTGGCGCCCGAGGGAACGGGCCCAGGATATCCAGCCCCCAGACTACGAATGGCCATGAGAGGGGTATAGTCTGCAGACCTCCCGCTGGCTGATGGATCTGCTTGGCATGGAATTGGCAGGCTTCACAAGCCTTTCCCAGCTCCGCGGTGTCATTGAGTGCCGTGGGACAATAGAACCCGCTGCAGAACGCCTTGCTAACGAGGGTCCGTGATGACGAGTGATGCCCACAATCTCCACCGTGTATGTCTGCCAGCAGCTCCTTCCCTTGCTCTTTGGAAATGCAACATAGGGACACATCATTTGGTCGTCTCCGGTAGAGCTCTCCATCCTTGATGCAGTAGGCCGTGGCCTGCCATGCCACACGCTCTGCTTCCTCCTCCTTCTCCGGCGAGGTCCCTTGTGTCAGGTAGTTCCTGAGCTTTGTGATCCAACATCCTTCCTGAGGCTCCAACACCAGGAGCAGGCGCGCCCCTGAGGTCGGGCCGCAGATCGGGGCTCCCGAGGCAGGTGGCTGGGGGAGCTCTTCCCGAGGCTGCCCCGTGCTTGATAGTGATGGCGTCGCCGAGGGCTTGAAGAGTCGCTCTTCGAAGATGCCAGGCTCCTGAGGTAGCCGCCTGGATGCCCTCTTGGCGATATCATCATCCTCTTGATTGGTGCCGCGAGGCACATGCTGCAGCTCCAGTCCCCATAACTGCTTCTCCATCCTGCGGACCTCCCCGAGGTAGGCTTCCATGTGCTCGTCCTTCGGCTGGTACACCTTGTTGCAGAAATTGACGAGGAGTGACGAATCACCATTGATGGTGAGGCGCTTCACCCCCAAGGCGACTGCGGCTTTCACGCCTGCTATCAGGCCTTCGTACTCTGCTATGTTGTTGGAGACCTTTTCTCCGTGCTGGAAACAGAGTTGTACGGCGTAGTAGAGCTTGTCTTGAGTGGGAGATACGAGCACCGCGCCAGCCCCCACACCGTGTCAGGAGAACGCCCCCTTGAAGTACATGACCCAGCCGTACGGTGCCTCGCTTCCCAGGGAAAGTGATCGATCCTCGCCAGCCTCGAGGCCTGGCGCCTCTGCCCATTCCGCCATGAAGTCTGCAAGCGCAGCCCCCTTGATGACTCTGGTCGTGCTAAATTCTAGCTGAAATGCTTGCAGCTCGATGTTCCACTCAGCGACTCTTCCAGCTGAGTTGGGGCTCCTGAGCACCCTTTCCAAGGGGTACGCTGAGACGACCTTGATGGGATGGCCTTGGAAATAGTGTCGCAGCTTGCGTGAGGCTACCAATAGCGTGAGGAGGAGTTTTTGAGGCATGGGGTACCGCACCCTTCCGTCCCGTAGCACCGTGCTGATGAAGTACACGGGGTGCTCGACGAGGTTGAGAATGCTGGTGTTGCTTGCATCCTCCGGAGGCCAGGGCGCCTCTTGAGACAATGGAGACCCCAGCGATTGGTCGCTTGGGGGGGCCTCTTCTGTTCCGGGGGTGCTCCCCTGCAGCGGCTGATCCTTCTCGGTTGTGGTCGCGGTCTCTGTGAGGCCCTCTTGGTTCTACTTTACTTCGACCCGGACGGTTGCTGCGGCCTTGGTCCAACGCTCCTCCCTAACCGCCACCAGGGCTGCGCTGGCGGAGTAGGGGGTGGTTGCAAGGTAGAGCACTAGGGGCTCTCGAGGACGCGGAGCTACCATCACCGGAGGGCTGGTTAAGTACCTTTTGAGATCCTGGAACGCCTTGTCGGCCTCTTCAGTCCATTCAAAGGGTCCCTTCTTCTTCATCAGCTTGAAGAAGGGCAGTGCTTGTTCCCCCAGCTTGGAGATGAAGCATCCTAGCGCGGTCACACGCCCGGTGAGCTTCTCCATCTCTCTGAGGGTCTTTGGCGGGCTCATGTCCTCAACTGCTTTGACCTTCTCCGGGTTGGCCTCGATGCCCCTGTGGGATATGAGGAAGCCCAGGAGCTTGCCCGAGGGGACTCCAAACACACACTTCTCCGGGTTGAGCCGCAGGTCCACCTCATTGAGGCTCGCGAAGGTTTCCTCCAAGTCCTGTATCAGGGTTTTTGCCTCCCGAGACTTCACCACAATGTCATCGACGTAAGCCTCGGCATTCCTCCCGAGTTGCCGACCCAAGGCGATGTGCATCAGCCGCTGAAAGGTCGCACCTGCGTTGCACAGCCCAAACGGCATGCATGTATAGCAGTACACTCCACACGGGGTCAGGAAAGCCGTTTTTTGCACGTCTTCTACTGCCATCTTGATCTGGTGATAGCCTGAGAAGGCATCCAGGAAGCATAACAGGTCACACTCAGCGGTGGAGTCGACGATTTGGTCGATGCGAGGAAGCGGGAATGGATCCTGCGGGCAGGCCTTGTTGAGGTTGGTGAAGTTGACACACATGTGTTCCTTTCCTCCCTTCTTCGGCACGACAACCGGGTTAGCCAACCAATCTGGGTAGCGGACCTCGTGAATAACCCCTGCCGCCTCTAGCTTGCGGGTCTCTTGGACGTTGAAAGCTTGCTTCTCAGTGGACTGCCGCCTCGCTTTCTGCTTCACGGGGCGCACGTTGGGGCACACGTTGAGGTGATGCTCAATTACGCCCCTCGGGACCCCTGCTAGCTGATCAGGTTCGCACACAAACACCTTCTTGTTCGTGTGAAGGAACTTCACCAAGGCCTCCTCCTACTCAGGTTCGAGGTTGGCGCCTATGGTGAAGGTGGCAATAGTGGACCCGTCCTCGTCGACCAGTACCTGCTTGGTTTCCGCCTTGTCTTGGGTGAATAGCTGCTTCTTCTTGGCCGGTGCAGCCCCCTTGGGCTCAGGGGCGTCGGAGCTGGCAGGCTGTGCCTCCGCGGCTGTCTTGAAGGCAAGCTTGAGTGCCTGCAGCGCATTTCTTGTGTCTCCTGACACAGTGAGGACGCCGCTGCTTTCGGGCATCTTCATGAGGTTGTACACCGGGTGAGTGGCTGCCATGAACCGGGCCAAGGCCGGGTATCCGAGGATGGCGTTGTAGGGGAGGCCGATGGGGGCGATGTCGAAGTCGATCAGCTCTGTGCGGAAGTTGTCATAGGTGCCGAAGGTCACCGGGAGGCGGATTTTCCCTAAGGAGTCGGTGGAACCGGCCCCAACGCCCGAGAAGGGCCTGCTGGGCTGAAGTCGCTCCGGTGGCACGTGGAGGAGGCTAAAGGCCTCCGCTGAGAGCATGTTAAGGCCAGCTCCGCCGTCGATGAGGGTCCTAGTGACGGCCACTTGGCAGATGGTGGGGGTGCACAGCATCAGGAGCGCACCCGAACCGGCAGGGTTGGAGGGGTGATCGTCCGAGTTGAAGGTCAGATCAGCCTCAGGCGCCAGCCAACCTGGGGGAGCTTCTCGGCGCTGGGAGGCAACACCGATATGGCGGGTGAATGGCTTGACGTGGTGACTCGCGGGCGGCGCCTGCGAGCCGCCTAGGAGAGCCGCGACGACTAGGGGTGCTGGCGCGGCGTAACGGGCGATGAAGAGGTCGCGCAGCTCTCCCAGGAGGTCACCGAAGCCGTTGGTAGGTGGAGCAGCCACATGCGCGGAACGCCGGTGAGGGCCATGCGAAACTAGTTGGCCATCACCCTATCGTCGCCCCCAGCCTTGAGGACAGCCTCCTCGTACGACAGTAGGAAAACCAGTGGGTCTGCCACGCCGTTGCAGCGCGACAGCATCTCGGGCTTGAACTTGGGCGGCCACTGCACCTGTCGCAAAGCGGGGGCCAAGGCTCGGGGCCCCCTGGCCCCAGCACCGGCATTGGTTTTTGGAGTGTGCAGCGCGTCCGTGGGGGTGCGACGGGCGCGAGACGATGAACCGGCTGGAGTCAGAGACAGGGTGGCGGTGCAGCCATCGCGCCGCACCCAAGGATGCAGGGATGAGGCCTGCTTCTCGTTCCCCGCCGGGCCGGTGGCGGCGTTGGCAGCAGGCGACAGAGGACGACGGGGGCGTCCGCTGACGAGCGTTGTCTGGGCGACACGGGTGGCAAGAGCAGCCCGACACTCCGCGCGGGCTCGGCGAGCGTCAGCCATGGTCACGGTGGAAGATCAGACACGACCAACGGAAGAAAGATTCTGGCGCACCCCTACCTGGCGCGCCAAATGTCAGATTTCGGGTTCTGGTAGACCCTTGAGGTTCGAACACTGGGGTGCGCACGAAGATCTCTCCCCTACCAGCTCATGTCTCGAAGTCTCGCAAAGATCTAAGCAAGAAAGATGAACACACAAGGGACACGAGATTTATACTGTTTTAGGCCACCATTGTGGTGTAATACCCTACTCCATTGTGTGCTGTGGTGGATTGCCTCAGGGGCTGATAGTGAACAGTACAAAGGGAGAACAACCTCGTGAGGGGCTGTTCTTGAGCTGGTGCAATGAACTGCTTGGGTGAGTTCACTCGCTTCTCTCTCTCTCTCTCTGGTTGATCTCCAGATGCCTCTACCCTGTGGGTGGCTAGTCCTATTTATAGGCGGAGGCCCTGGGCCTCTTCCCAAATAATGAGCGGGAAGGGCGCCAACAATTGGGCATTTTGAAGGGGAACATCTGGTACACTTATCCTGACTAAAGTTGGTCTTCGGCTGCCAAAGGCCCTGACGGTGACGCCACCCTGGGCTCCACGATGACCTCCATCCTGCCGTTCTGCTGGTCTTGGTCTTGTTGCACCGAAACACTAACCTTCGCCTGATGCCTTGGCCTATGCTTGCCCTCTTTGCACCGAAAGGGAAACAAGGACACTGCGCAGGCTGGCGCCCGCCTGGCAACCGCCTGGCCTCCGATCGTCATGGCTTGCGTCACGGGCCCCTCGGGAGGTGCCCGGCCTTGATCTCTCCGCCTCCTCACGTGCCTGCCTGAGGAGGCTGCTCCTGAGGGAGCTCCCTGTCGTCCGCCCCGCGAGGCTTGGCCCCTCGTGAGGGTCTTGAGCTTGAGCTGATGAAGCTGGGCTGCATTGGGCCCCCACTTGAGCCACGCCACAGGCTGCAGGCAAGCAAGTCTGGGGACCCCCGTTCCCAGAACACCGACACTCGTCCCGTCTTTTGTCAGACAGGCAGTTGCCAAGGCAGCCTGGGAAGCGGAGATGCCCACGCCCAATCAATCGCCACGCGTCAAGCGAGGCCGCAGGTTGTTGGGTCCCGTGGTGCTCCGCACTTGCCCTTTGGCTTCACCTTGAAGCCAAGTACGAGCGCGCCTTGGGCCCAAGGGCTACTATCGGCTGATAACCCACAAGTGTAGGGGATCGCAACAGCTTTCGAGGGTAAAGTACAACCCAAATTTATTGATTCGACACAAGGGGAGCCAAAGAATATTCTTGAGTATTAGCAGTTGAGTTGTCAATTCAACCACACCTGGATAACTTAGTATCTGCAGCAAAGTATTTAGTAGCAAAGTAGTATGATAATAAAGGTAACGGTAATAAAAGTAATGTTTTTCGGTTTTGTAGTGATTGTAACAGTAGCAGCGGAAAAGTAAATAAGCAAAGAAGAATATGTGAAAAGCTCGTAGGCAATGAATCAGTGATGGATAATTATGCCAGATGCGATTCCTCATGTAATAGTTATAACATAGGGTGACACAGAACTAGCTCCAGTTCATCAATGTAATGTAAGCATGTATTCCGTAAATAGTCATACGTACTTATGGAAAAGAACTTGCATGACATCTTTTATCCTACCCTCCCATGGCAGCGGGGTCCTAGCGGAAACTAAGGGATATTAAGGCCTCCTTTTAATAGAGAACCGGAACAAAGCATTAGCACATAGTGAATACATGAACTCCTCAAACTATGGTCACCACCGAGAAGTATCCTGATTATTGTCACTTCGGGGTTGTCGGATCATAACACATAATAGGTGACTATAGACTTGCAAGATAGGATCAAGAACACACATATATTCATGAAAACATAATAGGTTCAGATCTGAAATCATGGCACTCGGGCCCTAGTGACAAGCATTAAGCATAGCAAAGTCATAGCAACATCAATCTCAGGACATAGTGGATACTAGGGATCAAACCCTAACAAAACTAACTTGATTACATGGTAAATCTCATCCAACCCATCACCGTCCAGCAAGCCTACGTGGAATTACTCACGCACGGCGGTGAGCATCATGAAACTGGTGATGGAGGATGGTTGATGATGACGACGACGACGAATCCCCCTCTCCGGAGCCCCGAACGGACTCCAGATCAGCCCTCCCGAGAGAGATTAGGGCTTGGCGGCGGCTCTGTGTCGTAAAACATGATGCAACTTTCTCCTTGATTTTTTTTCTCCCCGAACGTGAATATATGGAGTTGGAGTTGAGGTCGGTGGAGGTCCAGGGGGCCCACGAGACAGGGGGCGCGCCCAGGGGGAGGGGGCGCGCCCCCCACCCTCGTGGACAGGGTGTGGGCCCCCTGGTCTTGATTCTTTCGCCAGTATTTTTTATATTTTCTAAAAAGTGCCTCCGTGGATTTGCATGAGATTCCGAGAACTTTTCTTTTCTACACATAAAACAACATCATGGCAGTTCTGCTGAAAACAGCGTCAGTCCGGGTTAGTTTCATTCAAATCATGCAAGTTAGAGTCCAAAACAAGGGCAAAAGTGTTTGGAAAACTAGATACGTTGGAGACGTATCAACTCCCCCAAGCTTAAACCTTTGCTTGTCCTCAAGCAATTCAGTTGATAAACTGAAAGTGATAAAGAAAAACTTTACAAACTCTGTTTGCTCTTGTTGTTGTAAACTTGCAAAGCCAACATTCAGGTTTCAGCAAATATTATGAACTAACCATACTCACAATAACACCCAGGTCTCACAATTACTCATATCAATGGCATAATCAGCTAGCGAGCCATAAAAATAAAACTCAGATGACAACACTTTCTCAAAACAATCATAACATGATATAACAAAATGGTATCTCGCTAGCCCTTTCTGAGACCGCAAAACATAAATGTAGAGCACCTTTAAAGACCAAGGACTGACTAAACATTGTAATTCATGGTAAAAGAGATCCAGTCAAGTCATACCCAATATAAACCAACAATAATGAATGCAAATGACAGTGTGCTCTCCAGTGGGTGCTTTTTAATAAGAGGGGTGATGACTCAACATAAAAGTAAATATATAGGCCCTTCGCAGAGGGAAGCAGGGATTTGTAGAGGTGCCAGAGCTCGATTTTAAAATAGAGATTGAATAACATTTTGAGCGGCATACTTTCGATGTCAATGCAACAACTATGAGATGGCTGTATCTTCCATACTACATGCATCATAGGCAGTTCCCAAACAGAATGGTAAAGGTTTATACTCCCCCAACCACCAACAAGCATCAATCCATGGCTTGCTCGAAACAACAAGTGCCTCCAACTAACAACAGCCCTGGGGGAGTTTTGTTTAATTATATTGATTTGTTTTGATCTTTTTGGATCATGGGACTGGGCATCCCGGTTACCGGCCCTTTCTCGTGAATGAGGAGCAGAGTCCACTCCTCTTAAGAATAACCCACCTAGCATGGAAGATATAGGCAGCCCTAGTTGAAACATGAGCTGCTCGAGCATACAAAACAGAATTTCATTTGAAGGTTTGGAGTTTGGCACATACAAATTTACTTGGAACGACAGGTAAATACCACATATAGGAAGGTATAGTGGACTCATATGGAACAACTTTTGGGTTTAAGGAGTTTGGATGCACAAGCAGTATTCCCGCTTAGTACAGGTGAAGGCTAGCAAAAGACTGGGAAGCGACCAACTGAGAGAGCGACAACAGTCGTAAGCATGCATTAAAATTAATTCACACCGAATACAAGCATGAGTACGATATAATCCACCATGAACATAAATATCATGAAGGCTATGTTGATTTGTTTCAACTACATGCGTGAACATGTGCCAAGTCGAGTCACTCAATTCATTCAAAGGAGGATACCATCCCATCATACCACATCATAATCATTCTAATAGCATGTTGGCACGCAAAGTAAACCATTATAACTCATATCTAATCAAGCATGGCACAAGCAACTATAATCTCTAAATGCCATTGCAAATATGTTTACCTCATAATAAGCTGAATCAGAAACGATGAACTCATCGTATTTACACAAACAAGAGAGGTCGAGTTCATACCAGCTTTTCTCATCTCAATAAGTCCATCATATATCATCATTATTGCCTTTCACTTGCACGACCGAACGATGTGTATAATAATAAGAGTGCATGTGCATTGGACTAAGCTGGAATCTGCAAGCATACAAATCAAGAGAGAAGACAAGGTAATATGGGCTCTAAATTAAATAAACAATCATGCATATGAGAGCCACTAAACATTTTCAATATGGTCTTCTCGACCCCCAAAGGAAAGAAAAGAAAATAAAACTATTTACACGGGAAAGCTCCCAACAAGTAAGAAGAAGAACGAGAAATCTTTTTGCGTTTTCATTTTAATTTCTACTACAAGCAAGGAAATTAAACTAACTAATTTTTTTGGTTTTTCTTAAGGTTTATCAAACACACAAGAAGAAAACTAGAAAAAGAAAATTAAACTAACATGGATAATACAATGAAAGAGTATGAGCACCGACGACTAGTGTGTGAACATGAATGTAAAGTCGATGAGAAATACGTACTCCCCCAAGCTTAGGATTTTGGCCTAAGTTGGTCTAATCCAAGGATCGCCTGGCTGATATCCATAGTTGTAACCGGGATCGTACTGAGATGCAGCAGCAACCGCCTCCTGAGATGCGGCGTGTTGGCGGGCTGCCTCCGCTCTCTACTCATGTTCAGCTGCTTCCTCCCTGGTAACAACATATCTTCCTTTTGCCTGATAATCAAAAAGGTGGGGAGCAGGAAGAGTAAGATGAACGATGTTGCGTCTGTCATAGATTAGTCGATATTGGAGGAATTGTTCATTCCTCCCAAGAAATCGATGATTGACCATAGCATCATAATCTAAATAAGCAGGAGGTATTATCATATCCCCCTCTCGTGGGGCTATACCAAGATAATTAGCCACACGGGTTGCATAAATTCCTCCGAATAAATTTCCCTTTCTACTATTATTCTACAACCTACGTGCAACTATTGCCCCCAAGTTATAACCTTTATATCCTAACACAGCACTCTGGAGGACACACGGATCAGGGACACACATGTGACCATCTTCATCCTTACCGTTAATGCATCTACCAATGAAGAGAGCAAAATAATTTATAGCAGGAAAATGAATGCTCCCTATGGTAGCTTGTGCTATGTCCCTGGATTCTCCCATAGTAATACTAGCAAGAAAGTCTCTAAATTCGGATTTGTGAGGATCATTAATATTACCCCACTGCGGGAGTTTGCAAGCAGTTGTAAAATCCTCTAAGTCCATGGTATAAGATGTATCATAAATATCAAATATGACACTAGGGGACTTACGCGTACAGTTATATTTAAACCTACGCACAAAGGAATCAGTTAATTGAAAGTACTGAGGACACTTATCTTGTAAGAAGTCCTCCAGCTCAGCATTACACACATATGTGTAAAACTCCTCCTTAAAGCCTGCTTCGACCATAAAATCGTCGGATGGCCACTCACAAGCTCGTACATCCGCGTCCCTCGGTAATTCAACGTCTTGCTCACGTGTAGCAATCCTAGGTCCTTTCTTTACCGAGGAACCACCTTGGTACATTCTCCTAGACATAATTCTTTTTCTGAAAAATTTCTAAAATTTTAGTAACTTCAAAATAAAAGTGTATAAAACTAAACAAGATTGATAGCAACTACTCCTACAACTGCCTAGAGCCTATATCGTGCATTAGAATTGCTTGGGACCTCATAAATTTAACATGCAAGCTCAAGAACATGGTCACCTACGCAGAAAAAATTTGCAATGAATAAAGAACTAGAACAAAAACTAACTAGACCAATGGAGGAGTCAAATACCAAGCAACAATCTCCCAAAGCAGTTTTGTGAATGGAGCTTTGAGCAAGGAGATCGAAAATCGCAGCAAAATGAGCTAGAACTCGTGCTTGAGCTGGATGGGGATTTTTTTGGGTAGAAGATGAAATGTGTGGGCGCTGGCATAAGTGGAGGGGGGCACCAGGGGCCCATGAGACAAGGGGTGCGCCTAAGGGGAGGGGGGCACCCTCCTCTCTCGTGGCCTGGTGCTTGCCCCTCCTGCAGTGATTTCAAAGCCTAAAATCCTCAAATATTCCATAAAAATCATACTAAATTTGCAGGGCATTTGGAGCACTTTTATTTTCGGGATATTTTTTAATGCACAGATAATTCAGAAAACAGACAAGTAATACTATTTTTGATTTGTTTATTCTAAATAACAGAAAGTAAAAATAGGATACAGAAGGTTGTGCCTTCTAGTTTCATCCATCTCATGATCATCAAAATGAATCCACTAACAAGGTTGATCAAGTCTTGTTAACAAACTCATTCCGAATAACACGGAACCGGAGAAATTTCGAATAACACTAAGTTACCTCAACGGGGATATGAAAATCCCCAACAATAAGAATATCATACTTTTTCTTGACAGTAGGGAGAGGAAATTCAAAACCTCCAATAATGATAGTTGGAACTTTTCCAATAGAATTGATGCTATGGACTTGAGATTGTTTCCCCGGAAAGTGTATCGTATGCTCATTACCATTAACATGAAAAGTGACATTGCCTTTGTTGCAATCAATAACAGCCCCTGCAGTGTTCAAAAAGGGTCTACCAAGGATAATAGACATACTATCGTCCTCGGGAATATCAAGAATAACAAAGTCCGTTAAGATAGTGACATTTGCAACCACAACAGGCACATCCTCACAAATACCTAAAGGTATAGTAGTTGATTTATTAGCCATTTGCAAAGATATTTCAGTAGGTGTCAACTTATTCAATTCAAGTCTACGATATAAAGAGAGAGGCATAACACTAACACCGGCTCCAAGATCACATAAAGCAGTTCTAACATAATTTCTTTTAATGGAGCATGGTATAGTTGGTACACCCGGATCTCCAAATTTCTTTGGTATTCCACCCTTAAAAGTGTAATTAGCAAGCATGGTGGAAATTTCAGCTTCCGGTATCTTTCTTTTATTTGTGATGATATCCTTCATATACTTAGCATAAGGATTTACTTTGAGCATATCAGTTAAGCGCATACGTAAGAAAATAGGTCTAATCATTTCAGCAAAGCGCTCAAAATCCTCATCATCCTTTGTCTTGGATGGTTTAGGAGGAAAGGGCATGGGTTTCTGAACCCATGGTTCTCTTTCCCCACCGTGCTTCCTAGCAACAAAATCTCTCTTATCATAATGTTGATTCTTTTATTGTGGGTTATCAAGATCAACAGCAGGTTCAATCTCTACTTCATTGTTTTTGCTAGGTTGAGCATCAACATGAACATTATCATTAACAATATCACTAGGTTCATGTTCATCACTTGATTGTGTTTCAGCATTAGAGATAGAAATATCATTGGGATTCTTAGGTGTGTCTACAGTAGGTTCACTAGAAGCATGCAAAGTCCTATCGTTTTTCTTTTTCTTCTTTTTAGAAGAACTAGGTGCCTCTAAATTATTTCTCTAAGAATCCTGCTCGATTCTCTTAGGGTGGCCTTCAGGATACAAAGGTTCCTGAGTCATTCTACCACTACTAGTAGCCACTCTAACAGCAAAGTCATTTTTATTATTTAATTCCTCAAGCAAATCATTTTGAGCTTTAAGTACTTGCTCATCTTGAGTAGCCACCATAGAAGCATATTTGCTAACGAGTTGGAGTTCACTTTTAACTCTAGCCATATTATCGCTCACGCGTCCTATCTCGAAAGCATTATTCTTTAACTCTCTACCAACATAAGCATTAAAACTTTCTTATCTAGCCATAAAGTCATCAAATTCATCTAAGCAAGGGCTATGAAATTTAGTAGAGGGGATTTCAACTTTATCATATCTATAGAGAGAATTTACCTTCACTACCTGTGTCGGGTTATCAAGACAATGTGGTTCTTCAACAGGCGGTATATTAAGACCATGTATCTCTTCAATAGGTGGTAAATTCTTAACGTCTTCAGCTTTAATACCTTTTTCTTTCATTGATTTCTTTGCCTCTTGCATATCTTCAGGACTGAGAAATAAAACACCTCTCTTCTTCGGAGTGGGTTTGGGAATAGGCTAGGGAGTTGGCTCAGGAAGAGTCCAATTATTTTCATTAGCCAACATATTATTCAATAGTAATTCAGCTTCGTCGACTGTTCTTTCCCTGAAAACACAACCAGCACAACTATCCAAGTAGTCCTTGGAAGCATTGGTTAGTCCATTATATAAGATATCAAGTATTTCATTTTTCTTGAGAGGATGATCAGGCAAAGCATTAAGTAACCGGAGAAGCCTCCCCAAGCTTGTGGGAGACTCTCTTCTTTGATTTGCACAAAATTATATATTTCCCGCAAGGCATCTTGTTTCTTATGAGCAAGGAAATATTTAGCAGAGAAGTAATAAATCATATCCCAGGGACTACGCACACAACCAGGAGCAAGAGAATTATACCAAGTCTTAGCTTCACCCTTTAACGAGAACGGAAATATCTTAAGGATATAAAAATAGCGAGACCTATCATCATGTGTAAACAGGGTAGCTATATCATTCAACTTGGTAAGATGTGCCACAACAGTTTCAGATTCAAGGCCATAAAAAGGATCAGATTCAACTAAAGTAATAATCTCAGGATCAACAGAGAATTCATAATCCTTATCAGTAACACAAATAGGTGAAGTAGCAAAAGCAGGGTCAGGTTTCATTCTAGCATTAAGAGACTACTGCTTCCATTTAGCTAATAATTTCTTAAGATCATATCTATCATTGCAAGCAAAGATTTCCCTAGCGGCTTCTTCATTCATAACATAACCCTCAGGAACAATAGGCAATTCATAATCATTGGGAGAACTTTCATCATCAATGTCATCAATAATAGCATCTTCAATAATTTCATTCCCCCTAACTCTATCAAGTTGTTCATCAAGAAATTCACCTAATGGCAAAGTAGTATCACGCACAGAAGTAGTTTCATCATAAGTATCATGCATAGCAGAAGTGGCATCATCAATAACATGCGACATATCAGAATTCATAGCAGTAGCAGGTTTAGGCGTCGCAAGCTTACTCCAAACAGAAGGAGAATCTAGTGCAGAGCTAGATGGCAGTTCCTTACCTCCCCTCGTAGTTGAGGGAAAAATCATAGTTCTGTTGTCTTTCAAGTTCTTCATAGTGATCAACAGATATAAATCCCAAGTGACTCAGAGAATAGAGCTATGCTCCCCGGCAACAGCGCCAGAAATTAGTCTTGATAACCCACAAGTGTAGGGGATTGCAACAGCTTTCGAGGGTAAAGTACAACCCAAATTTACTGATTCGACACAAGGGGAGCCAAAGAATATTCTTGAGTATTAGCAGTTGAGTTGTCAATTGAACCACACCTGGATAACTTAGTATCTGCAGCAAAGTATTTAGTAGCAAATTAGTATGATAATAAAGGTAACGGTAGCAAAAGTAATGTTTTTGGGTTTTGTAGTGATTGTAACAATAGCAGCGGAAAAGTAAATAAGCGAAGAACAATATGTGAAAAGCTCATAGGCAATGGATCAGTGATGGATAATTATGCCGGATGCGATTCCTCATGTAATAGTTATAACATAGGGTGACACAGAACTAGCTTCAGTTCATCAATGTAATGTAGGCATGTATTCCGTAAATAGTCATACGTGCTTATGGAAAAGAACTTGCATGCCATCTTTTGTCCTACCCTCCCGTGGCAGCGGGGTCCTAGTGGAAACTAAGGGATATTAAGGCCTCCTTTTAATAGAGAACCGGAACAAAGCATTAGCACATAGTGAATACATGAACTCCTCAAACTACGGTCATCACCGAGAAGTATCCCGATTATTGTCACTTCGGGGTTGTCGGATCATAACACATAATAGGTGACTATAGACTTGCAATATAGGATCAAGAACACACATATATTCATGAAAACATAATAGGTTCAGATCTGAAATCATGGCACTCGGACCCTATTGGCAAGCATTAAGCATAGCAAAGTCATAGCAGCATCAATCTTAGAACATAGTGGATACTAGGGATCAAACCCTAACAAAACTAACTTGATTACATGGTAAATCTCATCCAACCCATCACCGTCCAGCAAGCCTACAATGGAATTTACTCACGCATGGCGGAGAGCATCATGAAATTGGTGATGGAGGATGGTTGATGATGACGACGACGATGATACCCCCTCTCCGGAGCCCCGAACGGACTCCAGATCAGCCCTCCCGAGAGAGATTAGGGCTTGGCGGCGGCTCCGTGTCATAAAATGCGATGAAACTTTCTCGTTGATTTTTTTTCTCCCCGAACGTGAATATATGGAGTTGGAGTTGAGGTCGGTGGAGGTCCAAGGGACCCACGAGACAAGGGGCATGCCCAAGGAGAGGGGGCACCGCCCCCACACTCGTGGACAGGGTGTGGGCCCCCTGGTCTTGATTCTTTCGCCAGTATTTTTTATATTTTCCAAAAAGTGCCTCCGTGGATTTTCAGGACATTCCGAGAACTTTTCTTTTCTACACATAAAACAACATCATGGCAGTTCTGCTGAAAACAGCGTCAGTCCGGGTTAGTTTCATTCAAATCATGCAAGTTAGAGTCCAAAACAAGGGCAAAAGTGTTTGGAAAAGTAGATACATTGGAGACGTATCATCGGCGTCCTGGGAACGGGGGTCCCCAGACTTGCCTGCCTGCAGCCCACAGCGTGGCTCAACCCGCGGCCCTATATGGCCCGTCTTCACCAGCAAACACTCAAGACCCTCGCAAGGGGCCAAGCCTCACAAGGCCGATGATGCAAGACCTCCTTGCGGGCGGCCTCACCAGGCTGGCTCGCGAGGGGCAGAGAGATCAAGGCCAGGGGCACCTCGCAAGGTTCCCTGATGTAAGCCATGACGACCGGGACCAGGCGGGCGCCAGCGTGCGCAGTGTCCTCATTTCCTCTTTGGTGCTAAAGAGGCAAGCACGGGCGAGGAGTCCCGAGGCATCAGGCAAAGGTTTCCATATCGGTGCAACGAGACCAAGACGAGCTGGACGACGGGACAGAGGTCACCGTGGAGCCCAAGATGGCATCACCACCAAAGCCTTTGGCAGGCGAAGACCACCTTTAGTCAGGATAACTTGTACTGGTTGTCCCCCTTCAAATTTGGCCATTGTGGCATCCCTTCCCGCTCAATATTTGGGAAGAGGACCAGGGCCTCTATAAATAGGACTAGCCACCACCATAGGAGAGAGGAATCAGGGACGGATCATTTAGACCACCAGCCACCTCACAAGCTCACCAAGCACAAGAACACCTCTCCTTGGGAGGCTGTTCTTCCCTTGTAACTGTTCATCCTCAGCCCAAGAGGCAATCCACCACACCACACTGGAGTAGGGTATTACACCACATCGGTGGCCCGAACCAGTATAAACCTTGTGTCTCTTGTTCTGTGGGTTCGATGCATTGAGCTTGAGATCGCGGTGAGGGCATGAGCTAGGGGGAGGAGAGATCTTCGTGCGCACCCCAGTGTTCGAACATCAAGGGTTTTGCCGGAACCCGAAATCCGACACGTGTTGTGGTTGCGCGATGCCTACTGTCGTGCCAGTGCGACCATGCCGGCCGTCGGGCTAAACCCGTTCGACCACCCCGTCGACTTCAATGAGCTGTGGCTTCCTAACCTAGTCTCCTTCTTCACCTATATATCCGAGGAGTTGAGCCGTCTCTGCACGATGGTGGGGGCGGAGCTGGACAAGGAGGGGTTGCAGGCTGCCATCGCCGTTGTCGGGTGAATCCTCTCAGGGCTCCGTCACCGGAATCAATTCATGCCATTGAACACCGTCTTTGACGAGCTGGCTCCCGTCGACCGAGAGCAGGCTCTGTGGGCCGTTGCACCCTGCATCACCAACGTCGTGTGCCTTGAGAAGCAGAGGGACTTCGGTGGTGTTTAGGCATCCTCTGCATGGGCATGTCCATGTCTCGGTGCAACATGACCGTTGGTGTCAGGACCCCGACTCGATGTCACATCGATCTAGCCTGTAACACCTCATATCGCTTTGCGGCCTCACGCACGGTATCCCCACGGGTGTCGCCTTACCTTTGCCCGGGACCGTTTGCGCCTTTTGGCTCACGTATATGATAGTGTCGCTAGCATCCATATGATAAGGAGCCCGGGCTGACATGACTAGCCGTAAACCCAAAGTGGCACAGACTTACAGGGACAGGCATTCATGACCCAGCTTCGAACGTGTCGGTCAACAGCAAGTGGGTCCGGGCTGTAGCACTGGGCTAGCAGGACTCCGGTAAACCGGGCTGTAGCGGGCTAACAGGACTCCGGTACTCAATGCGTGACATTTCCCCGAAGGGACAGACACCGGAACGAAGAAGGACACATGCCGGCCAGCCTAAGTGTTCCAGAGCAGTAGCAAGCTACCATGGCTCAGCGGTAACACTAGGAGACATTTCCCGGTAAGAGAGGCTACTAAAGATAAACAACTAGATAGTCAGATCCCACACATACCAAGCATTTCAATCATACACACAATATGCTCGATATGTGCAAATACAACAAGGCATCACAACATGACTCTACGACACAAGTACTTTATTTAAGGCTCAGAGAACCATACATAACATACATCAGGTACGGGTCTCACGACCCAGCATTCAAGTCATACAGTCATACAAACCAGCAGCGGAAGTAACTTGTCTGAGTACAGACAACTAGAAAGATAAAAGAGGCTTGGAAAGCCTAGCTATACTACATGGTCCTTCACAAGCTCAGGATCACCACCTGGGCCTTTAGCCTACTCGTTGATGTCAACGTCTACGTAGAACCCATCAGAAGGGGTTGCAGCGTCTTCTGTAAAATGTAAATTATAGCAACATGAGTACAAAGGTACTCAGCAAGACTTACATCAGAACCTACATACATGCATATTATCAAGAAGGGTTGGTGGAGTTATTGCAGCAAGCCAGCTTTGACTCTTGGCTAGGCTAACCTACGAGACTCCAACTTGAAATGGTTTTGCGCACACGAGTCCATTACTCACCACTTCAATACACTACCGAGGATCCACCTCCGTCTCCCTACGGAAGAGCCATCCTCGGCACTCACACATATCTTGAGGCTTTTAGCAGTTTCCATTTACTTATCTATGAACTCTATAGGCAACCAAGTAGTCCTTTACCGCGGACGCGGCTATTCGAATAGATCATGATAACCCTGCAGGGGTGTACTTCTTCATACACGCTCTCACCTCTTACCGTCGTTTACACGACATGTACTCGGCAACCTTCAAGCGGAAGCCCAACATGGGTGTCGGCCACGACCTACCTAATCACCTAAGCCTCCATTCCAGGTTTATCGCCTATCCAGGTTCCATCCGCAGGGAGTCCGGCCGAGGTTTCCCATACGGCCCCGAACGATGTGAACAGGGTTCCCGAGATACCTAACGGGTATTCGGTACACCCGGCCACGTACCTACCGCATCACAGCCCACCCCTACGGTCAGCGCTGTCCACGGCCTCCAGTAGGCTACAAACACCAGAAACTACTTGCAACTCCTGGACGGAGAACTAGGGTGAATAAGAAGCTGAGAGGGTCCATTGGTTTCGGGCCCAATGCATGGTAGTAGCTGATTCTTAAATCACACATACAGATCTCAGTGCTTAAGGTCGGCTTCAATGAAACAACCCACCATGTACTCCTACATGGCCTCTCATCGATACCTTTACCAAATCGTGTTCACCACACCACTCTCATTACCGACGTAATCATTACACTCTAGCCCATCACCCAGATGAACCAGACCTGACACGACTCTAAGCATAGCAGGCATAGCAAGGTAGGAACAACACATACATATGGCTCAATCAACTCCTACACATGCTAGTGGGTTTCATCTAGTTACTGTGGCAATGACAGGTCATGCAGAGGAAGTGGGTTCAACTACCGTAGCACACAGCAGTTTGAAACGCATTGTCTTAATGCAGTAAAAGAGAGCAGGAGCGAGAACATGGGATTGTATCGATATGATCAAATGGTTGGTTGCTTGCCTGATGGTTCGATGCACTGATACGGTTCTTCGTTAGGGTAATCACGGTACTCCTCGGGGGCAGATCCTGCCGCAAGAACACTGATATACAACCATCACCAAACAATGTGCAATAATATGATGCATGCATGAAACATAGCAATATGAGTGTGTTGGGCTAATGCAACTAAGACCAGAAGGGTTTGGACTAATTTGAATCAAAGATTCAAATTTCAAACTCAAACATGGCCCTTTAAAGTGTTTTTCCTTGTTCTGCATTAAACATCAAGTTAACTTGTTTAGACATGCATGAAAATAGTACAGATGGATAGATTGGATTTTTCTGATCATTTTTCATATATAATTTGTCTGATTTGGAGTTACAGAATAAAAGTTATGAATTTTTGAAGTTTAAATTATATTCTGGAATTTCCTATATTAGAATAATTCCAGAAAATCAATTATTGCGTCAGCCTGACGTCAGTGTGACGTCAGCAGGTCAACGGAACACGTCCGGGTCAAACCTGACAGTGGGTCCCGCATGTCAGGGTGATTATTTTAATTAAAGTTTAATTAAAACTAAACCTGTTTAATTAACAGGGCTGGGCCCCACCTATCATTGACTCAGGGGAGTCAACCAGGGCCCACCCGTGGTCAAACCCGGGTCGGCTGCACCGGCGTTTAGCCGCCGGCGAGCCCGACGCGGTGGCGGAAGTGATTTTTGCCGTTCCGGCAACCAAACGAGCCGCGGAGGGCACCGGAGCGGAGCTGAGGTCGAGCCGCAGCTCTTGGTGGAGTCCGTTGGGGTCGGGGTGGCCGGAGTTGGCGCCGGCGACGACTTTGGCGGCCACCGGAGTTCGGCCAAAGTCGAACTTGTCGCTAGGGGGATCGGTGAGGTGCGGGGAGTGCACGGTTGGGCCTAACGCAGCGTGGTGAGTGCGTTGGACACCGCGGGTTGGCCGGAGGATGGCCGGAAGCACGTCGGCGACGAGATCCGCGGCGGTGCGTGCGTGTGATGTTCGTGCGGTGGCTACACGGCTCGGGAATGAGAGAGAGAGGGTCGGAGGGGTAGCTAGGCTCACAGCGCTCCCGTAGAGGCCACCGGCGGGGTCGGGGACGAGCTGAGGCAGCGACGGCGTTGAAGGGGATCTCCGGGGACGGCGAGCTCGGGCGAGGTCGGTGCGGTGGTCTCGGGCCGCTCGAGCACACGGGGCTCGGCTAGCTCGATGAAGTGGACGGCGGCGAAGCTCCTGGACACGGCGGCACGGCGTGGGGTTGACGGAGGGCGTGGCTACGGCGAGGGGGTGACGGCGATGGCGTCGGCCATGGCGTGGGAGAGCGAGGGAGAGGAG
>NC_041385.1:649490215-649500119 GCF_002162155.2 Triticum dicoccoides
GGGTTGACGGAGGGCGTGGCTACGGCGAGGGGGTGGCGGCGATGGCGTCGGCCATGGCGTGGGAGAGCGAGGGAGAGGAGCTGGAGAGGAGAGGGGGTGTCTGGGGGGTTCGGGGGAGAGAGGGAGGCCGATTCACGGCGTTAGCCGGGCGAGGGAGGCGGCGAGGCGGCGAGCAGGTGCGTGGCACCCATGCGGTGCTCGCCGTCGAGCACCTGCCTGCCTGCCTGGCCGGCAAGCAGCTCGCTGGCGCGGTGCTGGGCTGGGCCGGCAGGTGGGCCGGGTGCTGGGCGACAGGTAAGCCTTTCCCATTTTCTTTCTGTTTCTGTTTTTTTAATACTTCTGCAACTTTGTTGAATTAAATAAAATACTTGGGCAACTCCAAAAATCACCAAACTACTCCTGGTCCATAGTTGGATTATTTCCAACATGAAACATTTTAGTTTGGAGTTATTTGAGCATTTAAATATTTTATATAATTTTAAATGCCCAAATTCAAATCTTTATGATTTAATTCAAAAACCCTAAGATGGCCTAGGAAAATGTGCATCACTTTTGGCAGAGGTTCTGAACCAAGACAAAAATGATGGGCATTTTAGAAGGGCATTTCAGGTTCATTGAAAAAGTTTTTAGTAAACCCTAATTGGTTTCATAGGGGACTGGGGGTTCTGTCATCCCCATTTCAGGTTTCTGATGAAAGAGTAAACATGATGCAACACTCTAATGCATGGCTAACTAGGATGTGACAACTCACCCCCACTCAAAAGAATCTCGTCCCGAGATTTGGGTTCCTCCGGAAAGAAGGCGGGATACTCAAGTCGAAGACGATCCTCCCTTTCCCAAGTTGCTTCATCCTCAGAATGGTGCGACCATTGTACTTTGAGAAACTTGATATTATGACGTCGAGTGGTACGCTCGGCCTGATCGAGGATACGAATGGGGTACTCTCGATATGTAAGATTATCTTGGAGATCAAGTGTTTCATGGTCCACTCCACGGATAGGATCCGAGAAGCAACGCCTGAGTTGAGAAACGTGGAAGACATCGTGGACTCTGGAGAGGTGCGGAGGTAGTTCCAACTGGTAGGCAACTTCTCCTCGTTTGGCGAGAATGCGAAAAGGTCCAATGTAACGAGGAGCCAATTTGCCTTTGATACCGAAACGATGGGTTCCCTTCAGAGGGGTAACCCGAAGGTAAGCCTTCTCGTCAACCTCGAAAGTCATAGCCTTATGTTTTCGGTCATATTGACTCTTTTGACGAGATTGGGCTGTTTTCAACTTTTCACGAACGATGCGAACTTGCTCTTCTGCTTCTTGAATCATATCCGGGCCAAAGAATTGTCTTTCCCCGGTCTCTGACCAGTTAAGGGGTGTTCGACACCGTCGTCCATAGAGAACTTCAAAAGGGGCTTTACCCAAGCTAGATTGATAGCTGTTGTTGTAAGCGAATTCGGCAAATGGAAGGCACTTCTCCCAATCCATTTCGAATGAGATAACAGAGGCTCGAAGCATGTCTTCTAGAATCTGGTTGACGCGTTTCACTTGACCACTCGACTGAGGGTGGAAAGCGGTGCTAAAGGAGAGACGGGTTCCCATAGCATTTTGGAAACTTTCCCAAAATCGAGAGGTGAAAAGACTTCCTCGATCCGAATTAATTTCCAAAGGAACACCATGGAGAGACACTATCCGGGAGATGTATAAGTCTGCCAATTGACTAGCGGTTATACTCTCACGAACAGGTAGGAAATGGGCTACTTTGGAAAGACGATCGACAACGACGAAGATAGCGTTATTCCCTCTCTTGGTCCTGGGAAAACCGGTAATGAAATCCATACCAATTTTATCCCATTTCCATTCAGGAATAGCTAAGGTTTGAAGGGTGCCAGTAGGCCGTTGATGCTCTGCTTTTACACGACGGCAGACGTCGCAATTAGCAATGTACTGAGCAATTTCTCTCTTCATTCTAGTCCACCAGAATCTCTGGCGTAGGTCCTGATACATCTTAGTACTACCGGGATGAATGGTGAGAGGAGATTCATGAGCCTCCTTAAGGATCAATCGCCTCAGGTTTCGCACCTTGGGAACCACTAATCGATTCCCGAAGTATACGACCCCTTGATCAGTAATGGAGAAACAATTCGCAATTCCTTTCTTGATGTTTCTCTTGATGCGGGAAATTCCCGGATCTACCTTCTGTGCTTTGATGATCTGATCCGTAAGGGTAGGTTTTGCCACCAAGGTGGAAAGAAAACCTTGAGGAACAATGTGAAGGTTAAGCTTCCGAAATTCCTCATGGAGAAGCGGTTGACTTTGTTGTAGCATTAGGTTGTTACAGTAAGATTTACGACTTAGCGCATCAGCCATGACGTTAGCTTTCCCTGGGGTGTAAGTTATTCCTAAGTCGAAATCTGTGATCAACTCAACCCAACGTCTTTGCCTGAGATTCAAATCCGGTTGGGTGAAAATGTACTTCAGACTTTGGTGATCAGTGAATATTTCGCAACGGTTACCGAGGAGGTAATGTCGCCAGGTCTTAAGTGCATAGACTACGGCTGCAAGCTCTAGATCATGAGTAGGATAATTCTCCTCATGTGGGTGCAATTGCCGTGAAGCGTAGGCAATTACGTGTCGATCTTGCATGAGAATGCAACCTAGTCCTTGTCGCGAGGCGTCGCAGTAGATAACAAAGTCCTTGGAGAAGTCTGGCGGTACCAGTACGGGAGCAGAAGTCAGGCGTCTTTTCAGTTCCTGAAAGCTGTGCTCACATTGTGGAGTCCATTCGAACTTCTTATCTTTCTTGAGGAGTTCGGTTAGAGGTTTGGCAACTTTGGAGAAGTTCTCGACAAAGCGACGACAATAGCTCGCTAAGCCCAGAAAACTCCGAACTTGCTTGACCGATTCAGGTGGAGTCCAATTAAGGACGGCTTGAACTCGCTCAGGGTTAACAGCAATACCTTTACCAGATATTACATGACCCAGATAGGTCACTTCCGACAACCAGAATTCACATTTGGAAAACTTGGCATAAAGGCGGTGCTCTCGAAGTTTCTTCAACACTAGCTTTAGATGTTCGGCATGTTCTTCCTCGTTCTTGGAGTAGATGAGTATATCATCGAGATAAACTACGACGAATTTATCCAAATACTCCATGAAGATTGAGTTCATTAACTGAGAAAAGGTGGCTGGAGCGTTGGTTAAACCGAAGGACATGAGGTGTACTCGTATTGGCCATAACGAGTAACAAAGGCCGTTTTAGGGATGTCCCCGTTTCTGATTTTGATTTGATGGTAGCCCAACCTCAAATCCATCTTGGAGAAGACTGAGGATCCAGCGAGCTGATCATACAGGTCGTTGATCCTGGGGAGCGGATATTTGTTCTTGATTGTGACCAAATTGACAGGTCGATAATCTACAACCATCCGGTCCGTACCATCCTTCTTCTTGACGAAGAGGACGGGGCAAGCCCACGGAGAAGAACTAGGTCGGATGAAACCCTTTTTCAAGGACTCATCGAGTTGTTTCTTAAGCTCGGCTAGTTCTAGTGGTGCCATCTTATAGGGTCTTCTAGCAATCGGAACGGTTCCTGGAATGAGGTCTATTACGAACTCAACATCCCTGTCAGGTGGAACACCTGGCAATTCCTCTGGGAAGACATCCGGGAAGTCACGGACTACCGGAACGTCCTCAAGGTCTGGCAAAGGGCTGGCGTTAAGAGAATATAATTGTCGCTTGGCTAATCGGGTCAAGACATTGACTATCTTCCCCGAAGGATGAGTGAGTTGAACAGTCCTAGAGAAACAATCAATTTTGGCATGATGAGCTGACATCCAGTCCATACCCAAAATGATATTAATATCTGAAAATTTGAGAGCTATTAAAGATGCAAGGAAAACAAGTCTATCGACTTGGATTTCATTTCCATAACTTACCCTGGAGGTCTGCCATCTAGAACCAGGAGTAGAAATTTCCATAGTGGATGGCATGTCACAGAATGCGGTGTTATGCAAACGAGCATAGTTCTCGGATATAAATGAATGAGAGGCTCCTGTATCGAAAAGAATAGATGCCGGGTGGCAATTAACAAGGAGCGTACCGAGAACGACGTTGGGATCTTCTTGAGCTTCTTCGGCAGAGATACAGTTGACATGGCCACGTGAGGCGGTGGCCGGCCTGGCGTGGAACACTTTCCCTGTCGGCTTGCCACGGCCAACAGCTTTAGCAGATTGGTTGGGGTTGGTCTGGGGACATTCACGCATATAGTGGCCAGATTCCCCACACTTGAAACAAGTCACGGAACTGGTACGTGGAGGAGCATTGTTGGTTGGACCCCCATAGGGCTTGGCTGGAGCAGACTGTTGAACAGGGCGAGGCGCCTGGAAAGATGGCCTCGGTGTGAACCTAGGTGGCAAGGCGGTGTTGGGCACCCACACGCGGCGCTTCTGAGGACCAGCACCGGATGAGGAACCCATGTCACGGCCATGCTTGCGTGTTGCGTCATAATCAGTCTGACCAGTTTCAGCACTGATGGCCTTGTTAACAAGCTTCTGAAAAGATGTGCACTCATGCAGACGGAGGTCGCGGCGAAGCTCAGGACTAAGTCCCTTACGGAACCTTGCTTGCTTCTTGGCATCAGTAGAAACTTCCTCAGTTGCATATCGTGCGAGGTTACCAAACTCCCTGCTGTAAGCATCCACAGAGAGTCGGCCTTGGGTGAAATTGCAAAATTCCTCACGTTTACGGTCCATGAGACCCTCCGGAATGTGATGTTCACGGAAAACCTCACTGAATTCAGCCCAAGTAGTGACATGGCCCGCTGGGCGCATAGTTCCATAATTCTCCCACCATAGACTGGCGGGGCCTTCAAGATGATATGCAGCAAAGGTGACCTTGTCAGCCTCAGCTACTAGCGCGGAACGCAGCTTGTGAGAGATACTGCGAAGCCAATCATCAGCGTCGAGAGGCTCGACGGAGTGGTGGAACGTGGGTGGATGTAATTTGATAAAATCACTGAGTGACACCACGTTAGTCCTCTGATGGTGTGCTGTGTTCTGTTCAATACGCTCCAACAAATGGTTGGTCTCCCGCTTGTTTCTCTCAGCTTCCATCATAACCTCGGCTAGGGAAGGAGGATGAGGCAGATTTGCATCCCTGACTTCACTGCCTTCGGCCTGCTCTTGAGGAGCAGGGTTAGTGCGCGTGTTGACCATCCTAGGTAAACAAGACAATGATTCAGTCAGAATGATAAAATTCCGACATAGGATACAAAATGTAAGGGATAACTCGAAATGCAAGATGATCATCCGTATGACATGGTAGATACAGAAGCTGCTTCTTTATTCCATCGTCATACACACCATACAGGGTTTAGTACAAGACCAAACAAAGTACTATTATGGTGAAAAGAGGATTACATCTCATCGGAGGCATCCCAAGCTCCTATACATTATTTTTCTACACCTCCGGAAAGAGTACAAACTAGGTCATATCCCACGAGTCACGCGGAACGATAGACGACACAGCTAGTGCGGACTAGTGATACTACCACTAACTCAGACCGATCCGTAGTAGTCCTCGTAGAAGTCACCTCCATAGCCTGGAAACTCAACATGATCATCCGGAAACAGACGATCTCGCGGAGCTTGTGGACCATAGGGGCTAGGATGAGGTCTTGGACCAACAGACGGTGGCCTGCGGGGACCGCAAGGTGGGGTGATGCCTCCTACATCACGCCAACCCATCACGTCTGGCAGAGCAGATCTCACAGGATAGAGATCGCGCATATCCGAATATCCAGCTTGCACCGCCGGTGCAAACCGAGTCAATGTGGCCCAGTGGTCAGCACGGGTATTGAAGAGCTCTAACCTCAAGGCCCGATTTTCACGGTCCTTATCCTCGAGCATCTCAGCAGTGGTGCGAGTCCGTGAATCCTCCTGAGTGGGGTCAGCATAGATAGCCTGAAGATACCCTTGTGCTCCCGGAAGTGATCCTGGCATATACCGGAAATCAGAGTCCCGAAATAGACCAGATCTGACTCGCATGATGGTCATCATAGAGTAGGCGGCGTCCTGCACAGCCATCTCAATAGTAACCCCGAGTCCATAGGAGCAGTGAAGGGGCTCGGCGGACCCAGGATAAGATGGAAATATCCTGACAGTGCAGAGATACTGGCTTTGATTAAAGTCTCAGAATTGCTCTTCGACCGTGTACTCAGGATACCAACGGTATCCAGCCTCAGTCATTACCCTGACCAACATGGCAGTATGGCCGGGTACATCTAGGCATCGAGTCAGGCGAACCACTTGATTAAGGTCGCGAGTGGCCATCTGAAAGCACAACCATAATGCAAAGGCATTAGAATTTCTAGCAAAATTTCGGCAGCATAACAGCTGTAAATGCTCAAGAAGGATTTTGAGACATTTCACAAAGGATTACATACACACTCAACATCATCATATCAAAGTTCTGAATCCATTCTAACAACATGATGTGGTAGTAGAACTGAACTAGGCTTGTATTCATCAAACCTGTAAGGTACTACTGATTAGTAACACGTGATCCTGATAGAGAGAATAGATCCTAATTCCTTAACCCCCGGTGGAAGAATAGACTGACTCAGATCAGAATGTTATAAGATAAAGGAGTAAAAAGAGCCTTACGTTCCAACCCACAAACAATTCCCCTACATATAACTAAAGAATTTCTAGACTCAACATCGACCAGTTTGGCTTGAAGAACCTACAGGCAGTCTGGCTCTGATACCAACGCTGTCAGGACCCCGACTCGATGTCACATCGATCTAGCCTGTAACACCTCATATCGCTTTGCGGCCTCACGCACGGTATCCCCACGGGTGTCGCCTTACCTTTGCCCGGGACCGTTTGCGCCTTTTGGCTCACGTATATGATAGTGTCGCTAGCATCCATATGATAAGGAGCCCGGGCTGACATGACTAGTCGTAAACCCAAAGTGGCACAGACTTACAGGGACAGGCATTCATGACCCAGCTTCGAACGTGTCGGTCAACAGCAAGTGGGTCCGGGCTGTAGCACTGGGCTAGCAGGACTCCGGTAAACCGGGCTGTAGCGGGCTAACAGGACTCCGGTACTCAATGCGTGACATTTCCCCGAAGGGACAGACACCGGAACGAAGAAGGACACATGCCGGCCAGCCTAAGTGTTCCAGAGCAGTAGCAAGCTACCATGGCTCAGCGGTAACACTAGGAGACATTTCCCGGTAAGAGAGGCTACTAAAGATAAACAACTAGATAGTCAGATCCCACACATACCAAGCATTTCAATCATACACACAATATGCTCGATATGTGCAAATACAACAAGGCATCACAACATGACTCTACGACACAAGTACTTTATTTAAGGCTCAGAGAACCATACATAACATACACAAGGTACGGGTCTCACGACCCAGCATTCAAGTCATACAGTCATACAAACCAGCAGCGGAAGTAACTTGTCTGAGTACAGACAACTAGACAGATAAAAGAGGCTTGGAAAGCCTAGCTATACTACATGGTCCTTCACAAGCTCAGGATCACCACCTGGGCCTTTAGCCTACTCGTTGATGTCAACGTCTACGTAGAACCCATCAGAAGGGGTTGCAGCGTCTTCTGTAAAATGTAAATTATAGCAACATGAGTACAAAGGTACTCAGCAAGACTTACATCAGAACCTACATACATGCATATTATCAAGAAGGGTTGGTGGAGTTATTGCAGCAAGCCAGCTTTGACTCTTGGCTAGGCTAACCTACGAGACTCCAACTTGAAATGGTTTTGCGCACACGAGTCCATTACTCACCACTTCAATACACTACCGAGGATCCACCTCCGTCTCCCTACGGAAGAGCCATCCTCGGCACTCACACTTATCTTGAGGCTTTTAGCAGTTTCCATTTACTTTTCTATGAACTGTATAGGCAACCAAGTAGTCCTTTACCGCGGACGCGGCTATTCGAATAGATCATGATAACCCTGCAGGGGTGTACTTCTTCATACACGCTCTCACCTCTTACCGTTGTTTACACGACATGTACTCGGCAACCTTCAACCGGAAGCCCAACGTGGGTGTCGGCCACGACCTACCTAATCACCTAAGCCTCCAGTCCAGGTTTATCGCCTATCCAGGTTCCATCCGCAGGGAGTCCGGCCGAGGTTTCCCATACGGCCCCGAACGATGTGAACAGGGTTCCCGAGATACCTAACGGGTATTCGGTACACCCGGCCATGTACCTACCGCATCACAGCCCACCCCTACGGTCAGCGCTGTCCACGGCCTCCAGTAGGCTACAAACACCAGAAACTACTTGCAACTCCTGGACGGAGAACTAGGGTGAATAAGAAGCCGAGAGGGTCCATTGGTTTCGGGCCCAATGCATGGTAGTAGCTGATTCTTAAATCACACATACAGATCTCAGTGCTTAAGGTCGGCTTCAATGAAACAACCCACCATGTACTCCTACATGGCCTCTCATCGATACCTTTACCAAATCGTGTTCACCACACCACTCTCATTACCGACGTAATCATTACACTCTAGCCCATCACCCAGATGAACCAGACCTGACACGACTCTAAGGATAGCAGGCATAGCAAGGTAGGAACAACACATACATATGGCTCAATCAACTCCTACACATGCTAGTGGGTTTCATCTAGTTACTGTGGCAATGACAGGTCATGCAGAGGAAGTGGGTTCAACTACCGTAGCACACAGCAGTTTGAAACGCGTTGTCTTAATGCAGTAAAAGAGAGCAGGAGCGAGAACATGGGATTGTATCGATATGATCAAATGGTTGCTTGCTTGCCTGATGGTTTGATGCACTGATACGGTTCTTCGTTAGGGTAATCACAGTACTCCTCGGGGGCAGATCCTGCCGCAAGAACACCGATATACAACCATCACCAAACAATGTGCAACAATATGATGCATGCATGAAACATAGCAATATGAGTGTGTTGGGCTAATGCAACTAAGACCAGAAGGGTTTGAACTAATTTGAATCAAAGATTCAAATTTCAAACTCAAACATGGCCCTTTAAAGTGTTTTTCCTTGTTCTGCATTAAACATCAAGTTAACTTGTTTAGTCATGCATGAAAATAGTACAGATGGATAGATTGGATTTTTCTGCTCATTTTTCATATATAATTTGTCTGATTTGGAGTTACAGAATAAAAGTTATGAATTTTTGAAGTTTAAATTATATTCTGGAATTTCCTATATTAGAATAATTCCAAAAAATCAATTATTGCGTCAGCCTGACGTCAGTGTGACGTCAGCAGGTCAACGGAACACGTCCGGGTCAAACCTGACAGTGGGTCCCGCATGTCAGGGTGATTATTTTAATTAAAGTTTAATTAAAACTAAACCTGTTTAATTAACAGGGCTGGGCCCCACCTGTCATTGACTCAGGGGAGTCAACCAGGGCCCACCCGTGGTCAAACCCGGGTCGGCTGCACCGGCGTTTAATCGCCGGCGAGCCCGACGCGGCGGCGGAAGTGATTTTTGCCGTTCCGGCAACCAAACGAGCCGCGGAGGGCACCGGAGCGGAGCTGAGGTCGAGCCGCAGCTCTTGGTGGAGTCCGTTGGGGTCGGGGTGGCCGGAGTTGGCGCCGGCGACGACTTTGGCGGCCACCGGAGTTCGGCCAAAGTCGAACTTGTCGCTAGGGGGATCGGTGAGGTGCGGGGAGTGCACGGTTGGGCCTAACGCAGCGTGGTGAGTGCGTTGGACACCGCGGGTTGGCCGGAGGATGGCCGGAAGCACGTCGGCGACGAGATCCGCGGCGGTGCATGCGTGTGATCTTCGTGCGGTGGCTACACGGCTCGGGAATGAGAGAGAGAGGGTCGGAGGGGTAGCTAGGCTCACAGCGCTCCCGTAGAGGCCACCGGCG
>NC_041385.1:649500300-649507368 GCF_002162155.2 Triticum dicoccoides
GTGGACGGCGGCGAAGCTCCTGGACACGGCGGCACGGCGTGGGGTTGACGGAGGGCGTGGCTACCGCGAGGGGGTGGCGGCGATGGCGTCGGCCATGGCGTGGGAGAGCGAGGGAGAGGAGCTGGAGAGGAGAGGGGGTGTCTGGGGGGGTTCGGGGGAGAGAGGGAGGCCGATTCACGGCGTTAGCCGGGCGAGGGAGGTGGCGAGGCGGCGAGCAGGTGCGTGGCACCCATGCGGTGCTCGCCGTCGAGCACCTGCCTGCCTGCCTGGCCGGCAAGCAGCTCGCTGGCGCGGTGCTGGGCTGGGCCGGCAGGTGGGCCGGGTGCTGGGCGACAGGTAAGCCTTTCCCATTTTCTTTCTGTTTCTGTTTTTTTAATACTTCTGCAACTTTGTTGAATTAAATAAAATACTTGGGCAACTCCAAAAATCACCAAACTACTCCTGGTCCATAGTTGGATTATTTCCAACATGAAACATTTTAGTTTGGAGTTATTTGAGCATTTAAATATTTTATATAATTTTAAATGCCCAAATTCAAATATTTATGATTTAATTCAAAAACCCTAAGATGGCCTAGGAAAATGTGCATCACTTTTGGCAGAGGTTCTGAACCAAGA
This sequence comes from Triticum dicoccoides, assembly GCF_002162155.2. Taxonomy (NCBI): domain Eukaryota; kingdom Viridiplantae; phylum Streptophyta; class Magnoliopsida; order Poales; family Poaceae; genus Triticum; species Triticum dicoccoides. Next base: position 649,500,918 of record NC_041385.1, read on the forward strand.
CAAAAATGATGGGCATTTTAGAAGGGCATTTCAGGTTCATTGAAAAAGTTTTTAGTAAACCCTAATTGGTTTCAGAGGGGACTGGGGGTTCTGTCATCCCCATTTCAGGTTTCTGATGAAAGAGTAAACATGATGCAACACTCTAATGCATGGCTAACTAGGATGTGACAGTTGGATCAAAATCAGGCGATGCAGATCAGTCAGTGTAGCACAAACGTGTGGGTGTGTTTGGTTGCATTCTCATCTCAATATAGTTACATTACTATTCGTATAGTTGCCATGCGCACAACATCATTTGTTATCATCATATCGTACTCCTACACTGGCAACAAGATTATGTAGTACTGCCGTATGAACCATTGCACATGCCTAGTAGTAGGAGCACTGTGTATGTTCAAGTGGCTACCGTGTTTCGCACTCCTCCGTCGTAAGAGTGGAAACGCTTGCTGTAATCATTCTTTTTCTTCAGAAAAAATAGTGGACTCGCTCTACCATGCGCATCCTCCTCGACGGTCGTCAGGAACTTTGCTACTTACTTTTGCTGACGTGTGGGACAGCCATCATCAGGGTCCACCAGCCATGCACTAAATTACTCCGTAGTAGAGTGCCCAACTGCACGATAGACTTCCCTGGTCGAAGCGTCGTAGTAATGCCCAATGAGCCGTAAAATCACAAAAACCCCTCCTTTCCAGCAGTAAGTTGGACGGACGAAGCAACCATCATTTCACTCTTCTCTCTCAGCTTCCTCTCTACCCAACCCTCGCTTCTCCCTCATCTTGTTCCTCATTTCTTCAAGAAAACCCCGACCTGCTTGGAAAGGTGAGCGCATCAATGGTATTGATTCTGGCCAAGCTCCGGTCTTGCAACCCCGAGACTGATCCTATAACTCCCTCTCTATTCTTCTTTTGGGTTTCTAATTATGGTTTATTTTCTTTCATTTCTATTTGACAGTTTCTTGATGGGCGCTGGAGCACCGGCCGAAGTTATGTCTATGGCTCTGGCAAAAACCGTCGAGGCTCATGGTACAAAGAAGTGCAAGCACCACGCTGAGACTACCGTAGACAAGCTCAAAGCCATCGCCCTGTCCAAGCCCCCCTCTCCGGGATCCCTCATTAAGCAAGTCTAGGTAATATCTCTTCTTGACGATCTTTTTCTCGATCTTGATCGTGTTTTTTCATCTAACACACAGTACTAGTACTAGTAGTACCACTTTCTGGGTGATTTTGCATGTCATTTTTGTGTGCCAAATGGTGGTTCTAAATTCCTCTTTTGACCAAAACATGCGAGAGGTTGACACTGATTTCTTATAGATTACTTTCAACTACTTTATGAACATCAATGCTACCTTTGAAGAGGATATATTTGCATCAGTAACTTGTGTTATGGATATTGCAAGTAATCCCTCTGCTCTCATGCCTTTGAAGACATGTTCTAGTGTCTTTGTTCACTCATTTCTGTGCATATATGTAGTCATATATGGAGTAAAATATTGAGAATCATCTTATATTTCTGAACGGAGGTAGTAATAAAATATTTGGTTTCCATTTGAATTAGAACCAGGTCCACGGTGGAGATGAAGTTCTCAAAGTCATGTCGTGTGAACTGGAAGACCTGAGGATGAGTTCTACTGCTAAACTATCCAGCTATTGTGTCCTTGTCGCCACGTGTCCTGAACTAGTGTTTTCCTATACTTGACCACAACAATTTCCTGCCTGTGCCTTCGATTACGAAGGGTGTGGTTCTTGTAAAGCTTCCTGAAAAATCTGATGTGGCATGTCTTCATCGTCATGTTTATGAGTGGAAAGACCACTCTGTTAGGTTCTCCAAGGTTGAGGAGATGGTGATGGTGCCGGTAGACATCTCTCATGAAGTCCATGGCCTAGTTAGTTATGCAGGGTTCATCCCGTAGCTCGGTGGCAAGAAATAGTCTACAGAGTTTAATTAGTGCAACTTTGCTTGTCTATAGTAAGTACTATTGTTCAGTACGTGATTTGTGTTTGCGAACCCTCTATTGTTTAGTACTACCGCTTTTGGTGTGTGGTTAGTCCTGAGAACAGTATGTGTTAATATCTGTCCACTCAATTTAGTCTGTATATTTTGAAGTATCTAGATCATCTCTTTTGTGTGGACGGTTTATCAATTATGGTTACACTCCAATATCTGTATGCATTGCAGGGTTTATCGCACCCACCAGGATTTTCAGTCCCATGGATGTTCGGTCCATACGATTTGTCACGACCTTTGGACTGTCCTGCTTGTGGGAGTAGGCGGGGGCCCTGCATGCCACACGTAGTTGGACGACCAATTTCTGTTTAGTACTTCAACATAGTGATTTCCTGGTAAGGATTCACTCGTATCACATCAAGTAAATCTTATTCATTTACTGTCTAAATCTTATTGATTTAATGTCATGTTTCCTTTCTTTTGCTGCAATTTTACGATGCGGGTTTTGCCATGTGGCATTCGTCACAGAATAAACTGCTTGGTTTGTTCTATGATGGATATTTTTGTAGGTTTCACTTCTTATGTCGTGTCGGTAACGAAGGCACTGTCCATCACTTATATTACTGGAAAAAATTGGATTAGTCTGTTGTTTGAGTACAAGTTGAATCCCTATGATGAACTGTAGTTTGGTTTAACAAACAGGACACAATTAGTCCTTCTCGCATTTAAAATAAATGAAGAAAAAAGACTGGATCACGATCACGGAGCCTAGTCACATTAGAAAGCTGATCATAGCAGACCATACATGATCGCCGCTGTCTTGCACATCGGTACCACCTTCAGCAACGATCGAGCATCGGCAGTTGCTCTTGCACTGACAGCGGCAGCAGCTCAGTCTGATCCAGCTGAGAATTGGGCACCAACCGCATCAGCGGATTAGGCTGATCTACCAGAGGATCGGGCATCGACACCGGCACCAGCTCTACAAGGAGCATCATCTCCGACAGCAGTAGCGGCACTACCAGTCGCACCGGCACTAGCACCAGCAACAGCTTTGGCACCTGCACCAACACTTGCACTTGTATCTGCTATGGCCCGTGCAGCGGCAACGGAAGCAGCACTTGCACCGGCAATAGACTGGGCTGCAGTTCGCACTTCATATACCAAAGTCCTTACAAAAATCGACATGTCCACCTTCTTGGTAAGCATTGGCCGCCCAAGTGCTTCGTTCTTTTTTCTTTCCATGTTGTTCCACATGATTCACTTTGTTGATCTAACAGTATGTGTATGTCTTCTTGTTTGCAAACAGAGAATTCCTAGAGCATCGAGGGAGTCGTTCAACAATCTGGGCGACCGTGGCCAAGTTTCTCTTATCATGCGCAGCCTTGGTGTGAATAAACCTGCTCAATATACCATAAGTACAAAGGACGGTCACATGATGATTGATGCTAAGGGATGGTCAATGTTCAAATCTAAGTCATATCTTGCGGTAGGGGATGATGTCAAAATCGAACTTTCTCGGCAAGGAGAGCTGGTCCAAATCAACTTTGAAATTCTTCAGTACTGCCAAACTGATCTATCCGCCAAGAGATTTTGATGTAATACTTTGGCATGGTGAAACAAGTGTCCTGTGTGTATAAGTAGTACGACAGTATCGTTGATAGAATTGCAACTCTGATTGTTGGTTAGGAACTATCGTTTGATTTCATTCCAACAGCTGGCGTGCTTTATTCAATTTTGTGTATTCGCCTTGCGACAACATCTAAAACCAGCGCCATATCGACCTCTTGCAATATGAAAAGCGCTGAGGTAGAACACATGGGCCCCCAAACATGCAGGCCCACCGCCCTGTGGCCCAAAGTCCAGAACCGTGAGCCTGTCTGAGTATTTCTCAGCTGAACCCCATAATGCATGTGCGTTGCACGTAACATCAAGATGCATTTGTATGAGTATTTTATCTTGTGTGAGAAAAGGATGAACAAGGGAAGGCCTTATTTGCAAATGTGGAGAGGTGTGTGGGTACCTTTTTGCAAAATTGCCATACTTTCCTTCCTATCCGTCAGATATAAATCGGACGGCCTATATTGCAGGATGACAGGCACACCAACATCACCAACTCGTCTATACCGTGTTAAAAAACCCTCTGTTTTTTATAATTATATATGTTAATTTCCCCTTGATTTTTCTTATGTATAAAGTTGTGATATAAAAGATCTGTATATTTCTTTACTGAGGGAATATCTCTCTGCAAAAATATATTTATGTGTAATAACTAGTTATTCCTGTCTTTCTACTTCCTTGCGCTGATATGTGGGGCATCCGGCAATGGGGTCCACATGCAATATGCACCAAATTAGAGTGCACAACTGTACTGTAGACACAACCCGGTTGTAGCGCCGCATTAATGCCCAATGAGCCATCAACTCACAAAAACCCCCCACCTTTCTAGCTTTAGCAGTAAGCTGGACAGACGAAGCGGCAATATTTCACTGGGCCTGTATCCCTTCTCCCTCATCTGCTTGTTCAGAGAAAACCCCGCTCGGCGATTGCATAGGGTTTTCTCATGGAGAACCTGGTATGAATTCTTCCTCCATCCCTGATAAATCCAGATCCCTTGGTCGCGGATACTCCTAGGATGGCAGCCGCCGCCGTTGATGCATTTTTCTTCCTACAGAATCTAGTGTGTTTCATTTGCAGTGCTGAAAGTGCGAGGACCCTACAGGTTTCTACGCCCTCGGCGAGACGCCACACTTATTCCTTCTCATCCTAACATAGGATTTTAAAACACGCACAGTATGTTCCTAGAATCCTCTTTTCTATCCTGGAGGGTGGGTTTTTTTTAACATGATGTCGACTAATTTGGAAATTTGGGTTGCTATATTTGGATAAAATGTACTAGTACCATGGTCGACACTAACGTGAAGGAGGAAATTATTTCTAGATTTGGATATAGGGAATACATTGTGTTCTCATATTATTTTTCCTGCAGTGCATTCCTTGCTTTACCAGAACACATGTACTCAAGATGCTCGGCCTTGCCATAACTGAATACACCAGTTTAATGGTAACATTGAAGACAAGCCATGGATATAAGTTTTGAGTTGGGTTCATTAACCAAGAAGATCGCTGGGTTTTTATGGCCGAACTTTGATAAACTTTCTCAAGTGTTACAGACTGAAAGTTGGCGCAAGAATGTTCATGGAAATAGCAGAACCTGGTCTCATCTTCATTGCGATCTTCCACCCCTACGTCGTTCCAATTGTTCATCCATGTTAGTTTTGTATCTGGTTCTTGCTTCTTGCCTCGATTACTTCTTAATCCACCTATTCTGTCTAACTAATCACAATTTAACTTTAGAAGTAGCAACGAATCTCTCGTGAAGATGCTACTTCTAACTAATATTTTCTTATAATTGGTGGCATGAATAGGTTTTTTTCAGAGTTAAGCAGGCTACTCGTTTGTTATTCTATAAGAACTCGGCTGTTACTCATGGCACTGAAGTTGACTTGGAAGACATCCACAAGTTCCTACACTTTATTGATCGTCTTGAGGTCCTTGTGGGGCATTTCAATGGTGGAATGCCACGTGGCATATGTGTGCCACTGCTGCACTCATTGAACAGGTCCAACTGTGTTGAGAAACTTATGGTACGAGTTGTTTTTTGTTATATATGTTGTTCATAAACTCTTGCTTGTGCACAGTTTTAGAGCTGTGATCTTCTTGAAACAGGAACTGCCCAGTTCTATTGTTCCCATAAAGATGCCTGACCATGGTCGGGTCAGACTTGCGCTTGGTCACAACATGATGTTTAGGTCGACCTACTCCATTCCCCTTGGAGGTGAAAAGCTACTTATTCATGGGTGGTCTTAAATAGTGAAGGCCCGTCCATCTTGGAGAATAGGACAGAAGATTATGTTCCTACCTTTCCATGGCTCTAAATCGAATATCATGTTTATTGACCACATTGCGAGATGAAGCCGCTTTCAGAAGGTTGTGGATGCATGGGGTGGCCCCTGGGCCTTGTCCTAGGGCTTGGCAGCCTCACCCTTTGGTTAACTGTAGGCAAAGTAGCACTGTTCGAGGCGTGCTTTGTACGGTTGAACCTGTATAAGTACTCATACTGCTTTCAGCTATGGTTGTTAAGTGCCCTTGTTGGTTTCAGTTAAGGTTGTTAAGTACTCCTGCTGCTTTTACAGTCTGTCGTGTTTCTTCAGTCCTGTCTTCCTCCAGCCGCCAAAACCAAACTAGCGCCAGCGGGGCCGCCTGCTTCCACTTCCCACGGCTGGCTGCGCCTCAGCGCATGCATCGCCGCCCCACCATCTCCTAAACCGTTAACGCCGACCTCCGAGGCCTCGTCGTCATCCTCCGCGCGCTTTGCTGCGCTCGCCTTGTCGCCGCCCTCTTGCATTGTCAACATGGTCAACAAACAAGAGGAATCGGCGGAGGACTGTACGTGGAGAGGATGATAGTAGGGGCCCACCATGTCCATGGCCAGATGCAAGGAAGT
>NC_041385.1:649507763-649519171 GCF_002162155.2 Triticum dicoccoides
ACTCCACTGTCAGCGTATGGAGAAAGAAAATGCTTCCTGCTAGTAGTTTCCTGACATCTGGGACCCACGACATTGTCAGCGTATATAGTCAATAGACAAGAGAATAGCACAAGATCGGCTGACACCTGGGACGTAGCTGCTCGAGTAGTATTTTTTTGTTATTGTTGAGACGGAGCAGGGTTTCAACTGGGTTGTGGCCCGTCTAGCCTAGGCTTATATTTTATGTTCACCACATGACAAGCCCACCTATTTTCTTTTGTGAAAATGAGCCCAGTTTATTTTTTCTGAAGAATACCCAATCCAGGCCTACTTATTTTTCTATGCCCTGATGGGCTGCAACTCTTTCAAGACGCCTGCAACTCTTGAAAGTAATATGAAATGGGCTGTAAATATAAAAGCAGATGACAAATTGGCAATTACTTTATAATTTCTGATTTTTTTCACATTTTTAGATTCCAAGTTCACTGGGCTTTAACCTATTTAAATATATCTTCAAAGTACTTTAAATATGGCTCGACATTTCAGTATTAAAAATAGTTTGGAACCCACAGAAATATGCGAAATTTCGTTTAAATTTTTAACCCTGGCCCTGGCCAACAAAAAAACGGACTTCAATAAATTGAATAAGAAGTTGCAATGAGCTATATATAAATTATTAAAAAAATAGGGAATGGTCTGACTTGTGGGCCTATTACGTTGACGCGTATGCAAGATTTTCTTTACTTATTATATACGATAACAAACGATTATAGCAGACGTAACCGTTGGATGTCACCATCGTGTTTCTTCAATCTCGGATCTTCTTGCTCTAGCCGCCAAATCCAGTGCCGGCGGGACCGCCTGCTCCCGCCTCCCATGGCCGGTTGTGCTGCCGCGCAGGCCTCACCACCCCTACTACACCCACCGCTGGCCAGGCCATCGCTCCACTGCTGTGGCTTCGCCACCTTCGGGTCATTCCCTTCCTGGGTCTCGCCGTCGTCCATCGCGCTGGTGTTCTCGGCACGCCGTGGTCAACACTGTCAACAAATGACAACATTAGAAGAGGAACGTACATGGAGAGGCTAACGGTTTGGACCCACATGGTCCATGGCCCCACGCAAGCAAGTACCTCCTTATTACGCCAAAAAGAATGAATACTCCCGCTGACAGCTCGGACCCACCAGCTATATCTTCGCACGCAAGGAAGTGCCTCCTTAAGACGCACAAAAAAATACTCCCCCTGCTAGCTGGGACCCACCATAGTGGGAGGCTGACTTGTGGGCCTACTAAGTTGACACGGATGGAGCGCTTTGTCAAGTTAGTCAACAAATGATTCGATCACCAGTGACCATTGGATTGTTAACATCCAACGGTCGTCCTCCTTCTTCAACCTCTGATTTTCTTGCTCCAGCCGTCCAAACCACCGCATGCTCCTGCCTCCCGTGGCCGGCTGTGCTGCCGTGGAGGCCTCACCAACCCCTACTACTCCCACCGCTGGCCAGGCCCTGCAGCGACGGTAGCCTCACACCGCAGCCGAACCAGTGAACCCTCGTACTCCTCTACGCGTGGGCATCCACTGCTGCGTCTTCCCCGGCTCCGCGTCGTCCCCTTCCTAGGCCTCGCCGTCATCCACCACCTTGGTGCTCTCGGCGTGGTGTGGTCAACATGGTCAAGGAACGACTTCCATCGGAAGAGTACTGTACGTGGAGAGGATGACAGGTGGGTCCACGGCCGCAGCAAGGAAGTGCCTCCTTATTACGCGCAAAATAATTATTCCTCCACCTGACAGCAGGGACCCACCGGACAGGCCACCGTATTTCGCGAAAAAAATGTTTCCCCCCTAACTGCGGGGACCCACCAACTACATCTTCGCATGCAAGGAAGTGCCTGACAGTCGGGACCCACCTGGTCGAAGCGTACGTAGCGATGTCATTCTGGTCGTGAATGTGTATGTACATACTGGCCGATGTAGAGATACGCACATGTCATAGTAGAGGTGCGCACGTGTGGTAGTAGAGGCATGCACATAGCATGTACACGTATGTACAACGACCAGGGTGCAAGAAAGAAAATACGTCCATGTGCGTACATACGGGCAGGGTCTCGAACGCCTACTCTCCCATACGTACGTCCAGGGCTCGTGTACATGGTTGTGGCTGAGTAGTAACGGAGAAACTGCATCATGGTCGTGTTCATGGGGAGGCAACGGAATGCGTCGTGTTCATCGGGAGGCAACGAAACGTGTGCTGTTCATCGGGAGCCAATCGGCTTGGACGGAACAGGCAATGGAAATGAGGCCTGGCGTACCGTAGAACGGAGGAAACGGCCTTGTGTTCGACCGGCCATGATGGAATTGGGATCCTGTTCATCTGAGGGGTCTGGCGTACCACAAAACGGAGGAAACGGGCCTCTGACGGTCGAAACAGGGTCCTGTTAATCCGGGGGTGTGGCGTACCGCAAAACGGAGGAAACGGACTTGTGTTGGAGCGCTACGGTTGAAACGGGGGTCCTGTTCATCGGGAGGGGTGTGGCGTACCACAAAACGGGACTCCACATGATACTGTTCATCTCCACCGTCGACCTCCTCCAGCCTCCACGTTCTACTGTTCATCCACCGTCGACCTCCTCCAGCCTCCACCTACGACTGTTCATCCACGGGCTCCTGTTCATCCAGCCTCCACCGTGCACTCCTCCACCGGCTACTGTTCAACCAGCCCTCTCCACGGGGTCCTGTTCAACCACCCCTCCATGGGGGTACTGTTCATCCAGCCCTCCACCGGCTACTGTTCAACCAGCCCTCCACTGGTTACTGTTCAACCAGCCCTCCATGGGGTCCTGTTCATCCAGGCCTCCACGGGGTCCTGTTCATCCACCGGCTCGATCGATCGGGGTACTGTTCATCCAGTGGCAACGGCCTCTACTACCACGGGTTCCTGCTCATCCAACCCCCCACCAGGAACTGTTCATCCAAACCCCCAACAACGCTCACTGTTCATCCAGAGGCAGCATCGATCGGCTTCAGTTAGCAGCAGTAGCGAATAATCGCTCGATCGGGTTCAGTTAACAGCCATCGATCGATCGCTCGGGTTCAGTAACGCGTAGCCTACAGTGCAATCGCTCTGGTTCAGTTAGAGCCCAATGCCTCGCTCGGGTTCAGTTAGAGCTCAACGCCTCACACACACGCGCGTACGTATGAGATAAACGCGCATCGCTCAGCCCCCGACCAGCCACCGTAACCGGGAACTCCCCGATATTTTCCTCGCCCTTGCTTCTACCATGGTTTTTTCCTTCATGGATGACCCAAAGAATGTCATGCAGCTGCGTCTCCGGCCCGCCCAGGACGAAAAGCCCATTTTCTGTCATGATCTTTTGTCATAGAAGTAGGACGCCACCACATCTATGATGATACCGGGTTTTGTCACAATTATTGTCATAGAAGTGTCATAAGTATGACAAAAAAAAATTTCGTTTGTCCCAAAATATCACGGATGTGTCTTTTTTTGTAGTGAAGTTTGATGCAAAGAACAAGCCGTCACATTCTACCAACTTCAAGAAGAATTTTCATAACGGGAAGGGATACAAACCTCAATTTTGGTAGCACCGCACAAAACTTATATGATTGCATCTACCTGCAGTCAGCTAACCTCATGGTGCTCCAGGTATTCCTACATTCGTAACTAGGTACAATCACCACCGCAAGATGATATAAGCTTATTCGTACGTTGACTTGATGATTGCAGTGCGGAACGATCATGTCTTGTGTGGAGTAGCAAACAAGCAGTGCAGTCGAAGGTGGAAACCAACCAAGGACTTATGAAATTATATATAATCTTCCTCGGGCAGGTCAGTATCCCCTTCGTCCAGATGATCATGTTTTGTCATGCCGAGCTATTGATATGTGCTACTGTTTTGCAACGCCGTTTAAGTATAGCTATTGTTTTCCTATGTTTTCAGATTCAGGACAATGAAGACAATTTCAGGGGAACTCCACAATATGGACTCATGTTGGGTCATCTCTATTGCCTCATGTGTTTGTTGCAAATGTGTCAGCATCAATTGCAAGATGAGGCAGCTAGCTAGCTGTGGAGTTGCCAACATGCTCAAAGTGTCGCAACATTGAGAAGAAACAAGCATGCCCAGGATATTAAGGAAATTAATGCGTGCGCACGGAGGCCCTTTGCTCAGAGAAGCATCGACCAATTTTCTTTATTTCCATACCTTCTCACAGCTTTGTATTGGTTATAGTATGGTTAATCATTGAGATGCATAAACATGCTGAACTTTTGTTCTTTTGAATGTTAGTATGCATAATGTATCTTCTAAAGCTTAGTTTAATGTAAATGTTGACTAGCCTATGAACCTTCACAATCTAGTAAGTATATTGTAGGCCTGTTATTTGACACCTCACTTTGCCACGCTACGCGACCAGTGTGAGTTTCTGCATCCAGTACCGCATCCTCTAATTTGGTGGATGCCAAGTTGAAAAAGGTTACCGATGAGTAGCCATAAGCTCGAGGCGTCTTTTTTTCTTTCAAATAGGCAATAAGATGGAGAGTGTCTCGGGCTGCCTCTAGCACAAGGCCCTCCAGTAAGAAACATGGGCAGCCGACTGGGCCGATACAAAAGCCTATCCATCTTAAAGCTCATTTGTTTTTTGCGAGGAGAAGCCCATATTTCTTGAAGAGGCGGCGATCCCAGGAAAACCCTCCTTCCTCCTCGCTTCCACTTACAACTTAATTCAGGTGATATTTTTTCAGTTAGATCTGTTCCATACAACTTAATTTCTTTAAGAATTGTTGTTCTTGGATCGCTATTTTTCGTAGGTTTCTCCGAGGTTGGATCTGATCTTAGATCGGATAAAGAGAGTTCATGCACGGCGGCCGTTGAGTAGCAAAACGCCCAAACAGCCGAGGGCCATGGAGGTTGCGTCTGAACCAGAGACGCACTAGCCTCGGGTCACCTGCGACCCCTGGTCTCTATGGACGCATGAAGCTTGGAAATTTCCTGTTCGAGCGGCCCACATACAAGGATGATCCCTTGTCTTTTCTTCTGTTTTTATCCAAAAGCAATGATCCAGCCTTTCTTACCTCGGTGCAGGCGAGTACTACTACTAATATGCTGGTTTTGCAGCAATGTTTAACTAATCCCTGGCTGCTACCTTAAATTTGGGCTGGCGTGCAAAGCAAGACCCTGGAAATACCAAATTCCATGGAATAGATGCCCACATGGAATCCACTCAAAAGTTCTTGCGCTTTCTGTTGTCTGGACCTCCGCACAAAGTGTCTTACGGGATCACCGACGAGTTGCGGCGATGTTCGCCAGCTACGGCACCCGTGTTCGGCCGTCTCTCGGCTGTCTCGGTTCGATCAGACGGGGTCGGTGTGTACCAGATCAGTTGTTGCTAAAAAGGCAAACCATCATGTGCTGATTTTGAGGGCGATTCAAAAACAATTGAGGCATTGCTCCCCTCACAATTGACATTCAGGTGATATTTTTCCTTGGTGCTTATTTGAATTGCACTAGAATACTTTTTGCCAGCTCTTGTTGTGTTTCTTTTTTAAAGCCGGGGCAGCGGATGTGTGTGTTGCACGCAAGACCAACCTGGACATAGATTAGCACAGGGACGAGATGGCAGCGTGAGTTCGACCTGTGTCCAAAGTCTATGGACGTCCGGCGGCCGAACTCCGTGCCAGCGCAGGGGACATAGCCCGAGCTATCCGATTCCGTCACAGCATCGTCGGATCACGCTGAACCCGACTCGCATCGACGCCTACTTCAGCGCCCAAGATATATTTTTAAATTAATTGCTTCACTTAAATTAATTAAGTTGAAGTTTTCTATTATTATTATCTCGTTGTTATTACTGTTCGCTTGCATTCTTTTATGTGTGAAGGTAATCAACTTCGACTGTGTCACATGGTCAACTATATGGGCCGATGGCGTCGTCCTGCCCGCATCGATCAAGTTGTGGTGTCGCCTCAGCGCACGTCCTTGTGCCAGCATCTCCGGGGCAACTCTGTCGGGACGACCTTGGCATTCAGGCCATATTTCTTTGATTATTTACTTTACTTAAATTCGTTAAGTAGAGGAATTTTTTTATATAAAAAATATATTATTATCTCTTACTTGCACTATCTTATCTGTCCAGGCAATTGACTTAGACCAGGCCGCACTGTCACCTCGGCGTGCCAACGTCCGCAACCTAATTTTGTCATCACCTTGGCGGGTTGCCCTGTGTTAGCAACCCCGCGTTGCCGCTTCATCAATCTGTCGTGGATCTAAGTCTGACAGTAGAGTGGGGGTAGGTATGGAGAGGCAAGGTCCTATCTATGGAGAGGTTGTAAGCACAAGAGATGTACGAGTTCAGGCCCTTCTCGGAGGAAGTAAAAGCCCTACGTCTCGGAGCCCGGAGGCGGTCGAGTGGATTATGTGTATATGGATTACAGGGTGCCGAACCCTTCTGCCTGTGGAGGGGGGTGGCTTATATAGAGTGCGCCAGGACCCCAGCCAACCCACGTAATGAAGGGTTTAAGGTACATTAAGTCCGGGGCATTACTGGTAACGCCCCACATAAAGTGTCTTTACTATCATAAAGTCTACTTAATTACAGACCGTTGCAGTGCAGAGTGCCTCTTGACCTTCTGGTGGTCGAGCGAGTCTTCGTGGTCGAGTCCTTCAAGTCAGTCGAGTGAGTGCCTCGTACGTCGACTGGAAGGTGATCTCTTCTAAGGGTGTCCTTGGGCAGGGTACTTAGATCAGGTCTGTGACCCTACCCTAGGTACATGACTCCATCATTAGCCCCCGAATGGATTGAGGCTCGAGTGATGAAGGAGTTGATGTTGTTTCCGATTAGCCTTCGCAAACTGGTCGTGCGTTGTTTTGAAAAAAAATCTCTTTGTTGATAGTGAGCAACTTTTCTTCAGTCGACTCGATCCATTCTTTTCCTTCGTCGAGTGATCTTTTGGACTTCGCCGATTTCCGCGCGACGGATCGCAGGAAATCCCGCGTTTGGCAGACCGATCTGCCGTTCACGGATTCTGCGGGATGCGAAATTTGGGGAAGCGCGCGAAGCGGGGCGGACCGCGGTGTTCGGACGGGACAGGGCATAGACGCCTCGATCCCCGCGCCGCTTTTTTCGCCACGTATCGCGTCCGCGTAACTGTTCAGGATATGATTAGATCGACCGGGCCCACCTGTCATCCACTCGGAAGGGATCTTATAAATGCGCCCGGCGAGGGTTTTTCGAACAGTGCCTCAGCATTCTCCCTCTGTTCCCTTCGTCTCCGCCCAACGCGCTCGCTCTTGCCTCCGCACAACTTCTCCTCGCGCGTCCCGCCGGCAGCCATGGTCAACGAGAAGACGGCGGCGTTGGAACGCGTGAAGAAGGCGTCGGTGACGGAGAAGGCGAAGGGGAGATCCACCAGTCGTGGCGGGTCTTCGTCTAGATCTCGCCTGCCGAAAGGCTGGGTCCAGGGAGATTGGATCCAGTCGACCATCACGGAGAAGGATCTCCTCGACATGGCCAACGAGGGCCTGATCCCTCATGGAGCTGCGAGGCTTCCGGGGAAAGAGTGGCAGCCCCAGCCAGAAGAGGGTGAGTGCGTGCTTCTGGCTACCCATGTCGACCGCGGATTTTCTTTGCCGCCGAGCATTTTCTTCCGTGGTTTCTTGAACTTCTTTGGAGCGCAACACCACCACTTCACCCCGAATTCTATCGCCTATCTTGTCGCGTTTGTGTCCATGTGTGAGAGTTTCCTGGGTTGTCGACCGCATTGGGGTTTGTTCAAGCACATATTCACGTGTCGCTCTCAGACCGTGAAGAAGGCGAGCCCAGGCGACGAAAAAACCCGAGTTGTCCAAATGTGTGGGGGTCTGGGGATCCAGGTGAGGAACAAGAGCACCTTCCCAGCCATGACATTTCCTGAGTCAGTCAGAGGCTGGCAGTCGACCTGGTTCTACTGCCAGGATCAGTCGACGCCGGGGCAGTCGAGTGGACTCCCTCGGTTCACCATGGGCCGAGTGAACAAGCCCTCCTCTCTGAAGGTGATTCCAGAGGAGAAAGCTGACGTGAAGATGCTGATGGAGCGTGTAGTTCAATTGGTTCGGGAGGGAGTGACGGGTATGGATCTCCTGGAGGTTTTTCTTAGGCGTTGTATCCAGCCTCTTCAGTTCCGGAGCCATTGCATGTGGTTGTACTACGGGACTGAGGATGTGACTCGGGTCAATCCAGAAGCAGTCGACGATGCCACTCTGGAAAGGTGGATGGCCGCTGTTACTGGGAACAAGGATAACCCTCACGGAGCCAGAAGGATTCCTCCACTCGACTGCCACAGTGATCCAAACAAGGTATGTCTGCTCCACTTCCCATTGTATTCTCGTCACATTTATTTCCGTTTTCTCTGCCGATCGGTCGACTGATCTTTGTCTTGATGTCTATCAGGCCCTCACTGAGCTGTACTCGATGCCCAATGGAGCACATGCTCCGACCGAGGAGGGAGAAGCGAGCGGGGGCGAGAGCCAGGAGGAGGAGTGGGACTCGGACGCCGCTGAGGATGATGATGATGATGATGACAATGATGATTATGACGATGAGGACGAGGAAGAGGAGGAGGAGGAGGAGGTCGCACCACCGCGCTCGGAAAGGCGGTCGAAACTTGTCCATGACCCTGCGACTGAACGTGGCAAGGGGGTTGCGACTGTTACACAGTCGACCAAGCGCCCTCGGACCACCTCTCCGGCGCCGACTGAAAAGGCGTCGAAGCAGCCCAGGGCAGCCCCGTCAAAGCCGACCAAGCTCCTGCCGAAGATGAAGGTGTCCATCCCCACCATATCAGGGTAATCATGCTGCTTGAGTCTTCTTGTTTTGTGCGAACATTATCTCTGGTTGGCGCTGGAGTTAGTCGACTGACTCTTTGGAGTTGCAGTGCTGCTACTTCTGAGACCTCAGCCCGGGCTGACGACCATGAGATGGAGGACGCAGCAACCTCAAAACCTGGTACTATACTCTTAACACCATTTCTAGTCGACTGACTCATGATCTCTAATTCTGATTCTTTTCTGTAGCTCCATCCAATGTTGTTATCACTCTCCCCGATGATGATGAAGATGAGGAACCGCTGAAGCCCAGAAGGAGTAGGAAAGCGTCTGCCGGCAGGGTGTCCCAGGATGTGACGGTGCCTGAGACTCTGGTCGCGGAGGAGGAGAACACCACTCGACACACTGTGTCCTTCGCAGATCCACTAACGAGTGCTCTGCAGCCCTCCCTCTTCACGACGCACCACGTCCCAGAGGACCAAGCTGGCACCGCGAAGGAGGCGATACGCCAGGCAGGGATCATGATGGAGCAGTTGAAGACCATCCGGGATGCGAGCCAGGCAGCTTACGACGCCAGTTCCGCCCTTCAAAGCAATGTTCAGGTCAGTCGACCACCGCTTGTTTTCTTTCCAGAATTTATAGTAATCACCCACTGGGTGTGTCGATTTAAACTCCATGATAGCGGGGGCACGCTGAGTGCACCCGCTGGGTGTAGTCCCCAAGGCTAAGGTCGACTGCTGGCAGTCGGCCTTAGGCTTTATAAGTTCAGTCTTTCCGTCATTCGACTATGGCGACTGGATTTCACAAACCGGTGGGGGCACGCTGAGTGCACCCACTGGGTGTAGTCCCCAAGGCTAAGGTCGACTGCTGGCAGTTGGCCTTAGGCTTTATAAGTTCAGTCTTTCCGTCATTCGACTATGGCGACTGGATTTCGCAAACCGGTGGGGGCACGCTGAGTGCACCCACTGGGTGTAGTCCCCGAGACTGTGGTCGACTGCTTGCAGTCGATTACAGTCTTAAAGAATACATCTTGTTTGTTTTTTTTTGAGGTCGACTGGTCGATTCTGTCTTCAACAGGATCAGTGGGGGCACGCTAAGTGCACCCACTGGGTGTAGTCCCCGAGACTACGGTCGAATGCTTGTATTCGGCTGTAGTCTTAGAAATGCATGATTTTTCCTGTTCCACTCGGAAGTGAATTATCTTTGACATTTAGTCGATTGATTCTTCCCAGAGATCCTGTGACCTTGCGGCTCGCTACACTGAGCTGGAAAACAAGCACATTCAGCTCGAGCTGGATTTGAAGCTGGCTCAGGAGAATCTGACGAAGGCAGAGGAGGAGACCAAAGGTATGTTTGGTGAGACCTCGACGACTGCTTTTTCCCTTTATTTGTTTCAAAATCTGATCTTGCTGTAACTTGCAGGTAAGGTGAAGGAGGCCCAACAGAAAAAAGACCTTGAACTAGCTGAGAGGATCAAGCTTGCTGACGAGAAGTTAGCTTCAGTCACCAAGCTTGAACAAGAAAATACCAATCTGAAAGCTGCTCTTGGGAAGAAAAATGATCTGGAGGCCTTCCTGAATGGTCTTGCCAAGAAGTTGTTCCTTATGCTTGAAGGTAAACCTTTACGCTAAACAATCATTTTCAACTGTGATTTTTCCATTCGACCATTGCCTTGACTCGGTGATCGCCCTTGCAGAATTTTGTCAAGACTTTGAAGAAGAGACTAGCCGGCTGGAACCAAACCTTGACCCTGTCAATTCTCCGGTGAACGACGAAGTTGCCATGAATGTTTTCCGACTAGAGTCCCGTGTTGCAGCTGTCGTGGACTATCTTGCAAGGCTGAAGGTCGCCACATCTCGCATCGACTCAACGCTCTGGCCCAGGGAGACACTCCAGAACGACCTCGAGTCGCTGATGGCTCGCTTGAACACGGTCCCTGGTCGAGTGCAGGAGTGGAAAAAGTCCTCGGCTCGGTGCGGTGCAGATGTTGCTCTGTGTCTGGCCCGAGTCCACTGCAAAGATGCGCGAGAAGACAAGCTGGCGGCCCTCCGGGTGGCCAACACCAAGAAACACGACTTCAGGTCTTTTATGGAAACTTTCATTGCTGCTGCCACTCGGATCGCAGACGGAATTGATCTTGATGAGTTTGTTGCACCTTCCAGCCCTTCACAGGAGGAGTAAAAAACTTCTTTTAAGCTCGACGCTTTAAATTTGCCTCGGTATGCCGAGTGGAGTTGTAACCGATAAACCTTAACAGGCTTAGCGCCTGAGCACTTTCGGTTCCTTTAGGTATCATTCCGAACTTGAATTTGATGTTTGAATATGATTGCTTTTGGCTTGAAATGTCTTTTGCAGGTTCAAAGCAAGACGCTCACTGCAGTCGACTTATTCCTTAATCCACTTAGGGGAGCGCTGGGCTTCAGTTAAGCCCCCGAGTGAGAGATTTGCTCTTCACTCGGTAGGGTTTTTATATCTTAGGCGAGCACTGGGCTGCAGCTAAGTCCCCGAGTGAGAGGTTTGCTCTTCACTCGGTAGGATTTTTATATCTTAGGCGAGCACTGGGCTGCAGCTAAGCCCCCGAGTGAGAGGTTTGCTCTTCACTCGGTAGGATTTTT
>NC_041385.1:649519669-649569418 GCF_002162155.2 Triticum dicoccoides
AGCTAAGCCTCTGAGTGGGAGTCTGGCTTACCACTCGGTAGGATTTTATTTAATCTTAGGCGAAACGGATTCGCAGCTAAGCCTCTGAGTGGGAGTCTGGCTTACCACTCGGTAGGAATTTTATAACTTAGACGAGTACTTGGACTGCAGCTAAGCCTCCGAGTGGAAGTCTGGCTTACCACTCGGTAGGATTTTATTTAATCTTAGGCGAAACGGATTCGCAGCTAAGCCTCCGAGTGGGAGTCTGGCTCACCACTCGGTAAGGATTTTTACAAACTTAGGCGAAACGGATTCACGGCTAAGTCACCCACTGAGGGGAAAATTTTATTGGACAAAATAAAAAGTGACAAAAATTATGGAGGAACTATGACACTATTATTTTCAAATCCATGAACTACAGGAGTACTTTATTGCAACTCATCTGAGTGATAAACTTAAGTGTAAAATGGGCGGAGTAGTTCCGCGTTCCAAGCTCGGGGCTCGTCGATATTATGTTCGACGTTGTAAAGACGGTACGCCCCGTTGTGGAGAACTTTGATGACGATGAAGGGTCCTTCCCAAGAAGGAGCAAGCTTGTGATGTTTCTTCTGATCCACTCGGAGAACTAAATCTCCTTCCTGGAAGGCTCGACCCCTCACATTTCTGGCGTGGAAACGACGCAAATCTTGTTGGTAGATGGTCGATCGGATCAGAGCCATCTCCCTTTCTTCCTCTAAAAGGTCGACTGCGTCCTGCCGCGCTTGTTCAGCTTCTGCTTCGTTGTAGATCTCAACTCGAGGAGCATTGTGGAGAAGATCACTCGGCAAGACTGCTTCAGCTCCGTAGACCAAGAAGAATGGAGTTCTTCCGGTCGACCGATTAGGTGTGGTCCGCAGTCCCCAAAGCACCGAGGGAAGTTCGTCGACCCAAGCTCCAGCTGCATGCTTGAGATCACGCATCAGTCGGGGTTTCAATCCCTTGAGAATCAGGCCATTGGCTCGCTCTGCTTGTCCATTCGTCTGCGGATGGGCGACTAAAGCGTAGTCGACTCGTGTGCCTTGAGAGTTGCAGAAATCCCTGAATTCCTCCGAGTCAAAGTTCGACCCATTATCCGTAATGATGCTGTGCGGGACTCCATATCTGAATATCAGTTCCCTGATGAAGCTAACAACAGTACCGGCGTCAAGGTTCTTGATTGGTTTAGCCTCAATCCACTTGGTGAACTTGTCGACTGCCACCAGTACGTGCGTGAAGCCACTTCGACCTGTCCAACCCCCATACTGCGAAAGGCCAGACGAGTGGAATGGTCTTCAGAGCTGATGCAGGCTTGTGCGACATATTCGAGTAGAACTGACATCCCTCGTACTTATCCACTATTTCCTTTGCCATCGCATTCGCCTTTGGCCAGTAAAATCCGGCTCGGTATGCTTTGGCCACGATGGTCCGAGAGGACGCATGATGACCACAGGTCCCCGAGTGAATATCATTAAGGATGATTCGACCTTCGTCTGGTGTTATGCACTTCTGACCAACTCCAGTCGCGCTTTCTCTATATAACTGTCCTTTGATTACGGTAAAGGCTTTAGATCGACGGACGATCTGTCGAGCCTCTTCCTCATCCTCTGGAAGCTCTTTTCTCAGGATATACGCGATATACGGAACTGTCCAGTCGGGAATGACCACCAAGACCTCCATGACCAAGTCGACCACTGCTGGGACTTCAACCTCAGTCGGATCTGTGGCACTCTTGGGCTGTGGAGCTTCTTCGGTGAAAGGATCTTCTTTGACTGACGGAGTGTGTATATGCTCCAAGAACACACCACTCGGAATGGCTCCTCTCTTGGAACCTATCTTTGCTAGATCATCAGCTGCTTGATTTTTCAGTCGGGGTATATGATGAAGCTCCAACCCCTTGAACTTCTTTTCCAGCTTCCTCACTGCACTGCAGTATCCAGTCATGGCTGGGCTTCTCACGTCCCACTCCTTCATCACTTGGTTGACCACTAAATCTGAATCGCCATAGACCATCAGGCGATGGACGCCGAGTGAAATGGCCATGCGCAATCCGTATAAGAGCGCCTCATACTCTGCCTCATTGTTGGAGGAATCAAAGTGAATCTGGAGCACATATCTGAGCTTATCTCCTCTGGGGGAAACCAGGACAACCCCAGCACCGGAACCATTCAACATCTTAGAGCCATCAAAAAACATGGTCCAATGCTCCGAGTGAACTTCAGTCGGCTGCTGCTGTTCAATCCACTCGGCGAGGAAATCTGCTATTGCCTGGGACTTAATGGCTTTCTTTGCCTCAAACTTGATATCAAGGGGAAGAAGTTCAATCGCCCATTTCGACACTCGACTAGTTGCATCTCTGTTGTGCAAAATCTCTGATAGTGGAGCATCGCTGATGACTGTGATGGAATGATCAGAGAAATAATGAGCAACCTTCTTTGTGGTCATGTATATTCCATACACAAGCTTCTGATAATGAGGATATCTCTGCTTGGATGGAGTCAAGACTTCAGACAAATAATACACAGGGCGCTGAACTTTGAAAGCTTTTCCTTCTTCTTCCCGCTCGACCGTAAGCACAGTACTGACGACTTATCCTGTGGCTGCGATATAAAGCAACAGAGGCTCTTTGCTGATTGGAGCAGCAAGCACCGGCTGGGTCGAGAGCAGAGCTTTTAGCTCAGCAAACGCTGCATCAGCTTCTGGAGTCCACTCGAACTTGGCTGCCTTCTTCATTAGTCGGTAAAGAGGCAATGCCTTTTCACCGAGTCGTGAGATGAATCGACTTAATGCGGCCAAGCATCCAGTAAGCTTCTGGACATCGTGCACTCACACAGGGCGTTTCATTCGGAGAATAGTGCTGATCTTTTCTGGATTAGCGTCGATCCCTCGCTCGGAAACGAGAAAACCGAGTAACTTGCCACCAGGAACTCCGAATGTGCACTTTGATGGATTGAGCTTGATATCATACCTTCTGAGGTTGGCAAATGTTTCGGCGAGGTCAGCGAGCAGGTCGGAACCTTTTCGTGACTTGACGACGATATCATCCGTATACGCTTCCACATTCCGACTGATTTGAGTGAGTAGACACTTCTGAATCATTCGCATAAATGTGGCTCCGGCATTCTTGAGGCCGAATGGCATGGTGATATAGCAGAAGCACCCGAATGGAGTGATGAAAGCAGTTTTTACCTCGTCGGGTCCGTACAGACGGATCTGGTGGTACCCGGAGTAGGCGTCTAGAAAAGACAATCTCTCACATCCCGCGGTCGAGTCAACAATTTGATCTATGCGAGGGAGGGGAAAATGATCTTTCGGGCAGGCCCGGTTGATGTGCTTGAAATCAATGCACATTCGGAGCGATTTGTCCTTCTTAGGAACCATGACGACATTAGCGAGCCACTCGGAGTGGTATATCTCTCGGATAAATCCTGCCGCCAACAGTCGAGCACTTCCTCACCAATGGCTTTTCTCTTCTGGACGGCGGACCGCCGAAGATGCTCTTTGACTGGTTTTGCTGATGAGTCGACTCTTAGGCGATGCTCGGCCAGTCCCCTGGGAACACCTGGCATGTCAGCGGGCTTCCATGCAAAAATGTCCCAGTTCTCAAGGAGGAACTGGATGAGCGCTTCTTCCTATTTCGGGTCGAGTGTTGTGGAGATGTGGGTCGGGGCTGCATCGGGGTCGGTCGGGTGAATGTGAACAGGCTTCGTCTCACCGGACGACTGAAATGCAGATTCTGTGGCGGGTTTCTTGGATCGCAGCAAATCACTCGGATCTGCGTTTTGCTTGTATTCTTCAAACTCGACCGCTGTCACCTGGGAATCAGCAATCTTTGAGCCCTTCTGAAAGCACTCTTCTGCCTTTTTCCGATCATCGGTGACAGTGATCACTCCTTTGGGGCCGGGCATCTTCAATTTGAGGTACACGTAACATGGTCGAGCCATGAACCGTGCATAAGCTGGTCTCCCCAAAATGGCATGATATGCACTCTGAAAATCCACGACCTCAAACGTCAACTTCTCTTTACGAAAATGTTTCGAATCACCAAACACCACGTCCATAGCTATTTGGCCGAGTGACTCGGCTTTCTTCCCTGGTATAACTCCATGAAAGCTCATGTTACTGGTGCTCAGTCGGGACATCGGAATGCCCATTCCTTTCAGTGTGTCTGCATACAACAAATTCAGCCCGCTACCACCGTCCATCAGCACTTTTGTCAGTCGAGTGCCTTCGACAACTGGATCGACCACCAGAGCTTGCCTCCCAGGGGTGGCAATATGAGTCAGGTGATCAGATTGGTCGAATGTGATGGGTGTTTGGGACCATCTCAGATAATTTGCTTTTGCTGGGGTAACCATGTTCACCTCGTGGTTAATGACTTTCAATCGACTCTTGCTTTCCACATCTGCAAAGATCATCAGAGTGGAGTTGACATGCGGATATCCTTCCTCACTGTCCTCCTTGTCTTCGGCCTTGTCCGACTCCTTTTCCTTGTCTTTAGACTGTTTTCCTTGAAACTGCTGGATCAGGAGTCGACATTGGCGAGTGGTATGCTTTGGGTAAATGATATTCCCCTCTTCGTCTTTCTTCGTGTGGATATGACACGGCATATCCATCACGTCGTTCCCTTCTTTATCCTTTACCTTCTTAGGGTTCTAGGATCCTTTTGGTTTCCCTTTAAACTTTCCATGAGCCATGGCTAGAGCCTCTCCAGGAGCTGCCGGTTCAGCCTCCCGCTTCTGTTTCCGACTGGTGTTTCCCTTCTCCGACTGGCTCGGCTTGTGCTTGCCGCTTCGGAGTCGGTCTTCTTCTTCACCGTTGGCGTACTTGGTAGCAATTTCCATCATCCGACTCAAGGTCATGTCTCCGGTTCGACCAAATTTCAAACTCAATTCTCTGTTCTTGACATCATCCTTGAAGGCGCAGACTGCCTGATGATCAGACACATTCTCCACAGTATGGTGCAAAGTGATCCATCTCTGAATATACTCCCTGAGGGTCTCATTGGTCTTCTGCACGCAGACTTGCAGCTCCGTCAATCCAGCCGGTCGCTTGCAAGTTCCTTCAAATGTTCTGACAAACACTCGGGACAGATCTTCCCAAGTGTAAATACTGCTAGGAGGTAACTGATTCAACCATGCTCTGGCAGAACCTTCCAACATGAGGGGCAAATGCTTCATGGCCACCTCGTCATTCCCACCACCAATCTGAACTGCCACTCGGTAGTCCTCAAGCCAAGTTTCAGGCTTAGACTCACCGGTGAACTTGCTGACTCCTATTGCCAACCTGAAATTGGGAGGAATCACTGCGGCTCTGATAGCTCTGCTGAAACATTCCGGACCAGAAACGTGCACTCGACTGCTCGTGGGCGCATCTCTGTCGAGTCCACCTCGATGGGCTCTGTTCCGGTCGACCAAGCCTTGCACGATAATGGATCGCGCGTCGAAGCCTGGTTCCCTGGGGTCGACTGGAACTCTTCGCCCCGCACTGAGCTGACGTCTGTCATCTTGCTGCCGAGGAGCGTAAGACCCACCCCTCGGAGGGGAAGTGGGCACTCGACGCCTATCATCTCGGTCGTGTCGGTCTCCATATTGGTCTCGCCGATTCTCGCGCCCCTCACGCCGCGGAGGCGTTCTGGGACTGTGAGACGACTGAATCGTATTCGCAGCGACGGGTCGACTGTGAATTCTGTTGCGCGACTGCGACACGGCTGAATTCTGATCTCCTACTGCCCGGAGCAGATCCCTGATCTGCATCAAGCCTCTGCCAGCTTCCGACTAAGAGGGCTGGATGGACTCTTCAATACGGGTCGCATCTGCTAAATTCTGGATTGGGGTTCGATATACCTGAGTCGGCGGGAAGAGTTGACGTCGACTGGCGTCGGGAACTCGTTGCCGCGCGCGCTCGTCGAGTGCTCGCTGAAGATTCTCCAGGCGAGCGCGTTCGGCCAAATTGGCCAAACGTGCCTCCTCCAAGGCGCGAGCCTCGGGGGTTTCTCCTGTGATGGGAGTATGCAGGGCATCCATGTTCCTGCGGCGAAGTTCCTCTCTTTGCAGAGAGTCGAGTGGCTCGGGCTGATACTCTTCGTGGTCTCGTGCGGGGTCGCCTCCGTCGCCTGCCCCACCATCACGGGCGAAGCCAGGGGGGCTGCGAGGCCCGTCGACCATCAAGATTTCCGCCGGTGGATCACTGCTATCGCATTCGGATGCAGTCTCTATGGAGCCAGTCGACAGATCGAACAGGCCGTAGAGAGATTCGTCGGGCTCGATTGCCGCAACTTGGGTGGTGGCCGTCTGGCGAGCCACCGCGTGTCTCACCCACCGCTGAAGCCTCGACCGACCCGAGCGCTTGCGCTGGCGGGAGACCAGGACGGTGGTCGATAGGGGAGTCGACCGATATGGGGTCGATGGTTGCCGCAGCAGAACGCAGAACGCCGCAGACACATGCGTGAAAATGCGTCGCACCGCGGACGGGGAGCGCATCGACGTCGAGTGGAGCCTCCTGGAGCCAGGCGGAGTCGTCGGCGACGAAGGTTAGAGCACCGAGACGAATCTCTCGACCCTCGACCAAAACTCCAGCAGCTACCATGATGAAAGTACTCGGAAGAATCGCAAATTCTCCACAAAATCGCTAAAACACCCGCCCCACGGTGGGCGCCAACTGTCGTGGATCTAAGTCTGATAGTAGAGTGGGGGTAGGTATGGAGAGGCAAGGTCCTAGCTATGGAGAGGTTGTAAGCACAAGAGATGTACGAGTTCAGGCCCTTCTCGGAGGAAGTAAAAGCCCTACGTCTCGGAGCCCGGAGGCGGTCGAGTGGATTATGTGTATATGGATTACAGGGTGCCGAACCCTTCTGCCTGTGGAGGGGGGTGGCTTATATAGAGTGCGCCAGGACCCCAGCCAACCCACGTAATGAAGGGTTTAAGGTACATTAAGTCCGGGGCGTTACTGGTAACGCCCCACATAAAGTGTCTTTACTATCATAAAGTCTACTTAATTACAGACCGTTGCAGTGCAGAGTGCCTCTTGACCTTCTGGTGGTCGAGCGAGTCTTCGTGGTCGAGTCCTTCAAGTCAGTCGAGTGAGTCCCTCGTAGGTCGACTGGAAGGTGATCTCTTCTAAGGGTGTCCTTGGGCAGGGTACTTAGATCAGGTCTGTGACCCTACCCTAGGTACATGACTCCATCACAACCTACTCGGCCGGAGACTCCGGCATGACCCCGCCGACCTGCTTCGACACCTCGGCTAAACACGAAGCTTCAACTCTCCACAGCGGTCGTGCTGTGTCGCCACTTCGGAGTGCCCGGCTATCCGCTCGACCACCTTGGGGCCAACTTGGGGGCTGGAACCTTGTCCCGCATCAAGCTCAGACCACGTCATTAATGCCGAACACATTAACCAGCTAAGTTGCTTTCATGCACAAAAACTTTCAGTTTTAAATTTTGTCAGGTTCGACCAAGCATTATGCTATTTTTGCAAAAGTTGTTTGTGAAAAAAATCCTTGTCATAACTTTGTTTGTGACACACAAATTCAAATACCCCGTTTACTTGGGGGCTTCCTTTATGAAGCCTTTCCTCTTGCAAATAATTATACTTGTACGGCTTCGTTCCTTGTTCGTGTATTATGCCAGAATATGCACCATGTTGACTTAAGTGATTTGCAAGTTGGGTTGCCTTGCTCCTGTGTTTACCCCTACGTTCCCGATTGTTCGGTTAGGGAGTAAAGGGAGCACCTCTGCGATAGTCACGATCGGGTCATCCGAGCCGGACCTTAGACTGGGTGAAGCCGAAAGCTAGCGCTCTTATTGTTTTCAAAAATGGTCGGCACACAATGGAACCCATGAGTACAAAAAATCTATTGCACAAGTCTCATAGTAATAATGAGCAACTGAAGAAAGGTATCAGTGGGGGTACTATTTTCTTCGAAGATGCTTCTTACACTTCATCGGTAATATAGCATAAGTTCCCTGAGCGCGCTTTGTCTATTATAGCCTTATGACCTGATTGCCTGGTTATCGGAAACACCATCGATATTCTCTCAACAAGTGGAGTACATAACACTTTTTGGCCCTTAACCGAAGAGGGAGAAGTCGACGGTCGGTTAAGACGCGTTTAAAGTTTGGGTGACACATATATGATATAAGTACTTTGGTACATACAATCATTATACATAAAATTCTTTTACCCAAGTCACTTGGGGGCTCTTAGATTTGTATGAGCTGTTTTATAGTAAATGTGTTTTCTTCTTGGTCGTTGCAAAGTCTTTCTCTACCGCTCCTTTTTTGACTCGAAGTCTTGAGATCGGGTGTGTCATGTTAAAGCACGACAGTAGCACAATTTTTTTTCCAATTCTCGGATTGGCACCAAACAATTGATCTAGTTCGGACGTCGAGTTTTAATGATGTTTTTTGGTTTTCCAATCCTATGGCACTTTTCAACTATTTGTGTGTTTTCCGCATAAGTCTCGCAGTGCAGCGCCGGACACCTTTAGAGATTCGGCAAAAATTCTCGGATATTGCTATATATGCATCAGTTTCGAATTGTGTCTTCGGTCAATAGTTGGGTTGCCCGGCACCTGTGCTTGCCTCCTACGTTCCGCTTTGTTCGGCTAGCCGTGCCAAGGGAGAACCACTGCGATTGTGCTTCCAGCTCGCATGGTTAAGCACCTCAGTGGAGAAAGCCAAAAACTGACTATCACAATAAACATAAACTGGTCAGCGGCCCGATGACTGTATTAAATGTCGGGCCGTTCATAACTTTGGCCGAAGTGTTTACGGCTTGACCTCGGCTGTCGCCGAACACTAACCGGAGGGCTACCTGCTGGCCTGCCAACTTTAAGCTCCTATGACTAAGTGAAAGTTATAAAGCCCGCATATCTGATTGCCTCGTTTCCGCCAACACAACCGCCTTCGGGCACCGAGACGTCGGCTAAGGGTTGTTTTGTTATTACGGAAACACCCTGCATAGCATCTACAAGGGGGGACTTTCAGATTATAAAAGGTCGCAATGGAAGTGAATATTTGGGTTCATTTAGACCACAGAGTTTGGAAGCTTTCCCCGAACTAAATCCTCAGTATTTTCCTCCCACATTGATCGGAGTTGAGGTTTCATGATCATGCTTAGCATGACAACCCAAAGAAAGGAACCGATAGCGGGACTATTTTCTTTGGACGATGTTTCTTATGTTAAACAATAATATAACATGTCTCTCTGTGTACCTTTGTTTATAAAACCGTATGGCTGGATTTCCTTGTTTGCCGTAAATCTTTGCCCTCATAAAGGCTTTATAAAGTTGGACAAACACTCCCCGGCTGCTGGCCGAGGAGGTTGAAGCCGATGGTCGGTCAACAAAGTTTTGTACAATGTGGATCCAAGCATTAATGACGTAAAGTACTTGGATACATAGAGTCATTAAATATCATTTGTGATTTTACTATTGATGTCGATCCTTAATTCGGCCTCCCGTGCCCGCATTAAGGCTCGGGGGCTACTGGGCTTCGGGCTTTTCATTTACAAATATTAAAAGGGCACATTGATCCCCTGATCTGGTATTGCCACCCGACCAGTGTCTCGGGGGCTACTGCATTGACAATCCAATGAAGAAAATTTAAAATGCAATATAGTTTTCGAGGAGATTATTATCCTCGGGTTGGTCGGCCGCACCCAACCTGAGTGTCGAGGACTTTGCACACCGCGTTTCTATTCCTAAGTATGCTTCCGAGCTGGGAATTGATCCTCGGGCCAATTTTGCGAATCAACTTGAGTCTCAGGGGCTACTGGGATCAGCGGTATTATGTCATCCTTCTGGTGCATCTCGGGTTTTAGACCGACACACACCTTGAGGGCTACTGGTTATACATATTAACAGCAAATAAATTTGCACGCATCAGAAATAAAAGCTGCAAACAATCAGCCCATGACCGAGGTGCTGATCCACCTCGAAAGCATTCCGGATATAGCTCGGATGCAAGTGGCTGGCTCCATAGAGGGCATTTCCGGCATTAAGCTCGGCTAAACTCCTGCAATTTTTTTGAACCTAGGTGATCTATGACACCTCGGATACAGTCCGCCGTTGGAGCTCGAACATAGTCCGGTGGTGGAGCTCGGATACATTCCGACATTGGAGCTCGGAAGCGGTCCGGTGTTGGTGCTCGGCTGCAAAAGATACCTCGAATGCAGTCCGCCGTTGGAGCTCGGGCATAAGAGGACACTACCTCCCGGGAACAACTTCAAACCTGAGGTGTGGCATAAAAATAACAAGGCATTGATAAAGGCCGGAAACTTAAAGGGGCTCCATGGATACCCGACATGTAAACTCTTCGGATTCACTTTGGCGATCCTCAAGATCGAAGATGGAAAGATTTGTTGAACCAGTTTTCAAGAACCGACGACCGAAGATGAAGAACAGTTCAGAAGATTCGAGGAGCGTCCCCAACACGAAGACCGGATCAGGGGGCTACTGACAGTATCCTGGACTAGGGGTACTCACCATGTCGTCTCCCGATCAGTTGGATCGGGCCAAGGACCCCCATGGCTATATACTCATGGGCCATTTCGGACAACCCTTGTCGCATACAAGGAAGACTCCACAAGACTTGGCGCCCAAGGCAAGGACTCTCCTAAAACCTAGGCCTCCGGTGTGTTATATAAACCGAGGTCAGGCTAGTCAATAGCCAATCTCATATTCATTACTACAATCTCATGGTAGATACATGTACTCTGTACTACACCCATATGCATAAAATCAAAAGCAGCATGTAGGGTATTATCTCAGCAAGAGAGCCCAAAGCTGGGTAAAACCCCGTGTCCATGTTACCATCGCTCCAAGACGCCTAGCTTAGGACCCTACTACGAGATACACCAGATATTGAACCGACACCAGGGCTCAACAGAGCCGTGACTCAGGAGCGCTTCTGGCCTTCGCGCGTGGGACGTTGTGAAGGTCCACTGCATAGCTACGTTCGCATGCCTTTCGGCCTGCCGAACGCGGCTGCCACTCACCAGCACCATCTGCAGATCATTCTGGTAGCTTAGGAGGCCAGGCACCACGCGGTCCTACCGGAGATGGAGATGGTCCTCGAGGAACCGCCTGGACCCCCAGAGCCTCCCGAGGCTTAGGGCACCGGTGGCTCGTGAGGGTCGGTCTCTTCACCGCGCACCTTCATCTACTTCAACACCCCCTCTACAATGGTATCAGGTGACATCTTTCGAGTTCATTTCAGCTGGGAGCACCTTCAGGGCTGCATCATTCCCAGGTCGCGTTGGTCTGTCCCTGCGGCAAGTATCCCTTTTGCTTATGTCCTTAGTTTACCTCGCTGGGGGCACCCCCGGGCTGCATCATCCCCAAGCCGCTTGGGCCTGACCCAGTGGCATGTATCCCTCCTGCTTTTATCTAAGTTCATTTCCCTTCACACTTAACCTACCTATGATTGTCACCTGTCGCCTGCCGCGGGCCTTCTCTCCCTCATGCAAATCGCTTGCACGTTAAAAGGGGGCTCCTGAGCATCGCGACTCAGGAGCTCTTATTTGCTCTCCAGCCCTCACCCCCTGGCCTTGTCCACGGCATCGCGACCTGGCATACCAGCGGCGGCTGAGCTCACTCGAGGGTCGGGACCTGAGGATGTAGAGCATTTGCATCTAACCATCTCGCAGGAACACACTACCGCCCAAGGCTCAAGACCAGGCGCAACCCTCCTTGAGGTAGGGCCTCGTGAGTCCCGCGCTGGCTCACGAGTGCCCAGATACACCTTGTCTAGCCCTGCCGTGCAAGCCACATGTTAGGGCGGGGCTGTACATGCCCCGGGGGCTCCTCTCGGAGGGGGGGTGCCCACGTACCAGTGGAAGCACCATGCTCCGCACTGGCTGACGACACTGCCGAGGAGCGGCTATGCTCGTACACATACGGAAGCGCTATGCTCCGCGCTGGCGATAAACAACTGAGGGCGGCCCACGGCCGTGTCTACCTCAGGGATCCCAGAGTTCAGTGTCTGGCCTCATCGCAACGCCTCCCCTCAGGAGTGCCACACGAGGGGGCTGGACACGGGGGCTGCGCCTGGGTCATGCCCGAGTGCACGCCACCCAGCCAGGTGTCGGTTCAATATCCGGTGTATCTCGTAGTAGGGGTCCTAAGCTAGGCGTCTTGGAGCGATGGTAACATGGACACGGGGTTTTACCCAGCTTTGGGCTCTCTTGATGAGATAATACCCTACATGCTTCTTTTGATTGTATTCATATGGGTGTAGTACAGAGTACATGTATCTACCACGAGATTGTAGTAATGAATATGAGATTGGCTATTGACTAGCCTAGCCTCGGCTTATATAACACACCTGAGGCCTAGGGTTTAGGAGAGTCCTTGCCTTGGGCGCCAAGTCTTGTGGAGTCTTCCTTGTATGCGACAGGGGTTGTCCGAACTGGCCCATGAGTATACGGCCATGGGGGTCCTCGGCCCGATCCAACTGATCGGGAGACGACGTGGTGAGTACCCCCTAGTCCAGGACACCATCAGTAGCCCCCTGAACCGGTCTTCAAGTTGGGGACGCTCCTCGATTCTTCCGAACTGTTCTTCATGTTTGGTCGTCGGTCTTGAAAACTGGTTCAACAAATCTTTCCATCTTCGATCTTGAGGATCGCCAAAGTGAATCCAAAGAGTTTACACGTCGGGTATCCGAGGAGCCCCTTTAAGTTTCCGGCCTTTATCAATGCCTTATTATTTTTATACCACACCTCGGGTTTGAAGTTGTTCCCAGGAGGCAGTGTCCTCTTATGTCTGAGCTCCAACGCCGGACTGCATTCGAGGTATCTTTTGCAGCCGAGCACCAACGCCGGACCGCTTCCGAGCTTCAACATCGGAATGTATCTGAGCTCCACCGCCGGAATGTATCCGAGCTCCACCGCCGGACTATGTCCGAGCTCCAACGTCAGACTATATCCGAGGTGTCATAGATCACCTTGGTTCAAAAAAGTTGCAGGAGTTTAGCCGAGCTTAATGCCAGAAATGCCCTCTATGGAGCCAGCCACTTGCATCCGAGCTATATCCGGAATGCTTTTGAGGTGGATCAGCACCTCGGTCATGGGCTGATTGTTTGCAGCTTTTATTTCCGATGCGTGCAAATTTATTTGTTGTTAATATGTATAACCAGTAGCCCTCAAGGTGTGTGTCGGTCTAAAACCCGAGATGCACCAGAAGGATGACATAATACCGCTGATCCCAGTAGCCCCTGAGACTCATGTTGATTCGCAAAATCAGCCTGAGGATCAATTCCCAGCTCGGCAGCATACTTAGGAATAGAAACGCAGTGTGCAAAGTCCTAGAGACTCAAGTTGGGTGCGGCCAACCAACCAGAGGATAATAATCTCCTCGAAAAGTATATTGCATTTTAAATTTTCTGCATTGGATTGTAAATGCAGTAGCCCCCGAGACACTGGTCGGGTGGCAATACCAGATCATGGGATCGATGTGCCCTTTTAATGTTTGTAAATAATAAGCCCGAAGCCCAGTAGCCCCCGAGCCTTAATGCGGGCACGGGAGGACGAATTAAGGATTGATATCCATAGTAAAATCACAAATGATATGTAATGACTCTATGTATCTAAGTACTTTACGTCGTTAATGCTTGGATCCGCATTGTACAAAACTTTGTTGACCGACCATCGGCTTCAACCTCCTCGGCCAGCAGCCGGGGAGTGTTTGTCCTACTTTATAAAGCCTTTACAAGGGCAAAGATTTACGGCAAACAAGGCAATCCGGCCATACGGTTTTATAAACAAGGGTACGCATAGAGACATGTTATATTATTGTTTAACATAAGAAACATCGTCCAAAGAAAATAGTCCCGCTGTCAGTTCCTTTCTTTGGGTTGTCATGCTAAGTATGATCATGAAACCTCAGCTCAGATCAATGTGGGAGGAAAATACTGAGGATTTAGTTCGGGGAAAGCTTCCAAACTCTGTGGTCAAAATGAACCCAAATATTCACTTCCGTTGCGACCGTTTGTAATCTGAAAGTGGCCCATCATCGGCTTCTACCCCCTTGTAGATGATACGCAGGGTGTTTCCGTAATAACAAAACAACCCTTAGTCGACGTCTCGGTGCCCGAAAGCGGTTGTGTTGGCGGAAACGAGGCAATCAGATATGCGGGCTTTATACCTTTCACTTAGTCATAGGAGCTTAAATTTGGGAGGCCAGCAAGTAGCCCACCGGTTAGTGTTCGGCGACAGCCGAGGTCAAGCCGTAAACACTTCGGCCAAAGTTATGAACGGCCCGTCATTTAATACAGTCATCGGACCGCTGACCAGTTTACGCTTATTGTCACAGTCCGTTTTTGGCTTTCTCCACTGAGGTGCTTAACCATGCGAGCTAGAAGCACAATCACAGTGGTTCTCCCTTTGCACACCTAGCCGAACAAAGCGGAACGTAGGAAGCAAGCACAGGAGCCGGGCAACCCAACTATTGATCGAAGACACAATTCGAAACGGATGCATATATAGCAATATCCGAGAATTTTTGCCGAATCTCTAAAGGTGTCTGGCGCTGCACTGCGAGACTTATGCGGAAAACACACAAATAGTTGAAAAGTGCCATAGGATTGGAAAACCAAAAAATGTCAGTAAAAACTCGACGTCCGAATTGTTCGGTGCCAATCCGAGAATTGGAAAAAAAATTGTGCTACTGTCGTGCTTTAACATGACACACCCGATCTCAAGACTTCGAGTCAAAAAAGGAGCGGTAGAGAAAGACTTTGCAACAACCAAGAAGAAAACACATTTACTATAAAATAGCTCATACAAATCTAAGAGCCCCCAAGTGACTTGGGTAAAAGAATTTTATGCATAATGATTGTATGTACCGAAGTACTTATATCATATATGTGTTCACCCGAACTTTAAACGCGTCTTAACCGACCGTCGGCTTCTCCCTCTTTGGTCAAGGGCCAAAAGGTGTTATGTACTCCACCTGTCGAGAGAATATCGATGGTGTTTCCGATAACCAGGCAATCGGATCATAAGGCCATAATAGACAAAGCGCGCTTAGGGAACTTATGCTATATTACCGACGAAGTGTAAGAAGCATCTTCAAAGAAAATAGTACCCCCACCGATATTATTACTATGAGACTTGTGCAATAGATTTTTTGTACTCATGAGTTCCGTTGTGTGCCGACCATTATTGAAAACAATAAGAGCGCTAGCTTTCGGCTTCACCCAGTCTGAGGTCCGGCTTAGATGACCCGATTGTGACAATCGCAGAGGTGCTCCCATTACTCCCTAGCCGAACAATCAGGAACGTAGGGGTAAACACAGGAGCAAGGCAACCCAGCTTGCAAATCGCTTAAGTCAACATGGTGCATATTATGGCGTAATACACAAACATGGAACGAAGCCGTACAAGTATAATCATTTGCAAGAGGAAAGGCTTCATAAAGGAAGCCCCCAAGTAAACGGGGTATTTGAATTTGTGTGTCACAAACAAATTTATGACAAGGAAATTTTCCACAAACAACTTTTGCAAAAACACCATAATGCTTGGTCGAACCGAACAAAATTTAAGACTGAAAGTTTTTGAGCATGAAAGCGACTTAGCTGGTTAATGTGTTCGGCATTAATGACGCGGTCCGAGCTTGATGCGGGACAAGGTTCCAGCCCCCAAGCTAGCCCCGAGGTGGCCGAGCGGATAGCTGGGCACTCCGAAGTGGCGACATAGCACGACCGCTGTGGAGAGTTGAAGCTCCCAGTTTAGCCGAGGTGTCGAAGCAGGTCAACAGGGTCATGCCGGAGTCTCCGACCGAGTAGGTTGATGAAGCGGCGACGCGGGGTTGCCAACACAGGGTAGCGCGCCAAGGTGATGACACAATTAGGTTGTGGACATCAGCACACCGAGGTGACAGTGCGGCCCGGTCTAAGTCAATTGCCTAGAAAGATAAGATAGTGCAAGCAAGAGATAACAATATATTTCTTTTATAAAAAATTTCCTCTACTTAACGAATTTAAGTAAAGTAAATAATTAAAGAAATATGGCTTGAGTGCCAAGGTCGTCCCGACAGAGTTGCCGCGGAGATGCTGGCACAAGGACGCGCGCTGAGGCGACGCCACAACTTGATCGATGCGGGCAGGATGACGCCATCAGCCCATAGAGTTGACCGTGTGACACAGTCGAAGTTTATTACCTACACACATAAAAGAATGCAAGCTAACATTAATAACAAAGAGATAATAATGATAGAAAACTTCAACTTAATTAATTTAAGTGAAGCAATTAATTTAAAAATATATCTTGGGCGCTGAAGCAAGCGTCGATGCGAGTCGGGTTCAGCGTGATCCGACGATGCTGTGATGGAATCGGATAGCTCGGGCTGTGTCCCATGCGCTGGCATAGAGTTCGGCCGCTGGACGTCCATAGACTTCGGACACAGGCCGAACTCACGCTGCCATCTCGTCCCTGTGTTGATCTATGTCCAGGTTGGTCTTGCGTGCAACACGCACATCCGCTGCCTCGGCTTTAAAAAAGAAACACAACAAGAGCCGGCAAAAAGTATTCTAGTGCAATTCAAATAAGCACCAAGGAAAAATATCACCTGGATGTCAATTGTGAGGGGAGCAATGCCTCAATTGTTTTTCAATCGCCCTCCAAATCAGCACGTGATGGTTTGCCGGTTTAGCAACTACCGATCTGGTACACACCAACCCCGTCCGATCGAATCGAGACAGCCGAGAGACGGCCGAACACGGATGTCGTAGCTAGCGAACATCACTGCAACTCGTCGGTGATCCCGTAAGACACTTTGTGCGGAGGTCCAGACAACAGAAAGTGCTAGAACTTTTGAGTGGATTCCACATGGGCATCTATTCCATGGAATTTGGTCTTTCAAGAAACAACCGAGGCAGCCACGAGGATGCCCGGCGTGCCCCCTAGGGCTGGGCGCGCCCCCCACCCTTGTGGGCCCCTTGGGTGTCCACCGACCTACTTCTTCCTCCTATATATACCCATGTACCCCTAAAACATCAGAAGCGACCACGAAAAACTATTTCCACCACCGTAACCTTCTTTATCCGCGAGATCCCATCTTGGAGCCTTCGTCGGCGCTCCATCGGAGGGGAAATCGACCATGGAGGGCTTCTACATCAACACCATAACCTCTCCGATGAGTTGTGAGTAGTTTACCACAGACCTTCGGGTCCATAATTATTAGCTAGATGGCTTCTTCTCTCTCTTTGAATCTCAATACAAAGTTCTCCTCGATCTTCTTGGAGATCTATTCGATGTAACTCTTTTTGCAGTGTGTTTGTCGAGATCAGATGAATTGTGGGTTTATGATCAAGTTTATCTATGAGAAATATTTGAATCTCCTCTAAATTCTTTTATGTGTGATTAAGTTATCTTTGCAAGTCTCTTCGAATTATCAGTTTGGTTTGGCCTACTAGATTGATCTTTCTTGCAATGGGAGAAGTGCTTAGCTTTGGGTTCAATCTTGCAGTGTCCTTTCCCAGTGACAGCAGGGGCAGCAAGGCACATATTGTATTGTTGCCATCGAGGATAAAAAGATGGGGTTTATATCATATTGCATGAGTTTATCCCTCTACATCATGTCATCTTTCTTAATGCGTTACTCTGTTCTTTATGAACTTAATACTCTAGATGCATGCTGGATAGCGGTCGATGTGTGGAGTAATAGTAGTAGATGCAGGCAAGAGTCGGTCTACTTGTCACGAACGTGATGCCTATATACATGATCATGCCTAGATAATCTCATAATTATTCGCTTTTCTATCAATTGCTCGACAGTAATTTGTTCACCCACCGTAATACTTATGCTATCTTGATAGAAGCCACTAGTGAAACCTATGGCCCCCGGGTCTATCTTTTATCATATAAGCTTTCAATCTACTTTTATTTGCATCTTTACTTTTCTTGTCTATATTATAAAATACCAAAAAAGTATTTATCTTATCATATTATCTCTATCAGATCTCACTTTCGCAAGTGGGCGTGAAGGGATTGACAACCCCTTTATTGCGTTGGTTGTGAGTTCTTGTTTGTTTGTGTAGGTACGCGGGACTTCTGAGGAGCCTCCTACTGGATTGATACCTTGGTTCTCAAAAACTGAGGGAAATACTTACGCTACTATTGCTGCATCACCCTTTCCTCTTCAAGGAAAACCAACGCAAGCTCAAGAGCACGCCCCCTACCTTGTGGCTTCCTCGTTGGTTGCTTGACTTCCACTCCAAGTCCTCTGGATCACGTTCGTTCCGAAAATCATGTTCCCGAAGGTTTCATTCCGTTTGGACTCTGTTTGATATTCTTTTTCTGTGAAACACTGAAATAGGCAAAAAAAAGCAATTTGGGTTGGGCCTCCGGTTAATAGGTTAGTCCCAAAAATAATATAAAAGTGTGTAATAAAGCCCATTAATCATCCAAAACAGAATATATAATAGCATGGAACAATCAAAAATTATAGATACGTTGGAGACGTATCAGCGTGGTGGCAAGGCGGACACGCTTGGGGGTCGGCAGCTCCGTTTGTTGCATCATCTCGGTCAGCCTGCTCCGGGGGTGGCGCATGCCCTGCGCCCCCACCCGCAGCTAGGGCGGCAGGAGGGTCGCGATTCGCCCCAGAGCGAGTGCCACCCCTGTGGTTGCGTCTTTCGGTGGGCAAAGAGATGCGGTCGGAATGAGCTCTCCCCCTGCACCTTGTGGAGTATGGCCGCTGGGATGCTGCTGATGCTATCCTCCTCTGGTGCCTCCCTCTCCCGCTTCGGCCCTAGGGGGTGGTGATGACGCCGCCTGCCCCGACCATGCTCCCCGCAGCATCCACGTCTCTGTGTGTCCCCGTGGCCCCCACGGTGTCGGCGGCCGTGTGATGGAGCCTTCGAGGTGGACAGATGAGCTGCAACACCAGGCTTCTTCTTGGGCACCATGGATGACGGAGACGTCGATGAAGAAAATGGTGATGAAGATGACGCGCTGCATATGCTTCTCGGGTTCGCGCAAGTGCCTCCCCCTACCTGACGCACCAAAGATGTCGTGGGAAATCACGGTCACCTATGGGGCCATCAGCCCCTTGTGGTTCGGTAGGGGGGTGAGCGCATTGCACAAAGAGCGGAGAACATCGCACAACACGTTAGAGATCACACAGCCAATTTTTACCCAGGTCCGTGCCGCTGCGAGGCGTAAAACCCTACTCCTGCTTTGGTGGATTGATGAGAGGATTGTGGTGGAGAGGCAACGCTCTTGCCCGGCAAGGTGGCCTCGGGGCGAGAGCAGCTACGTGCGTATGAGTGTACAAGGGTCTGAATCCTTTCTGTGGTTACCATGGCCCTCCTTTTATAGATCAAGGGGTCACCACAATGGCAAATCAGTCATTGTGCACTAATTAGATAGCGAACAGTGCTATCATACCTAACTCTGCAGGCAGGTCAGGGCACATTAAATGCGCTGCTTGGTGTCACACCGTAGCGCGTCCCGGCAAGCCTTGTCAGGCTGTTTGGCCACCTTCTCTCCTGCCTGCGTGACACGTCTATGGACGGGTGTCATTTGGAGGTGATTTCCATAGGAAGTGGCTGCCACGTGCCAAATAACAGCGACTTAGTCACCTTGGGGCTCAACACCACATCGATCGTTGACTTGCGTTGTTGTGAGGTGGAGCGGTGGAGCCTTGGCGGGGTAGTCCGCTCTCCATCGTGCCCGGCAAGCCTGTCGGGACGGTCTTGAGACTTGTCTTCGAGGCAACCTCGACCTTGCTGGGCTCGCCTGCCCGGCAAGGGAGGTTTT
The DNA here is from genome assembly GCF_002162155.2 of Triticum dicoccoides. Classification (NCBI taxonomy): domain Eukaryota; kingdom Viridiplantae; phylum Streptophyta; class Magnoliopsida; order Poales; family Poaceae; genus Triticum; species Triticum dicoccoides. The sequence continues at coordinate 649,539,430 of NC_041385.1, forward strand.
TCCTTGGTGATATCTTGCTCCTCTAGCTTGTCTTGGTCTTCTTGATCCGCCCTTTGATTCCTCAAAGAGATGATCTTTTCTTGCTTGGTTTGGTCTTGGATGTCGTAACCTTGCTTTTGAGCCTATGCACAGTCTGGGCAACACACCCAGGGTTTGTTGCACCGACAGGGAGTTTCCACTGCCCATACCCATTCGCTCTCTCCCACTTCTCTTCCTCTCTCTCCAGCAATGAACAAGCAGTCGGGGGGCACCGTCTCCGTGCCGTCCTCTGCGTTTCCATCCGGTGGGATCATTCCCCACATTCTCCTCTTCCCATGGATGTCGGTATTGCCTCCATTTTCCTCTCCCTTGGTTCTCTTCTTTGGATCTAGGCTTTAGGGCAATATTTTTGGCATTCATCGATTTTTTTGCCAAATCGAGGCTTGAGTAGGGTGTAGAGGTCCTCTAGACTAGGTGGATTGGAGATTGGTATGAGAAAATTTGATGGAATCCCCGGTAGTATCGAATCTAGCAGCGGCAGTGGTCAGACCGTCATCCTCCGCCTCAGGCGCTACTACCGGTCCCCTGGAGCGGTACTACTGCTTGTAGGTGGCACTACCGCTGCCTAGGAGCGGTACTACCGCTCGGGATGCCGACTTCCACTTTCCCCGTACCAATCTATGATTCTTTTTGCTTCTTTCTGCTGGCTTATGCAATGTTCTTCTTTTGCTTTCGTTGCCATTGTGTGTGGGGTCCAGGTGATGGCAATTCGGAGCAGCCAGCCCATCGCATCAACCCCAGGCGTCCTGGAGGATCAAAGCGCTATCGCACTTCTGAGACGGATGTTGCATCATCAAGTGCTCAACCAACGCAGCCCAAGCCTCCTTCCAAGCAAGTTGCGAGCAAGCCAAAGCCGAAGGTTAAGTCTGTACCAGAGATGTCAGCTAAGAAGTTCTGTGTGGCTCATTGCCGTAATCCGTATTCCCAGCCTCAAGAACCAGATCTTATCAATCGCCCTTTCTAGAACCGGCAGCAGTGGTCTATCTTCTTCGACGTGCTCAAAGAAAAGAAGAACGTCTTCGTGGGTGTCCATTCCATTGACATTCCTTATTTGGAGAAGGGTCGTGCCTACTTTGGAGAGGCTCTTGATATGTGTGCTCAGCTAAACATCCTCAAGCTCATGGATTTCAACAAGGACTTTGATGCAGAAATGGTGGCTCAATTTTATGCCACTGTTCACCTTGGCACTAACGAGGAAAGGACCTTGACGTGGATTTGTTGGGGAACGTAGTAATTTCAAAATTTTCCTACGCACACACAAGATCATGGTGATGCATAGCAACGAGAGGAGGAGTGTATCTTCATACCCTTGAAGATCGCTAAGCGGAAGCGTTTATCAACGCGGTTGATGTAGTCGTACGTCTTCACGATCCGACCGATCCAAGTACCGAACGCACGGCACCTCCGAGTTCTGCACACGTTCAGCCCGATGACGTCCTCGCCTTCTCGATCCAGCAAGACGGGCGAAGTAGTAGATGAGTTCCGGCAGCACTACGGCGTGGTGACGGTGTTGGTGAAGAACAATCTCCGCAGGGCTTCGCCTAAGCACTACGGAAACTATGACGGAGGATAAACTAGAGGGGATGGGGTTGCCGGCACACGGCTTGGTGTTTCTTGATGTGTCTTTGGTGCTAGCCCTACCCCTCTATTTATATGTTGAGCCTTGGGGTCAAAACTTGGAGTAAAAGCCTCCACAAAGTCGGTTTCACCCGAAAGGCAAGAGTCCTTCTCGGACTCCAGGGCCAGACGCCAGGGTTCCCGGCGTCTGGACCCAGACGCCAGCGACCCTGGCGTCTGGCCCCTGGACTCCGCAAAACTTCCTTTTGCGCTTTCCAAAAACCTTGTGGGCTTTCCCCTTTGGCCCAAATAACGTGTTCTCGTTCCCAAACATTTCGGGAAACATCCGGAACCCCTTCCGGTGAATTCCGGAACTCTTCCGGAGATCAAACACTATTATCCCATATATCAAACTTTATCTCCGGACCATTCCGGAGTTCCTCGTCATGTCCATGATCTCATCCGGGACTCCGAACAACATTCGGTTACCAACATACATAACTCATATAATACTATATCGTCAATGAAACGTTAAGCGTGCGGACCCTACGGGTTCGAGAACTATGTAGACATGACCTAGAACTTGTTTCCGGTCAATAACCAATAGCGGGACCTGGATGCCCATATTGGCTCCCACATATTCTACGAAGATCTTTATCGGTCAAACCGCATAACAACATACGTTGTTCCCTTTGTCATCGGTATGTTACTTGCCCGAGATTTGATCGTCGGTATCCAATACCTAGTTCAATCTCGTTACCGGCAAGTCTCTTTACTCGTTACATAATGCATCATCCCGCAACTAACTCATTAGTCACATTGCTTGCAAGGCTTATAGTGATGTGCATTATCAAGAGGGCCCAGAGATACCTCTCCTACAATCGGAGTGACAAATCCTAATCTCGAAATACGCCAACCCAACATGTACCTTTGGAGACACATGTAGTACTCCTTTATAATCACCCAGTTACGTTGTGACGTTTGGTAGCACCCAAAGTGTTCCTCCGGCAAACGGGAGTTGCATAATCTCATAGTTACAGGAACATGTATAAGTCATGAAGAAAGCAATAGCAACATACTAAACGATCAAGTGCTAGGCTAACGGAATGGGTCATGTCAATCACATCATTCTCCTAATGATGTGATCCCATTAATCAAATTACAACTCATGTCTATGGTTAGGAAACTTAACCATCTTTGATTAACGAGCTAGTCAAGTAGAGGCATACTAGTGACGCTATGTTTGTCTATGCATTCACACATGTATTATGTTTCCGGCTAATACAATTCTAGCATGAATAATAAACATTTATCATGATATAAGGAAATAAATAATAACTTTATTATTGCCTCTCGGGCATATTTCCTTCAGTCTCCCACCTGCACTAGAGTCAATAATCTAGTTCACATCGCCATGTGATTTAACACCAATATTCATATCTGTATATGATTAACACCCATAGTTCACATCGTCATGTGACCAACACCCAAAGGGTTTACTAGAGTCAATAATCTAGTTCACATTGCAATGTGATTAACACCCAAAGAGTACTAAGGTGTGATCATGTTTTGCTCATGAGAGAAGCTTAGTCAATGGATCTGTCATATTCAGAGTCGTATGTATTTTGCAAATATTCTATGTCTTCAATGCTCTGCATGGAGCTACTCTAGCTAATTACTCCCACTTTCAATATGTGTCCAGATTGAGACTTAGAGTCATCTGGATCGGTGTAAAAGCTTGTATCTTTGTAACTTTTACGATGAGCTCTTTTATCACTTCCATTATCGAGAAATATTTTCTTAGTCCTCACTAAGGATATTCTTGACCGCTGTCCAGTGATCTACTCTTAGATCAAAATTGTACTCCCTTGCCAAACTCAGAGCAAGGTATACAATAGGTCTGGTACATAGCATAGCATACTTTATAGAACCTATGACTGAGGCATAGGGAATGACTTTCATTCTCTTTTCTATTTTCTGCCGTGGTCGGGATTTGAGTCTTACTCAATTTCACACCTTTGCAACACAAGCAAGAACCTTTTCTTTGACTGTTCCATTTTGAACTACTTCAAAATCTTGACAAGGTATGTACTTATTGAAAAAACTTATCAAGTGTCTTGATCTATCTCAATAGATCTTGATGCTCAATATGTAAGCAGCTTCACCGAGGTCTTTCTTTGAAAGAACTCCTTTCAAACACTCCTTTATGCTTTGCAGAATAATTCTACATTATTTTCGATCAACAATATGTCATTCACATATAGTTATCAGAAACGCTGTAGTGCTCCCACTCACTTTCTTGTAAATACAGGCTTCACCGTAAGTCTGTACAAAACTATATGCTTTGATCAACTTATCAAAGCGTATATTCCAACTCCGAGATGCTTGCACCAGTCCATAGATGGATCGCTGGAGCTTGCACAATTTGTTAGCACCTTTAGGATTGACAAAACCTTCTGGTTGCATCATATACAACTCTTCTTTAAGAAAACCATTAAGGAATGCAGTTTTGTTTATCCATTTGCCAGATTTCATAAAATGCGGCAATTGCTAACATGATTCAGACAGACTTAAGCATAGATACGAGTGAAAAACTCTCATCGTAGTCAACATCTTGAACTTGTCGAAAACCTTTTGCGACAATTCTAGCTTTGTAGATAGTAACACTATCAGTGTCCGTCTTCCTCTTGAAGATCCATTTATACAATATGGTTTGCCGATCATCGGGCAACTCCACCAAAGTCCACACTTCGTTCTCATACATGGATCCTATCTCAGATTTCATGGCCTCCAGCCATTTCGCGGAATCTGGGCTCACCATCGCTTCTTCGTAGTTCGTAGGTTTGTTATGGTCTAGTAACATAACTTCCAGAACGGGATTACCGTACCACTCTGGTGCGGATCTTACTCTGGAAGACCTACGAGGTTCTGTAGTAACTTAATCTGAAGTTTCATGATCATCATCATTAACTTCCTACTAATTGGTGTAGTAGTCACAGGAACAGATTTCTGTGATGAACTACTTTCAAATAAGGGAGCAGGTACAGTTACCTCATCAAGTTCTACTTTCCTCCCGCTCACTTCTTTTGAGAGAAACTCCTTCTCTAGAAAGGATCCATTCTTAGCGACGAATGTTTTGCCTTTGGATCTGTGATAGAAGGAGTACCCAATAGTCTCTTTTGGGTATCCTATGAAGACGCACTTCTCCGATTTGGGTTCAAGCTTATCAGGTTGAAAACCTTTTTCATATAAGCATCGCAACTCCAAACTTTAAGAAATGACAGCTTAGGTTTACTGCTAAACCATAGTTCATACAATGTCGTCTCAACGGATTTAGATGGTGCCCTTTTAACGTGAATGCAGCTGTCTTTAATGCATAACCCCAAAACGATAATGGTAAATCAGTAAGAGACATCATAGATTGCACCATATCCAATAAAGTGCGGTTATGACGTTCGGACACACCATAACGTTGTGGTGTTCCAGGTGGCGTGAGCTGTGAAACTATTCCACATTGTTTTAATTGAAGACCAAACTCGTAACTTAAATATTCGTCTCCGTGATCAGATCGCAGAAACTTTATTTTCTTGTTACGATGATTTTTCCACTTCACTCTGAAATTCTTTGAACCTTTCAACTATTTCAGACTTATGTTTCATCAAGTAGATATACCCATATCTGCTCAAATCATCTTGTGAAGGTCATAAAATAATGATACTTGCCACGAGCATCAGCACTCATTGGATCGCATACATCGGTATGTATTATTTCCAATAAGTCAGTAGCTTGGTCCATTGTTCCGGAGAACGGAGTTTTACTCATCTTGCCCAAAAGGCACGGTTCGCAAGCATCAAATGATTCATAACCAAGTGATTCCGACAATCCATCTTTATGGAGTTTATTCATGCGCTTTACACCGATATGACCCAAACGGCAGTGCCACAAATAAGTTGCACTATCATTATTAACTTTGCATCTTTTGGCATCAATATTATGAATATGTGTATCACTATGATCGAGATCCAACAAACTATTTTCATTGGGTGTATAACCATCGAAGGTCTTATTCATGTAAACAGAATAACAATTATTCTCTAACTTTAAATGAATAACCGTATCACAATAAACACGATCAAATCATGTTCATGCTCAACGCAAATGCCAAATAACATTTATTTAGGTTTAACACTAATCCCGAAAGTATAGGGAGTGTGCGATGATGATCATATCAATCTTGGAACTACTTCCAACACTCATCGTCACTTCCCCTTCAACTAGTCTCTGTTTATTCTGTAACTCCTGTTTCGAGTTACTAATCTTAGTAACCGAACAAGTATCAAATACTCAGGGGCTACTATAAACACTAGTAAGGCACACATCAATAACATGTATATCAAATATACCCTTGTTCACTTTGCCATCCTTATTATCCACCAAATATTTGGAGTAGTTCCACTTCCAGTGACCATTTCCTTTGCAGTAGAAGCACTCAGTTTCAGGCTTAGGTCCAGCTTTGGGCTTCTTCACGGGAGTGACAACTTGTTTGCCATTCTACTTGAAGTTTCCCTTTCTTTCCCTTTGCCCTTTTCTTGAAACTAGTGGTCTTGTCAATCATCAACACTTGATGCTCTTTCTTGATTTCTACCTTCGTCGATTTCAACATCACGAAGAGCTCGGGAATTGTTTTCGTCATCCCTTGCATACTATAGTTCATCACGAAGTTCTAGTAACTTAGTGATGGTGACTAGAGAATTCTGTCAATCACTATCTTATCTGGAAGATTAACTCCCACTTGATTCAAGCGATTGAAGTACTCAGACATTCTGAGCACATGCTCACTAGTTGAGTGATTCTCCTCCATCTTTTAGCCATAGAACTTGTTGGAGACTTTATGTCTCTCAACTCGGGTATTTGCTTGAAATATTAACTTCAATTCCTGGAACATCTCATATGGTCCATGACGTTCAAAACATCTTTGAAGTCCCGATTCTAAGCCGTTAAGCATGGTGCACTAAACTATCAAGTAGTCTTCATATTGAGCTAGCCAAACGTTCATAACGTCTGCATCTGCTCCTGCAATAGTTCTGTCACCTAGCGGTGCATTAAGGACATAATTCTTCTGTGCAGCAATGAGGATAAACCTCATATCACGGATCCAATCCGCATCATTGCTACTAACATCTTTCAACACAATTTTCTCTAGGAACATATCAAAATAAACATATGAAAACAACAACACAAGCTATTGATCTACAACATAATTTGCAAAATACTACCAGGACTAAGTTCATGATAAATTTAAGTTCAATTAATCATATTACTTAAGAACTCCCACTTAGATAGACATCCCTCTAATCCTCTAAGTGATTACGTGATCCATATCAACTAAACCATGTCCGATCATCATGTGAGATGGAGTAGTTTCAACGGTGAACATCAATATGTTGATCATATCTACTATATGATTCACGCTCGACCTTTTGGTCTCCGTGTTCTGAGGCCATATCTGTATATGCTAGGATCGTCAAGTTTAACCTGAGTATTCCGCGTGTGCAACTATTTTGCACCCGTTGTATTTGAACGTAGAGCCTATCACACCCGATCATCACGTGGTGTCTCAGCACGAAGAACTTTCGCAACGGTGCATACTCAGGGAGAACACTTCTTGATAATTAGTGAGAGATCATCTTATAATGCTACCGTCAAACAAAACAGAATAAGATGTATAACAGATAAACATCATATGCAATCAAAATATGTGACATGATATGGCCATGATCATCTTGCGCCTTTGATCTCCATCTCCAAAGTACTGTCATGATCTCTATCGTCGCCGGCACGACACCATGATCTTCATCATCTTGATCTATATCAATGTGTCGTCACATGGTCGTCTCGCCAACTATTGCTCTTGCAACTATTGCTATCGCATAGCGATAAAGTAAAGCAATTATTTGGCACTTGCATCTTATGCAACAAAGAGACAACCATAGAGCTTCTGCCAGTTGCCGATAACTTCAACAAAACATGATCATCTCATACAACAACTTATATCTCATCACGTCTTGACCATATCACATCACAACATGCCCTGCAAAAACAAGTTAGACGTCCTCTACTTTGTTGTTGCAAGTTTTACGTGGCTGCTACGGGCTTAGCAAGAACCGTTCTTACCTACGCATCAAAACCACAACGATAGTTCGTCAAGTTAGTGCTATTTTAACCTTCGCAAGGACCGGGCGTAGCCACACTCGATTCAGCTAAAGTGAGAGAGACAGACACCCGCCAGCCACCTTTAAGCACGAGTGCTCGTAACGGTGAAACCAGTCTCGCGTAAGCGTACGCGTAATGTCGGTCCGGGCTGCTTCATCTCACAATACCGCCGAACCAAAGTATGACATGCTGGTAAGCAGTATGACTTGTATCACCCACAACTCACTTGTGTTCTACTCGTGCATATGACATCTACGCATAAAACCAGGCTCGGATGCCACTGTTGGGGAACGTAGTAATTTCAAAATTTTCCTACGCACACACAAGATTATGGTGATGCATAGCAACGAGACGAGGAGTGTATCTTCATACCCTTGAAGATCGCTAAGCGGAAGCGTTTATCAACGCGGTTGATGTAGTCGTACGTCTTCACGATCCGACCGATCCAAGTACCGAACGCACGGCACCTCCGAGTTCTGCACACATTCAGCTCGATGACGTCCTCGCCTTCTCGATCCAGCAAGACGGGCAAAGTAGTAGATGAGTTCCGGCAGCACTACGGCGTGGTGACGGTGTTGGTGAAGAACAATCTCCGCAGGGCTTCGCCTAAGCACTACGGAAACTATGACGGAGGATAAACTAGAGGGGACGGGGTTGCCGGCACACGGCTTGGTGTTTCTTGATGTGTCTTTGGTGCTAGCCCTACCCCTCTATTTATATGTTGAGCCTTGGGGTCGAAACTTGGAGTAAAAGCCTCCACAAAGTCGGTTTCACCCGAAAGGCAAGAGTCCTTCTCGGACTCCAGGGCCAGACGCCAGGGTTCCCGGCGTCTGGACCCAGACGCCAGCGACCCTGGCGTCTGGCCCCTAGACTCCGCAAAACTTCCTTTTGCGCTTTCCAAAAACCTTGTGGGCTTTCCCCTTTGGCCCAAATAACGTGTTCTCGTTCCCAAACATTTCGGGAAACATCCGGAACCCCTTCCGGTGAATTCCGGAACTCTTCCGGAGATCAAACACTATTATCCCATATATCAAACTTTATCTCCGGACCATTCCGGAGTTCCTCGTCATGTCCATGATCTCATCCGGGACTCCGAACAACATTCGGTTACCAACATACATAACTCATATAATACTATATCATCAACGAAACGTTAAGCGTGCGGACCCTACGGGTTCGAGAACTATGTAGACATGACCTAGAACTTGTTTCTGGTCAATAACCAATAGCGGGACCTGGATGCCCATATTGGCTCCCACATATTCTACGAAGATCTTTATCGGTCAAACCGCATAACAACATACGTTGTTCCCTTTGTCATCGGTATGTTACTTGCCCGAGATTTGATCGTCGGTATCCAATACCTAGTTCAATCTCGTTACCGGCAAGTCTCTTTACTCGTTACATAATGCATCATCCCGCAACTAACTCATTAGTCACATTGCTTGCAAGGCTTATAGTGATGTGCATTACCGAGAGGGCCCAGAGATACCTCTCCTACAATCGGAGTGACAAATCCTAATCTCGAAATACGCCAACCCAACATGTACCTTTGGAGACACATGTAGTACTCCTTTATAATCACCCAGTTACGTTGTGACGTTTGGTAGCACCCAAAGTGTTCCTCCGGCAAACGGGAGTTGCATAATCTCATAGTTACAGGAACATGTATAAGTCATGAAGAAAGCAATAGCAACATACTAAACGATCAAGTGCTAGGCTAACGGAATGGGTCATGTCAATCACATCATTCTCCTAATGATGTGATCCCATTAATCAAATGACAACTCATGTCTATGGTTAGGAAACTTAACCATCTTTGATTAACGAGCTAGTCAAGTAGAGGCATACTAGTGACGCTATGTTTGTCTATGCATTCACACATGTATTATGTTTCCTGTTAATACAATTCTAGCATGAATAATAAACATTTATCATGATATAAGGAAATAAATAATAACTTTATTATTGCCTCTCGGGCATATTTCCTTCAGGATTACCAATGGCAAACTTCTCTCAGTCAAATGGAAGGCGTTCATGGAACTTTTGGGTATTGAAGATCAAGGGCTTGACAACTCGGTTGGCTTTCGCCCCCACAAGGAGGCTACCTCTACTCACAAGTAGGCTCTTTGGCCATATAGCACGGTGAAGGTTCATCCCATCACGAAGAAGACATATGAGTTGTTTCCTTTTCTAGATATTATTCATCGTATCTTCAGACACACTCTTTTCCCTCATATTGGGAACTTGGATCAGGTTCATTCCTACCTTTTGGATATGTTGCTCTTTTGTCAGCATGAGAAGGAGGCAAGCACAAGAGAGTCCTTGGATGTTTCACATGTCATGTGGTCGGAGCTCCTCGCTGCCATCACTGAGCGCAAGTGCCCCATCTATGCCCCCGGCCTGATGCTTCTTATTGAGAAGGCATGGGCATACACCTATCTGGATGTCAGGTTGGAAACTGGTGACTTGGTCTCTCATGAGATTGTTCGTCTGACACAGAAGGAGCAATGGGGCACTCCTGTTACGAAGGCTATGACTCCTTTGGGAGATGATTAGGATGAGGCCGATGATGATGATGATTATGATCCCTCTGGTGTGGAGCCACCTTGGGCTAAGAAGCTCAGCTGAAGATGAAGAAGTTGTTCCGTATGGAGTCCCACGGGCAGTTTATGGCACATGTGTCAGAGAAGAACTCACGCAGTCGTCACAAGGCTCTTATGTGTCAGCTTGGAGTTGAAGTTAACAGTGGGTCAGAGGACAAGATCACAGATGAGGAGGAGTGGATCTCTCAGCATTGTCCATGGACGGATTCAGACACCGATCAGCCTGCTGCTACTGTCGATGGCGGAGGCGCGGGCGACCATGCAGAGCTATGATGATGGGGATCTTCGGCATTGCTATCACCTGTGACTGTAGTAGAACTCTTTTACCTTTTGGGGGAGAGAGTTTAGGGATTTGCCGAGTTGCGACCGCGTCTTATTTGACGTGTCTTTCTCCCTCGCGAACTCTTTTGTCGTGTTGCTTTGGTTTGGTTTGTGCTTGTGAGACTTGGTTACCCTGTCATATGATGTGAGACATATGCTACCTTTTTATTATCTAATGCTTGTCTAGTACTTTGGTAGTATGTGAGTTGCATGCTTAACTTATGTCCTTTCTATGCTCACTTACTACTTCTTGCACCCTAGTTTAAGTTTCCCATATTGTAGATGCAAGTGTTGTCGGTCTATCAAATATAGGGGGAGTGTTGATCCTAGTGTGTGTGCTTTGCATCCCAAAAGCATTCTTAATTAAGTGCACACATCTAGGGGGAGCCCGTCTATATTTTGTAGATTCTAGGGTTTGCTTATTCTCTTGTTATATCTCTATGCAAATCTCGTGTTGTCATCAATCCACCAAAAAGGGGGAGATTGTTAGGGCATATTTCTCTCTAAGTGGTTTTGGTGATTGATGACAATGGGTTTGCGGACTGCGTATTGAGCATGTCAGATATTCATTCATATGGCACGAGACGATTTCTTCCCCTCGGAGCTTAAAGTGAAGACGGTGTACTTTTCCTTCATTTCAGTTTTGGTGGTCTTGAGTCATAGGAGATATCGTACTATCAAGAGGGGGTCTGTGTCGGAAAGGGTGGTCGAATCAACACGTACACATCTCTCTTGCACCCCTAGCTCTTCCCCACATCCTTGGAGGATCCTTCATTATCGTGGAAGTGGCATTGGAGAGGAGCCAGCGGTAAGGGTAGTGGCAGTACCGCCCAAGGCAACAGGCGACAGTACTGCTGTAGCAGCAGTAGTACCGCCCAAGCAATAGGCGGTAGTTCTGCTCCAGTTCCGCCCTAGTACCGCTTCGACTTGGGACATGTTGTTCTCGTGTCGGGTCCAGCGGTAGTACCGCTCGTGAGTGGTAGTACCGCACCTACCACCGTAACTAGTGCCACTCGGGGTCTCTCTCCTCTATCCCTTCTCCCTGTGCAGCTACTGAGCGCGGTCACAGCGGTAGTACCACTGGGCCAAGCGGCAGTACCGCGCGCTGCGGGCTGAGAGTGGGGATAATGGTTCGATTGTTCCCCCACTATAAAAGGGGGTCTTCTTCCCCAAGAAGACTTACCTCTTCCTCCCCCAAACTCCATTGTTGCTCCAAAGCTCATTTTCGCGCGATCTCTCTCCCTAGCCAATCAAACTTGTTGATTTTCTAGGGATTGGTTGAGAAGGCCCGGATCTACACTTGCACCAAGAGAAATTTGATTCCCCCCACTAATCGCTTGCGGATCTTTTTACTCTTGGGTGTTTGAGCACCCTAGACGGCTGAGGTCGCCTCGGAGCCACATTCCATTCTGGTGAACCTTCGTGGTGTTGTTCGGAGCCTCCCATCAAGTTGTGGAGATTTCCCCAACCTTGTTTGTAAAGGTTAGATCACCGCCTTCAAGGGCACCACTAGTGGAATCACGACATCTCGCATTGTGTGAGGGCGTGAGGAGAATACGGTGGCCCTGGTGGCTTCTAGGGGAGCATTGTGCCTCCACACCATTCCAACGGAGACGTACTTCCCCTCAAAGGGAAGGAACTTTAGTAACACATCCTCATCTCCACCGGCTCCACTTGTGGTTATCTCTTTCCTTTACTTTGTGCAAGCTATTGTTGTGTTGTATTCTTTGCTTGCACTTGTTATTGTTATTGTTAGCATCATATAGGTTGCTCACCTAGTTGCACATCTAGACAACCTATTTGTTGCTAAACCTAATTTGTGAAGAAAGGCTAAAAATTGTTAGTTGCTTATTCACCCCCACCCCTCTAGTCAACCATGTCGATCCTTTCACACTTGGACGACCAAGGAATAAGTGACGGTCCAAGATAAACGCAACATCCCGAAGAGATTATGGAGAGTGGTGTCTCCTGGATTGGTTAGATGTCACCTGGGAGCCTCCAAAAGATTATGAAGTTGAACCAAGGAGTTTGTAAGGGCAAGGAGAATGCCTACTTCATGAAGATCTACCCGAGTGGGGCTAGTCCTTTGTGGGTGTAAGCCATGATGGAATAGACTAGGTTGCTTCTTCGTGGACCCTTCATGGGTGGAGCACTTTGTGGACTCGTGCAACCATTAACCTAGTTGAAGTCTCCATGAACGTGGATGTACGATAGCACCATCTATCGGAACCATCACAAAAATCATTGTGTCTTCATTGTGTTTGATCTTCTATCTCTACCCTTTACCTTCCGCACAATTGGATGCTTTACTATTTCCGTCACCCTATCTTTAGAGATGCATGTGTACAAGTCTTGGTGAAGTCTTAACTAGTGCCAAAATCCGCCAAATTTTCAAGAGAACTAAAAATTGCACCTTTGGTTGGTTAAGAGTCTATTCACCCCCCCTAGACCTATCTTCTTCGATCCTACAATCCCCCCACCGGTAGGTTGTCGAAACATGCCTCCTGATTAGATCTCCCCAGAATAGAAATTTGCCATGCCACGCGAGTGGCCCCCTAGTCGTGCCACTAGGCTGCGTGGGGCCCTCGGGTGGCCCCTGGAACATTCATGGCTTAGAAAAAATTCATATTAAATATCCATGGTTTTTGGCCTCCATAAATATGGATTTTCTGAAAAGTCAAAAACATGCATAAAACAACAACTAGCTCTAGGAACTGAATTAGTTGGTTAGTCTAGAAAAAATAATAAGATTACTATAAAAAGTATCCAAAAGTGATATTATGATAGCATGAAATAATAAAAATTAGAGATATATTTGAGACATATCAATCGCTAGCCTTCGCCTCCACGAACTGGCTCAAAAATCCAACAACGAAGGAAATGTCTCGTCGGGTGTGCACGAGGTACCTGAGGCTGCCGATGACACTTCAGTAGAATGTCGCGTCCACCGGCGCTTCCTTGCTCTCCTTGTTGAGCTTGCACCGGGCCTCCATCGGAGTGTGCGTGGTGTTGCAGTATGACATGCCTCTCAAACTAGCTGCTTGCCGATGTAGGCGGGCTGGGCGATGGTCATGTGCATGTGCTCTTAATTCATCTCAAGCCCGAGGTAGCACCATATCAGCGTGAGGTCACTCATGATGAAGAGCCACTTCATTTCTTCCTTGAAGCGGTGTACCCCATGTTGCTCAACCCAGTGATGATGAGGTTGTCATCGTAGACGCCAATGATATGCAGCCCATCCCTAGTTCCTCGCGCATACATTTTGTACTCTGTGACACTGCAGATAAAGCCGAGCAATGCTAAATTCACATCTAGCTTGACGTTCCACGCCATCAGTGCTTGTCGAAGCCCGTACATGGCCTTGTGTAGCATGTACACGCCATGCTCGTGAGCCTAGGTGAAAAATCCTGATGGTTTGGAGACGTAGACCTCCTCCTCGAGGTCGCTGATACGTCTGCAACGTATCTATAATTTTTTATTGTTCCATGCTATTATATTATCTGTTTTGAATGTTTAATGGGGTTTAATATGCTCTTTTATATTATTTTTGGGACTAACCTATTAACTGGAGGCCCGGCGCCAGTTTCTGTTTTTTTTGCCTATTTTAGAGTTTCGCAGAAAAGGAATACCAAACGGAGTCCAAACGGAATGAAACCTTCGCGATGATCTTTCTTGGACCAAAAGCAATCTAGAAGATTTGGAGTTGAAGTCTGGAATGCCACGAGGTGGCCACGAGGCAGGAGGGCGTGCCTAGGGGGGTAGGCGCGGCCCCCACCCTTGTGGGCCCCTCGTAGCTCCATCGACGTACTTCTTTCGCCTATATATACTCTTATACCCTAGATCGATCAGAGAGAGCCACGAAACCACTTTTCCACAATCGCAACCTTCTGTACCGTGAGATCCCATCTTGGGGCCTTTTCCGGCGATCTGTTGGAAGGGGAATCGATCACGGAGGGCTTCTACATCAACACCATTGCCTCTCCGATGAAGCGTGAGTAGTTTACCACAGACCTTCAGGTCCATAGTTATTAGCTAGATGGCTTCTTTTCTCTTTGATTCTCAACACAAAGTTCTCCTCGATGTTCTTGGAGGTCTATTCGATGTAATACTCTTTTGCAGTGTGTTTGCCAAGATCCGATGAATTGTGGATTTATGAACAAGATTATCTATGAATATTATTTGGTTCTTCTCTAAATTCTTATATGCATGATTTGATATCTTTGCAAATCTCTTTGAATTATCGGTTTAGTTTGGCCTACTAGATTGATCTTTCTTGCAATGAGAGAAGTGCTTAGCTTTGGGTTCAATCTTGCGGTGTCCTTTCCCAGTGACAGTAGGGGCAGCAAGGCATGTATTGTATTGTTGCCATCGAGGATAAAAAGATGGGGTTTATATCATATTGCTTGAGTTTATCCCTCTACATCATGTCATCTTATTTAATGTGTTACTCTGTTCTTATGAACTTAATACTCTAGATGCATGCTGGATAGCGGTCGATGTGTGGAGTAATAGTAGTAGATGCAGAATCGTTTTGATCTACTTGACACAGACGGGATGCATATGTTCATGATCATTGCCTTAGATATCTTCATAACTATGCGCTTTTCTATCAATTGCTTAGCAGTAATTTGTTCACCCACCGTAATACATGCTATCTTGAGAGAAGCCACTAGTGAAATCTATGGTCCACGGGTCTCTTTCTTATTATATTGCATCTCTTTTATTTACATCGCATCTCGTTTACTACTTTGCAATCTTTACTTTCCAATCTATACAACAAAAATACCAAAAATATTTACTTTACTATCTTTATTAGATCTCACTTTTACGAGTGACCGTGAAGGGATTGAGAACCTCTTTATCGTGTTGGTTGCAAGGTTCTTGATTGTTTGTGCAGGTACTAGGTGACTTGTGCGTTGTCTCCTACTGGATTGATACCTTGGTTCTCAAAATTGAGGGAAATACTTACGCTACTTTGCTGCATCACCCTTTCCTCTTCAAGGGAAAACCAACGCATGCTCAAGAGGTAGCAGTCGCCATTTATGAACTCTGATATGATGTCCATGTGGTAGACCTCCAAGCCCCGGTGCCCACCCGGGCAAGGATCAACCGCACGGACTCGAGCCTTTCCACCGGCGCATAGGGTGAGACAAATTTAGCTAGGAGCCTCTTTTCATTCTTCCCAGCTCCCCGAAAACAAAGCTCGACTTGCATGTGTTAAAGTTCTTCCATACCAACTTAGTTGCCCGGCGCTGCTATTGGCATAACAACCGATGGGGTCCAGAAGCACAAGGAGATTTTACTCGTTGGAAGACTTCCTTAAAGTCCACCCCTACATGATGCACCTATCCTTTTGTGATGAGCTGAGCCTTGTGCTTGACGATGGTGGTGTGCTTGTCCTTCTTAACCTTGTACACCCACTTGAGGCCAATTGCCCAATGATTTGTGGGGAGAGTGGTGAGTGTCCAAGTGTTGTTGTCATCGATCGCCTATAGCTCATCTAGCAGCGCACGACGCCAACAGTCCTTGAGCTCTACCTCAGCGAACGTGATCAGCTCCTCCCCCGACAACAAATACAACACCTTGTCGTCAAGAGGAGCCCCGCCATCCGCGGCAATCCGACAGGTACCCCGATAAGGTCGTTGACCATGCGGTACCAGTGTGGCGCGACAGTGATGTCGTTCGGTGTCAGACAAGTCTGAGCGCGTCATCATCGGAGTTGTGAACTGAGTTGGCACACATCGTTCGTTGTGCCCGAGGAGGTTGTGCTTGGGGAGCTGGTGTTCGGGGTCACCGATTGCACTGCCATGGGAGCGATTCTGGTACACTGAGGTTTCTACAGTGAAGGATCTACTCACTAGCGGCTCCTCGGGAGCCTCCAAGTTCCAATGTTCATCCTCGTCGAAGTCGGCGTCATAGGAGACATGCACGCGCCTAGAGGTGGGGTAGTACATCCTATTTTGTTGAGATGAGTACGGGTCGATGATGTTGTGCTGCACTCCCTGATTGGCACAGTGCTCATAGAAAGTGGACGAGGTGAACTCGCCGTCACGGTCAGCGCGGAGCACGACACAGCTTGTTGCTGCACTCCACTTCTGCCGTAACCTGGAACTTGACAATGGTGTGTTGCGCCTCATCCTTGGCAGTGAGGAGCACCTCAGGGTCGCTCCTGGCTTGGCCTTGCCGGTGCCAGCCCACATCCCATTCTTGGGGCTACACTTGTAGGTGACTGGCATGAGAAAAAATTCAGGCGCGTGTCAAATAGCAAACGTGACAACTTTCCTTTAAAAAGAATGCATCCAGTTATACTGATGACACTATCATATTCATGGAACATGACATGGCTAAGGCACGTAATATGAAACTCATCTTATGTCTCTTCGTACAATTGTCTGGCTTAAAAATTAATTTTCATAAGAACGAGTTGTTTTGCTTTGGGAAGTCCAAAGACGAGGAAAACGCTTATAGACAATTGTTCGAATATGAATTAGGTGCTTTACCATTCAGTTATTTGGGTATACCAATCCACCACCGTAAGTTATCCAATAAAGAATGGAAGTGTATTGAAGAACGAATTGAAAAAAAACTTAGCTGCTGGAAGGGCAAGCTTATGTCATATGGAGGTTGGCTAGTCCTGATTAACTCGGTACTGACTAGTATGTCGATGTTTCTACTTTCGTTCTTCGAAATTCCGAAAGGGGTTCGAAAGCGACTTGATTTCTTTAGATCTCGTTTCTTCTGGCAGTCTGATGAGGCCAAGAGGAAATAATGTCTCGCGCGATGGGATATCCTTTGCCGACCTAAAGACCAAGGGGGGGGCTCGGTATTGAGAACTTAAAAATTAAGAATAAATGTCTTATGAGCAAATGGCTATATAGGCTAGAGACAGAGCCGGAGGGTATGTGGTCACAAATCCTACGAAATAAGTATTTACACTCGAAAATACTAGCCAGGGTTACCATGAGACCGACTGACTCGCCATTCTGGAAGGGACTTATGAGAATGAAGGACTTGTTCTTTCGTAGGGTCAAATTCTTGGTTGGCAATGGGATGTCAACAAGATTTTGGGAGGATACGTGGTTAGGAGAGACGCTCCTGGCCGTCCAATATCCCACCCTTTATAATATTGTGCAACGTAAGGAGGATTACGTAGGCACAGTCTTTCAAATTATTCCCTTAAACATTCAGTTCAGACATGTGTTAGTTGGTGAGAGATGGACTGCCTAGATGCATTTGGTTCGGAGACTAGTAGAAGTTCAACTCTCCGACCAGCCGGATTCGACATAATGGAAGTTAACTAAGAATGGGATTTTTATGGTGAAATCATTCTATATGGATTTGATTAATCCTGGCCCAATCTCAAGATCGTTGCACATCTGAAGGGTTAAGGTTCCTTTGCGTATTAAAATCTTTATGTGGTTCGTCCACAAGCAAGTGATACTCACAAAGGACAAATTAATCAAAAGGTGATGGGTAGGAAGTTTGCGGTGTTGTTTTTGTGATCATGATGAAACAACACTTATTTCTTGAATGCACACTTGCCAAGTTACTTTAGAGAACGATTCATATAGCTTTCAACATTAATCCTCCAGTCGATATTGCGTCGTTGTTTGGGACGTGGTTAGCCGGGGTTGAACAGATTACTGCGGCTCGTATTCGGATTGGAATATGTGCGCTATTATGGGCTAACTGCAAGAATGGTATGATTTTTAACAGACAACACACTTTAACTTTCTTGCAGGTCATCTTTAGAGCTACAGCTTGGATCCGTATGTGGTCCTTACTCACTCCTATGGACTCCAGGGAGCCTTTGGTTACTGGGTGTAACCAATAGGAGATGGTAGCTCGGGTTATATTCAACCGGTTCGGATGACGCTCGCATAACAGGATAGGAGTCTAGGAAGCTTATCCTTCATATTACCGTATCGGTTGCCTTTGTCGGCATGTAATTTTCCTTTTTTACTTTGTTATGCTTCGTTTGCGAGCTGTAAGACTATTATGACGGTACTTCGTGGATTTTTAATAAAATGGCTGCATGCACAGGCCGGGGGCATTGCCTCCATTTTCAAAAAAAGTTATACTGAAAAGACAAGAACACAAGGTCAAAAGATAAAAAAAAAATCTTGGCGGCCTCTTTTTTTTGGGGGTAGTAGCACATGCCACAAAAATATGCAACGTTTTGCACCAACAACTTTTAATGGTCAAACATGCTACGCGTGAATTTCTTTTTCTTTTTGCGAGGCAAATGCGTGATTTCTTTTTAGACAAAAATGCGTGAATTTCTTAGGCACGGAAACTGTTTATGGGCTCAGTCTGTCTCGTGTGTTGGGCAGGAAAATGAACATTTCGTAGGAGTAGACCGTCCAGTCCACTAGAGTCACGGACCCGAGGCCTTTGCTCTCTCTATTACCCGCAGCAGAAACTGCTTCTGCCTGCAGAGGAAAAGGGTGGACAAAGGAATCCCTCCTTCATTCCTGCTCTCTTCCTGCTCTGTCTCCTTTTCCACAACTCCGTCTGAACCTCGCCTCTCCCTCTCATATCACACCTCGCATAAGCTTTCTCCTCAGTCAATGCTTCTATCCCTCTGAATCTTGGCTAGAATCATCTCCATCATCTCGCCTAGGCTTTCGCCGTCTGCCTGCCTACTCGACTCATCTCCATGGCCGCCCACGCCGCCGCCGACCCGTTCGAGCCCCAGAAGCAGGATCAAGAAACAGGTAAAAAGCTTGAACCTTTTTTCTTGTATTTCTCAACGCCGCCGTTTCCGCTCCAAGATCAACCGGCGCCATAGCCGAGCGACGCGGGTGCAGCCTCAGTTTGCGAGCGCTCCGCTGGTACCAAGGCACTACCGCGCGCTAGCAGATGCCTCTCATCACTGGCCTCGATCCACCGCGGACGGCAATGCGCTGCAGGGGACAGTAGGTGAGGGCGACGCGGCGAGGGAGAGCACGCACAGCACAGCACCGCACCGCACCGCACAGGTGGACACATGGGACCGGCCGCCGGCCGACTGGTGCCCTTACCGGCAATATCTTCTCTTCAGCCCGGCGGCGATTTGTTTACCTCAAGATGGCGCCTTTACCACCCCAATCATCATCGACCCCTCGCCGCCGGTCTCATGCGCACCTACACGCGGCGCGGAGAGTACGTGACGTTTGGACCGAGCGTCATGTAAGTCGGACGTCTACAGAGCAGCAAGGGGGCTTGAGGCCTTGAGCTGGGCGAAGGTCCATGCCCAACAACATCAAGAGGGCTGAAAGGAAGTGGTGTTTGAGGGATATCAACCTGTAGACCGTCCACATTGCTACCATGCGGATGAGCAATGCTTCCTTCATGCTCTGCTAATGGTGGATCTGACACTCAATAAGCACCTTAGCCCACTACTTTTTTTGTTCACTGTTTTTGAGATAGCTCACCATTCATGCCGAATGCTAATGTTACAAGTAATACCCATTTTATCTCCCTCCAACAGTTTGGTGTTTGGTGGCACTTGACAGCTATAGTTTCTTTTATTGATACTACCAATTGGAAAACTCTGCTCTCACTAACAAGCAAACTGCAGATGGGAGAGGCACACACTCACATCGCTTCAATACATTTGAATGCGTCCCTAACCAGTCATATGCTTTTGGCATCATTTATCTTACTGCTTTTTTCTGCTACTATGTCAGCAATGTTATTGAGAATTTTGACGTGATTATATACATAGCATCCTTCCTATTTCCTGACGTAGATAATCAAGGGTTTAACATTCAACTCTATTTATATCAGTTGGCCCTATTGAGGATTTTTATCGCACTAAAGGAACAATCAAAGTCCAAGTTGGATTGCAAGGCTATGAAGAGAAGTTAATAGATTTCGACGGCAATGAAATGAAGCTTCTTAGGTGCTCTTACAATGTCGGCCCAATTGAATTACCTCGATTAATCAAGAGGGGGAGCCAAAGTACTACAACTTTGCTTTCAAGCTATGAATGTCTTAGTACTTTGAGACACCCAGCGGCTGTCCAGGTAGAAAATTACTTCAGCAAAGAGGGTTTAGTCATTTCTGAAGTGAATGGGTCCTTCGGCAAATGGTTATCTTTGAGGAAGGAGAATGAATTGTTTGATCAATGCACTATGCGTCCCCTCCTAAAGAACATGGTGATGTATGTTCTAGCATACACTTTGCTACATATGCTCTTTGTTCTTTCATGTAGTTGATAACACTTTTCTTGCTTACTATTGGTGTGTGCAGTCAACTTGTAGGTCTGGTTGAAAGTGTACTTCTCAAGAACAAGTGCCCCGTAGGTCTTTCAATGAAAGACTTGTACATCAAGATTCTTCATAATGGTACCGCTAAGCTGCAGGTTCTAATCCCTGAAGGTAATGCTTTATGAGTTTCTTTTTACTACAATAACAAAAACTGTAGATGTGGACTTTTGTGCTGAGTCACCTACATATTAAAAGAAACATAAAAAGGTTGATTTTTGGATTTTGAATAGACATAGGATGTGACAATTTACAAATGTGTGTTCCGTTATAATTAAAAAGCTATGAATTTCTTTTTGAAGCAATCACAGTTGTTCACAGCACTACAAGTTCTACAGCTATAAAAATCTGTGCTAGATATGACCAATTAAATTGGTGCGACCTAACGATGAATAGTATGCTAGCTATACTAACATGCACAGTTTGTTCTTTTTGTGTAGGACACCTTGGTCATGTTTTAGCAGCAAATACTGTACAAGTAAATTTTGTAGCTTTGCCACCACCCATGATTATTTTTTCCAATTCTAGCATAGTTCTTATAGTGGAAAAGGGGAAAATGTTATAGGAGTAGATCCAAATAGATGGAGATGCACACTTGCCATGTACAAGTACTATATGAACTTGCATTGTTTTTAAATGTTGTCTTGTGTAGAAAAGGACAGGGATGAACAGATAAGATAGTTACCCCAATTTGTTTGCACGTGACATATATAAATCTGCACAAAACTTTGTTTTTCAGCCTAATTTGCACAGAACTTGCTAATGCTTATAGCACTTAAATACCTTTACAAGTGTAATTTTCTCTGCAATGCAAAAGAAGAAAATGGAAATTCATGTGGGTGCAGGGTTTGTTCAAGCGCTAGTTTCTGTTTTAGTAATTTCTATACTCTACGATGATGCTACTAATAGCAAAAGAGATAATTTTTCCTATTATTGTTTATAATGTAGTACAAGTCGCCAGTCAGGGTCTTGAGGTTAAGGCATGGAAAAGTGTTAGGACCATTGTTGACGGGTGCTTTGCTAAGTTTAAGATCGTTCCAGACGAGGCTACAAGAGGCTTCATCTCATCAATTGGGATTCTGACCAAAAACACTGAAGTTCTTTTTGCTGACTTCCCGGATCAATGGGACAACTCCAGGAAAGGAGCATTCCTCATGGAATCTGCGCACATACCAACATTGTGTCCAGTACGTTCAATGCTAAGGATTCAGGTCTGAGGTGGCCACTTGGACAAGACGGAGAAACTCCGTGGGTGTTGCAACAGCTAATTTATCGTGGTCAAAAATTCTCTCAGTACAATAAGGATTTTCCGTATGACTACGTGAAGCTCTGCAGAAACACCTATAAGCATTTCGATGAGTTGCCAAAATACATCAAGGTGCGCAATTTAAATTTTAGACCTAGTCTTATTCCCGTAAAGGGTGGAGTATTCTGGTTACATCGAGCAAGATGCATGGATGGATGACTTAAGCCTATTTAAAGTACAGTCTTGCTAGTTTTATGCTTATGCCTGGTAAATGGTGAACAAAATCCTCCTGAACTAACTTGGTAAAAAAAATAGAATTCCTGTTTAGGGATATTAATTAAATTTCTTTTGTTAAACAGAACAAGCTTGGAGGGGATAAAGATGGACTTTTAAATCAGATGGAGAAATGGACACCGGGCATATGGCGCATCCTATATGTAGCAGTCCATAAGAATAAGAAATGTAAGAAATCTCTTTGTAGAATGCTGCAGCTATAGCTCTTGTCTTGTAACGATTGCTGTATATTTTCCTTCAATGTTCTTTAGTGGACCTTCAATTTAATTTTTGTACTGATTACTTGTTTTTATCAATACAGGATGTGTGGGTAGTAGCTGATTATGGAACGTACGTGCATCAGTAAAACAGACATAGACTTGGAGCTTATTGGATAGCACTGCTTATGGTCATTGATTCCCATACCTTTTGTTGGACTTGGAGCTTATTACTTAGCACTTGCTTGTGTTTTATTGGCTGGTGACCCTGCCCAGTTTGACGCAACAAAATTGCTAATGCGCAGTTTTGGTAAAGCAGTTGATCGTGCAACTGTGCACTGTATTGGGATATCATATACTGTATGTAACTGGGCCTCCTGGGCTCCTGACCAGTACAAGTTTGATTCGTGGCGCGCAAGTTTTCTTGGTGTTTAATTTGGGTTGAGCTGGTGTAGCAGCTGACGAAGCTCTCCTCTCATGTGGGCGTCGGCTGATTGGTTCGCACAATTAATGTAGGGCATTTGGCTTTCGTACGTGCCTCCAACTTCTGTCTGGTGTTCTCGTGTGGGCTACAGGTGTACTAGTAATGCTTCAGGAACCGCTTCGCTCTGCCTTTTGGCGATAGAGCAGCAGCAATCTCCACCCCTCTCCGTCCGTCGCTCCAGCGGCTGGAGGAGGGAGTGGGCTCCTGCTTCTCTTCCAGCTAGTCCATAGATTTAAGGTCTCGTCTTTGTTTAGTAGCCCAGTTTGATGAGGTTGGTGCTTCCGTCGAATAAGATGGCTTGCCAAGCGTCGTCAGGAGCGGCGTCCATGGCGGGCAGGAGTTGCAGGGAGGACGATGCACCATGTCCGTCGGTGGCGCAGCCGCGCAAGGCTCGGGCGGTAGGCGAACGACCACATTAAGGCTGGTCATACTGGGAGTAACATAGGTAGTAACATAGATGCCACATAAGCAAAAATGTTGATGTGGCAATTAGTTAATAAGGAAAGAGGCAAATAGAGTAACCTAATATGTTACCATCACATAGCGATTTCCAATGCAAAATGAGTCTACAAGACAATAAATGAACATGTGTATGTTACTACACATATGACACTTCCCACTATAAGGACAGTAACATAGAGTAGTAACATATGCATGTTACTACTCTAAGTTACTCCCCACTATGACCAGCCTAAGAGCCCGGGGTAGGAGGAGACGTCCATAACGGCCATTCTTTTTTCCCCTTTCTTTTCTCTTCCTGCAATAAATGGACCCCCGCGGTTGGGGGAGACAACAGTTATAGTTGATGTGTTATTTCGTGCCATACCATCACTTACAGCGGGCCCCATTGTCAGTTATTTTTTCACAACACGCTCAATCGACGGTTTAGTGCTATCGGCAAAAAATACTAAAAAAATTGTGTTTTATGCAAACCGTTAGCGTCTGATGGTTGTTGGCAAACTTGCACACAATTATGGTGGTTTTTGCAATTTTCTCCTAAACTTGCTTATAGTCAAAGTATAGGCACCTGTCCAAGATTCTGACCAAACCAGTGACAACATGTCATCTAATCTGTGTGTGATACATGTTATGAGTAAGATACAGTAATACATACGGATCCTACATGCTTTCCTGCTTTGAAGGAACTTAGTCTTCCCGATGCTTTCCTGTCATCGGTGACTGCTGGGGTGATACCATCTTGTGAAGCTCTTATATGTGTACCCAATGGCCTAGGCGCAATCTGGCTTAATAATCAAGGACTTGAGTCTGTCAGGGAAACTTCGGCACTGTGTTTTCTTGTAGAGACGTTCACTAGCAAGTACTCCCTCTGTCCCATAATATAAGAACGTTTTTGACACTACACTAATGTCAAAAACGTTCTTATATTATGGGACGGAGGGAGTAACTCGCTGCTCGTTTGGCTGGTCCACCCCCTGACGAGAATGCAATTTCCCTGATTATAGAAGATGGGCTTTTCTCGTGCCAGAGCTGAAGAAGCATTAAGACAGGTTGGAACAAATATCGTTGAGGTCGCGACTGATTGGTTGTTTTCACACCCGGAGGAACCGCCAGAGGATGATGAACTTGCTCGAGCTCTTGCTATGTCACTAGGGAATTCTGATAGACCTGTTCAAGAGGAAGATGACAGAACTAATGATCTTGAGCTCGAAGAAGTAAATGTTCAGCTCCTTCCCATGGGAGTTATTTACCTAAAACCACCACACTTGGGGCTAAGGTAACAACTTACTACCACATTTGTGTCAGGGCACATAAAACCATCAGATTTGCGCCTAACGAATAACGAAGAGCACTGATTGTCTGATTTGCTCACGAAAACAGCGGAACTGACACATTGGGCCCACCTGTCGGGCTGACGTGGCGAAGACCAAAAAGTTTGACCAACTGATGTGGCAAATGAGGGGGGGGGGGCAGCTGTCAATGACTAGAAAGTCATCTTCTTCACACCATTTTTTTTCTATGAAGCATTCCATCGAGCACCTTATGTGCGTTCATCCTCTAGCCACTGAAGAAGTCACAACACGCCATGGCCACGCCGGAGCAGTGACCAAAGGAACGGCGGGAGTAGTGAGTAGAGGAACGCCTCCATCCCGTCCGCCAGCTCACGAAGCTGGCATACGCAGCGGCGCGGGCATGGTGCCGGTCGAGCCAAGTTGTGGCCACGCAGGGAAGGGGAGAGTGGCTCACCTTGAGCATGTATGCTTGCTCAGATGCGTCAACGCCATGCGTGAGCACGCATGCGTGAAGAAGAAGGTGAGCGCATATTTGTGTACAGGAAGAAGAAGGTGAGCGCAGACCCGGAAGCGAACGCCGTCGCGCCGCCCGACGGAGTCGCCGTGTCCAGGAAGCTCCGCGGGACCTGCGCCTCCTCGCTAGCCATGCCTGCAAGCCAGCAAGCCGACGCCATGCGTGAAGAAGAAGGCGAGGGCATACACGTCGTCGTCCATGGCGGACTCGCCAGCGAACTCCGTCGCGCCGCTCGACGCAGTCGCCGTGTACAGGAAGCTTCGCGGGATATGTGCCTCCTCAATTGCCCTGCCCGCAGGCCAGCACGTCGACGCCAGGAGTAAGGTGGCCCTGCGCTAGCTTGAGCAGGGCTCGGCTGCCGCGGCCATGGTAGCCATGAAGCTCTCGGCTCGGCCGTCCATGCCGGCGGGGGCGGCGGCCAGATTCGATGGTTCATGGCGTGCAGGGAACAGGCTGAGGCGGCCCGGGCCTAGTTTGAGCAGGGGCTCGGCTACATGGCCATGGAGCTCTCGGCTCGGCCCTGCTCGATGCAATGCTCCTAAGGAATAAAGATGGGATGAAGATAAACGCGTAGTCAATGACAGGCGGGGCCCGCATCTCATCTGCCGCCTCACCTAGTCAACACATTTTTTTTGTACTTGGTCTTTGCCACGTCATTCCGACAAGCAGGTCCTACCTGTCAGTTTGGCTGTTTTTGTGACCAAATCTCAGCATCAGTGCTCTGCGTTACATGTTAGGCGCAATTTCGATGGTTTTTGTGCTCTGGCTCAGATGTGGTACTAAGGGCCTGTTCGGGAGCTCGCCAGCTTCCAGCTTCCGCGAATCCGCGAGCAGAGCTGGCCCGAACGGCCCGGCTCCAGGAAGCTGACTTCCCGGATCGAAGCAGCGTCTACGTACAAAAAACCGGAGCGGCGGTTTCGGCGATCCCAGAATCGGAAATCCTGGAGTTGACTTTATTTACAGAGAGCTGCCACCGCGAAGTGGAAGAAAACGGTTCGTGCGATGAAAGAAACGAAACGGTTCGTCCCTACCAGGCCAGAAATGAGCTTAATGGGCTAGGCCGCTAGAAGCCCAACACGAGCGACTGGATCGGGGAGTTCTAGTGCCGAACGGTTTTCCTGATCCTTAATTTTCGTCTGGAAGCTGGAAGCCAGATCGGGAAGCCAGATTTGAGAATTTCTTGGCGCTGGGGAGTTGCCGAACAGGCCCTAAGTTGTTATCCTAGCCTCAAAGTGTGATGGTTTTGGATAAATAACTCCTCCCATGAAGATACTTAGGCTGCTGCAGGCAAAGGAAACATTAGCTTTTCCTGTCTGGGATATGCTTGCGACTATCAGCTCACAGAATGACGGCCAAAACCGTGTGAAGGTGCTTACATACTTGATTGATCATATGAATCAATGTCTTGTGGCATCTGATCCTTTGAAGAACACTGCATTATCTACTTTTTTTTCACATGTTCTTGCTTTGATTCTTCATGGAGATGCCGCTGCTCGTGAAGTTGCCTCAAAGGCTGGTCTTGTCAAGGTTGTTTCGAGTCTGCTGTGCAGCTGGGAGTCAAGACCCAAGGGAAGGTCAAACAACCAAGGTTCCCAATTGGGTTACTTCCTGTTTCCTTTCTGTTGATAGAATGCTCCAGTTGGAACCAAGTTGCCAGATGTTACTGCGCTTGATGTTCTCAAAAAGGATAATTCACCTACACAAACATCTGTTGTGATTGATGACAGCAAGAAGAAGGATCCTTCCAGTTAACGAAATTTTCGATTCCGCTCCGCGCCGACAGCCACTCCAGCTCCGGCGCCCACTTCCCCCTCTCGCCGGCAGCCGCTCCGGCTCCGGCGACCACCCCCTCCCTCCTGCCGCCTCCCGCTCCGGGACCGGCGGCCACCGGGCGCCCCTTCTGATGGCATCTCAGGTCTCCCTCTCCGCGGGCTCGTCTGACTCGGGCTCATCCCGCAGGCCCTCCATGGGTGTTGCTACAACTGTGGGGACCCGAATCACATCTCTGTGGACTGCACCAACCCGACGCGGTGCCTCCGGTGTGGTGGTGATGGCCACATCGCCCGCGGCTGTCTCCGGCCGCGCAGTTCCTCTCCGCTCGACCGGCGCCGCCCTCCGCCTGCCCTACGTCAGTGGCGGGAGGCCTCCCCGCCCTCGCCACCGCTGGCGTCGCTGCGCGCGGCCCCGCCGTCTGGCTCCCGCTCTCCACTCCAACCGCCACCGCCCGGTCCCCCGCCGACTGGCGCTGTCCGTTTCGAGAGGTCCTGGGCCCAGGTGGCCAGCGCTGCCGCGGTCTCCCAGTCCTCGGTAACGAGCGTGGCCGGCCCGGGCTTCTCGGTGCCGTTCGAGCCGACGCCGCCCCCGCGGCGCGAGGTGGAGCAGATAGTGGACTGCTGTTTTTTGCAGCGCGCGGCGGACGTCGATGCCCTGGAGGAGGAGCTGTCGCGGGCGGTCGTCGTCTCCATCGTGGAGCCGTCAATGCCGGTGGACCTCGCGGATGCCGCCCGGGCCCTGCACTTGGAGTTCGACCTCGGCCCACACGGCATGTCGATTCGCCCCTTCTTCTCGCAGGATTTTCTTGTCCTCTGCAAGACCAAGGCCACACGCGATAGATTGGTTGCCAGAGGGCACGCCGGCGCGCCGCGCTTCGCGCTCTCTTTGGGCCCGTGGATTTGGCAGGCTTGGGCAACCGCCATTGTCATGCCATACCTTGTGCGGCTGCTGTTGGTGGGCGTTCCGGCCAACGTGTGGACCAAGCGTGCCACCGACTCCGTTCTCAGGGACCTCGGCATGGTTGTCAAGGTCGCCAGCTGCACTGAGCGCCGCGACGACATGGCTGGCTTCCGTGTCTGGCTGTGAACTAACGATCCGGCGCGCATCCCGCCGCGCCGCATCCTGGTGGTGGAAGAGCCGAGAAGGCGGGAGGAAGGTGTCGATGCGTTGTGGTACCCAGTGGACACCATCCAAGAAGGTGCGCCGGTTCTGGTCTCAGGCCGGGCGCAGCCCCAGATCCCCCCACCGCCACCGCCGCCACCGGCGGCTGATGAGGGAAGCGGCACAGACCAAGCTCATGGTGCCGAGGTGGGTTCGTCGGGTGACTCTGGCGGCCAGTTGGGTGAGGCTGGGGCTCGTTCCAGTCCCCCCCCTCCCCCCGCTGGTCAGGCAAGCTCGCCGCCAGCGGCCGGCATGCAGCAAGTGCCACCTCTGGCTGTCGTTCAGATCGCGGTCCCGGTAGGCTCTCGACCGGGGAACCGGCTCCTCTACCGTGCCGCTGGGCACGGCAGAGTGCGGTGCCTTCTTACGCAAGAGCGTGCACATATGGGCCAGAAAGGCCTCCTAATGCATCACGCGGCAGCACAGGTCAACAATTAACTATTTTCTTTTTTGCTAAAAAACTAATTAACTACGTACTTCCCAACTCTTAAGAAAACTATTTCCCTTGTCTAAAAAAAACTATTTCTCCTATGAAATACTAATTTACTGTTATTGTTTCAAAAAACTAATTACCTAATCCCTCCGTTCCTAAATATAAGTCTTTTTTAAACATTTCAATATGAACTACATACGAAGCAAAATAAGTGAATCTATACTCTAAAACATGTCTATATATATCCGTATATAGTTCATATTAAAATCTTGAAAAGACTAATATATAGAAACGGATGGAGTATTAATTAATACATATGAGCAACATTCTAAAATGGAAATGAACTCATACTAAAAAAATGATTTTATTGGTATTGGTATCGTTCCGTTTCATTTTTTTTCTTTTAGCCAACATGTTCAAGCAGACATGTGTTAAAGTTTCTAATATATATACATATATATGTACATACATATATACATACATACATACATATATATATATATATATATATATATATAAGTTTCTATTTTTATTTGTTATTGTTTTATCAACTTTATTGGCACGTTTATATTTTTGGTGGATTTTTTTTGTTTTTTTCATGCTACTTGCGGCAGAGAGGGCGAGGGCCTCCGCCAGCTGCGGCTGGTAGTCCGCCTCCGCCTTGCGTCGCTCCTCCTCAATGGAGGTCTGCATGGCTGCCGCAAACACCGCCTGGTAGGCAGCCTCCTCCTCCTGCTTGACGACTGGGGGCGGCGGGGGTTGGTGTCGTGGTGTTGGATGCTGCGGCGCCGTTGCTCCTCCGGTATCTGACGCTGCTCCGACATGAGTAGCTCCCGCCGCCTGCGCATCTCCACCGCATGTGCCCGCTGCGACCGCGACACCGAGATCCGATGCGGATCCAGATGACAGTCGTGCGGTACGGTCACATCCAGTTACGACAGCAGCTGCCTGTACTGGCAGTGCCATCGCGCCTGGTGCACCAGAATGTGCAGCCATTGCCTGGCAGGGCGGGCAGGCGCTAGCGACGACGGAGTAGGAACTGTCAGGGGTGAGCTTCCCCTTGTTCTTGCCGGGGCCGCCGAAGAAGCCCATGGGTAGGGTTTGCTATGTCGCCGGTGAGGGAGCGTGCAACTAAATATGGATGGGCAGC
>NC_041385.1:649569783-649612129 GCF_002162155.2 Triticum dicoccoides
CTAGTCGCTGACGCGTGGGCCCGCACGCGGTAGGTGGACGCGTTAAATATGACGGAGTGCGGTGGTTGGCCGACCAACGTGTGGTACCGCGGCGGACACCGAGGAGACGCGCGACGTGTCTTGGGGCCTGAAATGCATCCGCATGGACACGAAGCAGGCACATTTTGAATTTGGGTCGGCGCGTTGGGCCGGCGTTTTTGTCCGCGGCGACCCAAACGGACATGGACGGTCGAAATGGGTCGCCCTGTTGGAGTTGCTCTTAGTATTTTATAGAGAAAATAGTTTGTTAGGGGTTGGGAAATAGTTAACTACTTTCTCCGTCTCAAAATATAAGAACATTTTTTACACTAGTATAATATCAAAAACGTTCTTATATTTTGAGACGGAGGGAGTAGTTTTTAGGGCCGGGAAATAATTAAAAAAATGACTGTATGAAAATAGTTAATTAGTTGGCCTGTGTAGCCCTGTGATGCATCATGTTTTTTTTTGAGGAAACTGTGATGCATCAGATGAACGGCTGGGCTGTTAAGATGGATTTTCGGTCAGGAGTGAGGCCCTTCTGACCCATGTCAATGCACAGGCTGGGCGTACGAGAAGGCACGGCACTCTGCCGTGCCCAGCGGCACGGTAGAGGAGCCGGTTCCTCTCGACCGGTCACCGACAACAGCTGCATGGCCTGCGTAATGCCTGCTGTGGAGCCCAGGGCGGGCTGCGAGCTGGTTGGCGGGCAATAGTAGATGAACATGTGGACCATGACATGGGTGGAGGCATGGCCATCTCTGTGGAAAGTGTAGCACGGCCCGAGGTGGCCCCAGGGTCGTCTTGTGCGTCTCGGCATTCGAGCAACGGCTCGCGACGTGTGAGGGCTGTGGGATTGGAATCCCCACCTTCTGTAGCCCAATCGCGATGCGCGATTGACCGGGTCGCTTGCCAGGAGCCTGCTCTGTTGCAGGTTGGAGAGGCTGGGGACAGCAGAGCAGACAGGATAAGGTTTGGTACGTGGGATGTGACCATCCAGGAGGACCGTGGGGATTGGCCACTTGCGGCTGAGCGCGAGGGGTCCCGCTTGGACCTGACCGACAGGACAGCAGAGAGGACGAGGCTGCATGGGATTCTCCCATCCGGCCAATATCAGCAAGCGCGCGGGGCCCGCCACCCATGCAGGATTTGGACACTGCTCACGTCGATCGGGGCGCGCGCATGCAATCGCAGGACTGGTTCTGCGTTAGCCTCTCTGGCCACAGCACCCCTACCCCATTTTACCAGGAGGATCACCAGGCCCCAGTGGAGTCGAGAGCCCAGCCTAGTGGCTCCCAGCTTGACCAGTTCTGCGCTGAACTTCGTCGAGCGCTGACCCAGTCCTGGCGCATCCGACGGGAAGAGCACCGCCACCCACCACGCGCAGGACTAGGCAAAGAAGGCAAATTCCAAACGTTACGCCTCGGAGAAGTGCTCGGCTGGCACGTGGCCCGTCCAGGGGATCCAAAGCATCAAAGTAGCAGCAGGTAATAATCAGAAAATTGTGTCTGGCAAATGAGGCTGAAATCATCAACGACGAAGCTCTAGAGGCCTATGCAGAACTGTTCTCTAGGGCATTAGTGGAAGGGCAGGTGGCTGCCATTTTGGCCCTATTCGGATGGGACCCGTCAATTCTCCCCGTGGCGGAGGCGACTGGCGTGGAGTGACTCGATCCTTGGCTGACTTGTAGCTTGAGGGTTCTCTCCATGGCTGCTCAACCACCGAAACTACTTATGTGGAACGTACGTGGACTGAACTCGCCGGCACGGCAGAGTGCAATCCTTCAGGTTGTAGCCGCCACTAATCCCAGCATTGTGTGCTTTCAAGAAACAAAAGTGGAAGTTGTATCTCATGATCTGATAAGGCAGTGCCTTGGAAATAAATTCGAAAACTTTTTCTACTTGCTTGCAGTGGGCACCCGTGGAGGCATCCTTATTGCGTGGGATGAAACCATAGTCACTTTGTCCAACCCACACACCACCACGAACACCTTGACGGCGTTGGTGCAGCCGCATAGTGCACCAGTTTGGTGGCTCACGGGGGTCTACGGACCGCAATCTGACGCCGACAAAGTGGATTTCCTCTCCGAACTAGACGACCTGCACGCCGGACCGTGGACGTTGGCAGGCGATTTCAACCTGCTTACAAACCCTGAGGACAAGAACAATGAGCTAATAAATCGCCGGATGATTGCCCGGTTTAGAGCTAGACTAAACAGACTCGAACTCAAAGAGCTATACCTACTCGGGAGATGATACACCTGGAGCAATGAGAGAAGACTACCCACCTTGGAAAAGACCGATCATGTGTTCACTACAAACTCATGGGAGGATTTGCACCCATCTTGCCTACTCACGACACTTGGCTCCGCGGTGTCGGATTATTGCCTCCTCCTACTCGACCTAGATGCGGCTTTTTATATGGGAAAGAGGTTTTGTTTCGAGCCCTTTTGGTCGAAAGCTGAGGGGTTCTTGGATGTCGTCGCCGAGGCATGGCATTCGGTCCCATCGTCGGGAAACCCTTTCAAAGTGCTTGACTGGGCAATGGCAAGGAATCTTCAGAGGTGGAGCCAGAAGTGGATAGGGAACATTAAGCTGCAAATTCTCATGGCTCATGAGATCATTTACCGGCTCGATGCGGCCGCGGACTCGCGCACTCTCTCTGACCAAGAGCATGGGCTTCGCAAAGTGCTCAAGCGAAAGCTGTTGGGCTTAAGCTCTCTTGGGAGGACAATTGCCCGCCAGAGATCTCGCATGCTTAACCTCAAGGAGGGAGACGCAAACACGGGCTTCTTCCACTGCCACGCATGCCACAGGCAACGTAAGAATGCCCTGCTCACCTTGCGCCAAAACGATGAGATCTTCACCGGACACGAGAACATTGCCAAAGTCGTGGACGCCCACTTTGCGAACACCTTGGGCTCGGCCCAATCACGGATGCATGCCCTGGATTTGGACGGACTGGAGCTGCCGAGGAGGGACATGGCGCGCCTGGAAGCACCTTTCTCGCCGGAGGAAGTGGAGAAGGTTATCAAGTCGATGCCACTGGACAAGGCACCGGGCCCGGATGGCTTCACGGGGCGTTTTTATGCAACATGATGGCCGATCATCAGAGATGACTTCATGAGGGTGATGGACCAGCTTTTTACCGGAGACGCGCGCGGGCTCTCTGCCATCAACCGAGCCGTGGTGACCCTACTGCCAAAGAGAGCGGGCGTGATCAACCTGAAGGACTACCAGCCTGTGAGCTTAATCCATAGCACGGCCAAGATCTTTGATAAGGTGCTCGCTACAAGACTGGTGGATGAACTGCCGTTCCTGGTGGGAAACCACCAAAGCGCTTTCGTCAAGGGCCGCTTGCTGCACGATAATTTCATGCTTGTCCAGAGCACAACACGTAGATTGCATCCTCTCAAGGATCCAACAGTGTTACTAAAACTTGACATATCCAAGGCTTTTGACACAGTTAAATGGCCGTTCCTTTTGGAGGTCATGGCCAGGATGGGATTTGGGAGGAAGTGGATCACGTGGATATGCGGGCTACTCGCCACCTCCACTACAAAGATCGCGGTGAATGGCGTACCTGGGGACACAATATACAACGCTTGTGGTCTTCGGCAGGGTGATCCGATCTCACCCATGCTCTTTATCCTGTGCATGGAGCCACTTCAGGCGATGTTCAAGAAGGCAACTGACCGGGGCCTTTTCGCCCCCCTGGCGAGAGCAGGTGCGCACCAGCGCGTCTCCATGTTTGCGGACGACGTAATGATCCTTTTCAAGCCTAATGATCCGGAGACTAGAGCCTGTCGGGAGATCCTTGCACTATTCGGAGCGGCCTCGGGCCTCAGAATCAACCTTACCAAGAGCGCGACACTTCCCATTCGGTGCTCTCCCACAGAGTTGGATTTGGTTAGCCAAGCACTAGAATGCACAAGTGCGGCCTTTCCATGCAAATACCTCGGCCTACCACTTACAATCAGGAAGGCCACTGCTGCACAATTCCAGTACTTGGTGGAGCAATTTGCTGGTCGTCTATCCAACTGGAAAGCAGCTGCCCTACCCAAAAGTGGCCGGCTCATTCTCATACTCTCAGTGTTGTGCGCGATTCCGATACATGCGATGATGGCACTTCAGATACCTCCCAAAACTCTCACGGCTTTGACGAAGATATGTCGCGGTTTCCTATGGTGTGGCAAGATGGAGGCTCGGGGAGGGAACTGCGCAGTGGCATGGGACTCAGTTTGCCGCCCTAGATGGGCGGGTGGGCTTGGCATACCGAACCTGAGATGGTTGAACACTGCACTATTGGCGATATGGCCGTGGTTGCAACGCACTGACCAGTCCCGGCCTTGGGCTCAATTCAAGGTTACAGTTCCGGCCGAATCTATGGCGCTCTTTCGCGCAGCAGCTGCAACAACTGTGCGCAATGGCGAGACAACGCTCTTCTGGGAAGATAGATGGCTTGAGGGCTATCGGGTGGAGGAGCTGGCACCACCCCTTTACAAAGAAGTACCACGCCAAACTCAAGTGGTGGTTGATGCTCTGGCAGATCACACTTGGGCGGTGGAAGTGGGGCCGAATCTATCTACAACCATGCTTCGACAATTCCTCGACCTATGGCAGCGAGTGGAAAGGCTTGACATCCAACCGGCAATGGGAGAAAGACAACAAGTTTTCGGCACAATCGGTGTATGCGGCCAAGTTCGCCGGCCTCCAAGTTACTCCCACGGCTGAATTCACCTGGAAGTCCAAGGCACCGCTGCGTAAACGCTTCTTCGTTTGGTTGGCCATCAAGGACAGGTGCTGGACCTCGGACATATTAGCACGGCGAGGCCTCCCACACCAAACCTCATGCCCTCTCTGCAACCAGCATGATGAAACAATGACCCACATCATGATCAGATGTGTTTTTGCTCCGGAGGTTTGGGCCAAGGTATGCCTTGCCTTGGACCAGCCAGGCAGGACACCAACGACGACTGAGACGTTGCCTGAATGGTGTCTTTGACAAGAGGAATGTGGGCAGCACAAGAAACTGGCAAGACCAATTTGCATTCTGGTCCTATAGGAGCTGTGAACGCACCGCAACGCCGTAGTTTTTGATGGAGTGGCACCAGATACAGTCCAGGTTCTACGAAGCATATAGAGAGAAGCCCGAGCGTGGAAGCAAGCAGGTCTACTGAAGAGAGGAATTGAGGCGTTTTTGGACGGCCTCGAGGCGTGGGTTAGAGCCGAGTAGTAAGCGTAATATGTAGTGGAGTGGATGAAATCCACTTGTAAATACCCATGTAACTCTCTGATTGTGGAGGGAGTCTTTCCCTTTCCCTCTTTAATATATGATACGCACACTCGTGCGTATTTGAGAAAAAGACAGCAAGAAGAAGGATTCGGAATCTTCCTCAGTTATAGGGTTATTGGACTTGGAGGACCAGAGCAACTTTTGGAGGATCTGCTGTAAATGCATTCAGAAGCAGTTGCCTTCTGGTACAATGCATGCTATTCTTCAGTTGTGTGCTACACTGACGAAAGTCCATGTGGCTGCTATCAGTTTTCTTGAGTCTGGTGGCCGACATGCGTTGCTAAGTTTGCCGACAAGTAGCTTGTTTTCTGGATTCAACAGTGTGGTTTCTAAAATTATCCATCATATTTTCGAGGATCACCATACCCTTCAGCAAGCTATGGAATTAGAGATACGGCATAGTCTTGTCACGGCTGCTAATCGGCATGCAAATCCTAGAGTTACACCACGTAAGTTTGTTCAAAATTTGGCGTTTGTTGTATACAGGGACCCAGTGATATTTATGAAAGCTTCCCAAGCTGTGTGACAGATTGAGATGGTTGGAGATAGACCGTATGTTGTTCTATTGAAGGACCGTGAGAAGAAAAAAAGCGAGGAAAAAGAGAAGGATAGATTGGTTGATCAGGATAAATCATCAGGTATTGGCACAAAGATAATATTAGGGGACATGGTTATGGCATCTCCTGTAAGTGCCAAAGGGAAACAATCTGATTTGAGTGCAAGGAGTATGAAATCTCATCGCAAGCCACCACAAACCTTTGTTACTATTATTGAGCATCTATTAGAGCATTTAAATCTCATCTCAAAAAAATACTATGACCCACCTCGCTTTCTAAACGTCCGGACCGAAACCCCTCAAACTCACAAATCTGGGGGCAGTATGAGGGGGTCGGTCACGCCCGGTCATCCCAGGCTGTCCCACCTGCAGCCACACACTCCTGCAACAGCACCGCAGCGCATGGTGGCTGGCCTCGCACGCCATGACTGGCGCCGCCGCGCTGCGACGGCAACGACGCGCATCAGGAGCGGAGGCCGCAGGAGCTCGCGCCGCACTGGGGACAAAGCTTGTGCACCCCGTGGCAGCCGTGCCGCGCTGGGCCGGAGCTCGCTCGCACTGCAGCGGAGCCGGAGCTCGTGCACGCCAAGCCGCGCTAGAGCTCGCGTGCGCCCGGGCCAGGTTGTTGTGCCGCGCCGCGCTAGTGATGGAGCTCGTGCGTCGGGGCCGCGCCGGAGCTCACGGGCAGCATGGCCGTTGTAACTTGCCCGGGCCGGAGCTCGCACGCCGGGGCCGCTGTGCTCGCGCCGCGCCATGCCCATGTGCTCGAGCCGGACCTCGCGTGCGCCTGTGCGAGAGCTCTGTCAACATGGCAGTGACAGCTACCACCGCGTGACAGCCAGTTGGCAGGGGGGCAAGTGTAGCGTGGGCGTGTGTGCCAACGGTGTGTGTGTGCGTGGCCGCGGGCCAGGGCGTGGGGTACTTAACCCACCGCAGCGTTGTAAGGGCATCTCCAGCCGTTGGCCCCACAGGGGGCGTCTAAAAGCGCCGCCTGGGGGTGAGCCGGCGCAAAAAATGGTCCCGGGGACGAGTCAGTCCTCAGCCGTCGGCCCCCGGGGCCGCCCCAGGCGCGTATCAAAAAAAACGGCCGTTCGGCGAAGTTATGATAAAAGGTAGTTAAATTTCGGCTAAATATGGCAAATTTCGGCGAAATTCGCGCATTTTCATTACATTAACCTAATCTAAAAAAGAAAGGGCTGAAGTCGTCGCCGCCATCGTCGTCGTCGGCCTTCTCCTCCTTGACGCGGGCGCCCCTGCTGGACCCGGCGTCGCCATGGCGGACTGGCGGCGGCGCGTCGTCGTCGTCGTCGTCGCTGTCGCATAGGACGACGACCCCGTCTTCATCGCGGCCGCATCGGCGCTCCTCGAAACGGCGCAGGGCGGCGCGCTGGCGCTCCTTCACCTTCTCCCGGCGCGCCTTCTCCATCGCAATGCAGTCCTGGCGCGCCCATTCTAGGGCCGCGTCGTCGTCGTCGAACTCCGCCTTCACCGGCGCCAGCCCCGGCTCCGTCTTCACCGGCGCCAGCCCCGGCTCCATCTTTGGCTTGACGAAGCGCGGAGGAGCCGACGAGGAGGAGGCGCGCCGGCCGCCCTCGTTGATGACGATGCCGGCGCTGCGAGTGCGCCGGCCGAGCGGCGACTCCGCCGCGGGCTCGGCCTTGACGCCGAGCAGGGCAGGAGTGCCGGAGGAGTGCGATGAGGATCGGGAGGAGGAAGAGGAGGAGGAGGACCCGAACCTCCTTGGCGCCCATGGCCCGACGCGTCGGTGCTGCGCCGGGGGGTACGCCAATGGCGGGTCGTTGCCGCCCTCGAGGTACGTGAACACGCCCTCGAGTGTGCGCCGGAATGTTCGCCTGGAACAGGAGCCATGACTCCTGTTCGTGGAGCGAACGGCGGCCGAAGCCGTTGGCCGCCGCCTCGTCTCTGGGGAAGCGTTCTGCCATCGTGACGGCGGGGCTGGGCGGGCTCGGGAGAGGTAGAGGGAGGGGCTGGGCGGCGACGCTCGGGAGAGGCAGGGAGAGGGAGGGGCTGGACGGCGACGAGGGGCGGGGCTGATGTGGGCACAGGCGAGTGGAGGCCGCTGGCTTTTATAGCCGGGCCGCGCCCGTGTGTACGCGTGCGAGGGAGGGGTCAGCCTTGCCATTGATTCCCCGCGGGAACCGAGGCCGTTGGGGGAAGACGAGGCGCCGAGTCGCTGACGCGGCTGACCCACGTCTTTTTCGCGCCAAAACAGCTCGCCCCGGCGCCCCGGGGCGCCCCCCAGCGCACCGGGTTCGGGCTGGGTCCGTCGGCGCTGTTTTCGGCCCAAGCCGGCGAAAATCGGGCTCCTGGGGGCGCGACTGGGCCGTTTTTTCGGCGCCGGCGCGAAAAAATCGCCTGGGGAGGCCTTCCTAGGGGCGCGGCTGGAGATGCCCTAAGGAACAGGCTGTATAATGAAATAACTGAATTTCTCTCTGTTTCTCTCTCGCTCACCCCCTTCCTCACGCCAATCTCATCCCCTTTCCCTCCTCTGTCTCCCTCGATCCAGATCGGGGCGTGACATTTGGTTATCAGAGCCACCGAATCCTGTCCAAAAAAATTTCTCCGCTGCCTCCACAATCTCTTGGCCTTGATCAGTAAAATCCACCGCCGCGGGTGCGAGCTGCTCCGGCAAATCGCCCAAAATCCCCGGCGGGGTTGGATCGGCTCGGAGCGGAGCAACGGCGCCGTCCAAACCATCGGTTCAGACGCGACAGCCGCTGTCCGCCATGGACGATAACACGAGCACGCTCGAGGTGCTCATGGAGACCGTGCTCTCGCGC
Organism: Triticum dicoccoides; assembly: GCF_002162155.2. Lineage (NCBI taxonomy): Eukaryota > Viridiplantae > Streptophyta > Magnoliopsida > Poales > Poaceae > Triticum > Triticum dicoccoides. The sequence goes on from NC_041385.1 coordinate 649,578,454, forward strand.
CTCGACGAGCAGAAGGCCGACAACGAAAAGCGACTCGAGGTGCAGGCCGCTTTCAACACGCAGGTCGCACAGGATCTGCGAGCGCTGGCCAAGCAGGTGGATCTCACCCAGGCAGATGTGGACGAGACTCGCAAGGCACTCGAGAGATCGCCGTCGCCATGCGGATCGGGACCGGGCGCCGTCCTCAACCCGTCCCCACCTCCACCCCCGCCGCCTCCCCTGCGCCCCCCACCCGTGCACCAACAGCAGCAGGTTCCACCATCGTCTCCACGACTCTCAGATCAGCGCCCGCCTCTACTTCAGGCGCCGATCCAACAGCAGTATGAGCAGCAACACCACCAACACCATGACGCCTACATCAAGCCGCCCAAGCACGATTTCCCGCGCTTCGACGGCACGGCGCCATACCTCTGGCTGGATCGCTGCTGCGCCTATTTCGACCTCTACCGCGTCCCGCCGTCGAGCTGGGTGACCACGCGACGCTCTACATCGAGGGCCAGGCCGCCCACTGGCTACAGGCATTTCAGCAAACACATGGCGCCCTGGGCTGGGAGGCGTTTCGCGCAGCAATCATAGAAGAATTCAGCGCGGATGAGTTTGAATTGGAGATGCACAAGCTTCTCCAACTCCGGCAGAGCGGCTTCGTCAGCGAGTACCGCCAACTGTTCGACAATCATATGTACCACCTCCTGGCGCTCGACCCGTCGCTCTCCACCAAGTTCTTCATCACGCAGTTCCTACTGGGCCTCAAGGACGAGCTGCACGCTGCGGTGTGTCTCCAAGCTCCAACCAGCATCACGCGCGCATCGATCCTTGCCCGCATACAGGAGGAGGAGTTGCACACGTCTCGGGCACGGCCGCGACCACCACCCCAAGGCCGTCCACCTCCGGCGCCACCAGCGCGCCCGGGCGCCGCGCCGCGTCAACAGCCTGATGACTTCGCGCGCGAGCGCCAGCTCAAGGAATTTCGCCGCGCCAATGGGTTATGCTTCAAGTGCGGCGATCGATACAGCCGCGAGCACCGCTGCAACCCGCAGGCGCAGCTGCTCATGATCCAGGTTGGCGAGTTTGGCGAGGTGCTCACTGACGATGCTGTGCACGCTCTCGACTTGCTCGATGCTCCCGAACCTGCCGTTCCCCCTCCAGAGTGCTGCACTATCTCTGCGCACGCGCTGGACGGCTCGGAAGCGCCAAGCACCATTCGCCTCCACGCCTTGGTGGGCAACCAGGTTATGCTGTTGCTGCTGGACTCAGGAAGCACACACAGTTTTGTCAACAAATCCTTCGTCGAGCGTGTTGGCGCTGAAACTCAAGAAATTGCTACCCTGGACGTGCGGGTGGCGAACGGCGATCGCCTCACCTGCTCTCGTCAAGTGCCTGAGCTCAAATGGTGGATGCAGGGCCACACATTCTCGACCCCGATGTATGAGCTCGACACAGGCGCCTATGATGGCATTCTTGGCATGGATTGGCTGGAGAAAAACAGCCCAATGACATGTCATTGGCAGGAGAAGTTCATCTCATTCCTCCACGACGGCGAGTTGGTCACTCTGCAAGGTGTTCGACCCAAGTCAACACCAACACTCGCAGCAGTTCAGCCGGCTGAGCTCTACAAACTGATTGCTGGCAATGACATCTGGGCAATGGCCATGGTGGAGATGCAACCTCCCAGACCCAAGTGGCGCATTCCATCACAGACGCCGATTAGTGACTTGTTGGAGGAGTTTGCTGATGTGTTTGCAACACCCACAGATCTGCCTCCTCATAGGCAGTACGATCATGCAATCACACTGGAAGAAGGAGCTCAGCCTACAAACACTCGACCATATCGTTACTCGCCACTTCAGAAGGACGAAATCGAGCGTCAAGTGAAAGAGATGCTCGATGCCGGTGTCATCACCCACTCGATCAGCCCCTACGCTGCTCCGGTACTGCTGGTCAAGAAGAAGGACGGGACCTGGCGGTTCTGTGTCGATTACAGGCGCCTCAATGACAATATCGTGAAGAACAAGTTTCTGTTGCCGATCGTGGACGAGCTTCTCGACGAACTTGCTGGCGCTGCCTTCTTCTCCAAGCTCGATTTTTGGGCAGGTTATCATCAAATCCGAATGCGGGAAGAGGATGAACATAAGACTGCATTCAAAACCCACCACGGGCATTTTCAATTCCGTGTGATGCCCTTCGGCCTGACAGACGCGCCTGCAACATTTCAATGCTTGATGAATGCGATCTTCGCCAAGTATACACGTAAGTTTGTGATCATCTTTCTTGATGATATTCTGGTTTTCAGTGAAATGTGGGAGGAGCACCTGGAGCATCTCCGACTTGTCCTGAGCCTGCTCCGTGAGAACCAACTCTATGCCAAGATGTCAAAGTGTTCGTTCGCGCAAGATCACATTGACTACCTCGGCCACGTCATCTCCAAGGAAGGAGTGGCAACAGATGCAGAGAAGACAGACGCCATGGCTCAGTGGCCTACACCAAAAAATGCCACTGAGTTGCGCGCGTTCTTGGGCCTCACCGGCTACTACCGCAAATTTGTGCCCCACTACGGGATTATCGCCAAGCCGCTCACGTTGCAGCTCACCAAGAAAGGGTTCGAGTGGCCGGAGGCTGCGCAGCGCGCCTTCGACACGCTCAAGCAGGCGATGGTGACCACGCCAGTGCTTGTGCTTCCAGACTTCGACAAGCCGTTCGTGATCGAGACGGACGCTTGCGACACTAGCATTGGCGCGGTGCTGGTACAAGAAGGCCACCCCATCGCTTACTACATCAAAGCGCTGGGGGTGAAGAATCAGAAACTGTCAACTTACGAGAAGGAGTTCCTGGCAGTTATGATGGCAGTGGACAAGTGGCATTCTTACCTTCAGCGTGGGCCGTTCACAATACTCACAGATCACAAAAGTTTGTGCTCTTTGGGCGATCAGCAGTTGGTGACAGACGTCCAGCGCCGCGCAATGTCGAAGCTGGTTGGCCTCCAGTTCAAGTTTTAGTATAAGTGTGGCATTGACAACGGCGCAGCGGACGCACTATCCCGTGTGGGCAGCCATTTCAGCACCAGCGCCTTGTCATTGTGTCAGCCAGGAGGTGGTTCTTATGCCACTGATCCGGACGCACAAGACCACTTGCAGCAACTTGCACGGCACAGTCCAGATGGCGATGGATACGAGCTATACCGGGGGCTCATTCATCGCCAAGGGCGTTTACGGATTGGCGCCAACATTGCCCTGCGTACCAAACTCATCAGTGCAATGCATGACAGCGCCGTGGGTGGCCACTCCGCCGCCACGACCACCTACCAGCGCCTCAAGAAAGCATTTGAATGGAAGGGCCTGAAACAAGATGTGGACGACTTCGTTCGATAGTGCTCCGTCTATCAGCAGGCAAAACACGAGCTGCACAAGCCTGCAGGCAAGTTGGCACCACTGCCAATTCCTTCAGCACCGTGGCAAGACCTGATGATGGATTTCATTGAAGGATTGCCCAAGTCAGAGGGGTATGACACAATCATGGTGGTCGTCGATCGCTTTACTAAGTTTGCTCACTTTGTGCCCTTACGGCACCCGTTCACGGCGACGCGCGTGGCGCGAGTGTTCTAGGACAATGTCGTCAAGCTCCACGGCATTCCCAAGTCCATCGTCAGTGATCGTGACAAGGTTTTCACTAGCGCACTCTGGCGCGATCTGCTCGCTAGCGCGGGTACAAAGCTGCTCTACTCCACGGCTTACCATCCGCACACTGACGGACAAAGTGAACACGTCAACTAGTGCATGGAAATGTACTTGCACTGTGCCGTCCACGACACCCCCAAGCAATGGCGACGCTGGCTTCTGCGGCTGAATTCTGGTACAACTCCTCATTTCACTCGTCCCTCGGCTGCTCTCTGTTCAAAGCTCTGTATGGGGTAGAAGCAAACGAAGGGAGCATGGCCACCTGGCCGGCGACTCAGCCATCGTTGCCAGACGGCGAACAGTGGGACTGGTCAGTGCATCAGGATAATCTGCGCGCACATCTGACGCGAGCGCAAGTCAAGCATAAGAAGTTTGCCGATCTAAACCGGACTGAACGAGTCTTTCAGGTTGGAGAACAAGTGTTGCTGAAACTGCAACCGTACACACAGAAATATGTGGCAAGTCGTCCGTGTTCGAAGCTTGCTTTCAAGTTCTTCGGCCCCTTCTCCATCCTCGCCAGAATTGGACCAGCGGCATACAAGTTGGAGCTCCATGTGGACAGCAGAATTCACCCAGTGTTTCACGTATCGCAGTTGAAGCCGTTCACACCAAACTACAGCCCAGTGTTTTCTGAACTTCCAGCAACCACCGACCTGTCGACACAAGAAACTTCTCTAGTGGCTATACTGGACAGAAGGATGATGAAAAAGGGCAACACACCAGTGATCCAACTGCAAGTAGAGTTGGATACAACTCCACAGTCCATCACGTGGGAAGACTATGACGTGCTCCGCAGGCGTTACCCGCAAGCTCGCATCTGGGGAGAGGAATCCATGGAGGAAGGAGACTGCTCTCAAGGAGGGGAGAATGTCAACATGGCAGTGCCAGCTACCACCGCGTGACAGCCAGTTGGCAGGGGGCCAAGTGTAGCGTGGGCGTGTATGCCAACGGTGTGTGTGTGTGTGTGGCTGCGGGCCAGGGCGTGGGGGTACTTAACCCACCGCAGCGTTGTAAGGAATAGGCTGTATAATGAGATAACTGAATTTCTCTCTGCTTCTCTCTCGCTCACCCCCTTCCTCACGCCAATCTCATCCCCTTTCCCTCCTCTGTCTCCCTCGATCCAGATCGGGGCGTGACAAGCTCTTCCACGCCGGGCCACTGCACTCGCGTCGCGGCCGCGCCAGTGCCAGAGAACGACATGGATGTTGTGTTCTCGCCGCGCCGTGCCATGGTTGCTATGCCCGAGCCGAAGCTCGCGCGATGTTAGGGACAAGGTAGGAATGGAGTCGATCTAGTATTCTCACAGTGGCAATTTAGTATGGTACAGGCTGATTACAAGAATGAATCGGGCAAGGGGAAACTAGGGTTCATGCCGCCGCCGGGTTCGGTGATCCACTGGATGCCGTTTCTCGAGTGAGTGTCGCCTTAAGTAGTTGGTGAGGTCTTGGACTTGGTCGTCGTCCATTCTGGACCGTAGTAGCACCTGTTGGGCTTGGGGCGCGGCTGGGCCGCACCGGATGGGCTTGGGCTGCATCTGTCTGTGGGGCCGCTACGTCAGGTGCACTGACATCCCCCCCTTCTTGCGTGAGGCTTGTCCCCAAGCCTCAGCCTGAGGAAAGCGGTGAAGAAGTGCTTCCTTGTCTTCCCAGGTGTGCCCGAGGCCAGCGCCCGCTGACCACTCCACTTGGACTTGTTCGCACATAGTCCCGTGTTTCTTGCGCCATCGGGTTTGGATTATCTTGACAGGGATAGCTAGCTCGTCAGTACAGAGAGGGAGCTCAGAATGAACTGCCGTACTAGGGAGTAGTGCTTTGCGGAGTTGCAACACATGGAAGACTAGATGCACTGTTGCTTGTGATGGAAGCTGAATCTTATATGCCACCTCATTGATGCGCTGTATGACTGGGAACGGGCCATAGTACTTGAAGGATAGTTTATGATTGGCTCGAGGGGCAACCGATGATTGCACATACGTAGCTTCAGAAACACGTGTTCTCCCACCTCGAAAGTGCACTCTGATCGCCTCTTATCAGCTTGTGCTTTCATGCATTGCCGGGCTCTGTTGAGATGTTGCTGTATTAGCTCTTGCATTACCGCGCGCTCCTCCAGCCATGCCTGAAGTGACGGTACTGAGCATGAAATAGTAGCTGACAGTCCCCATTGACGTGGCTCATGTCCAAACATCGCTTTGAAAGGACTCATGCCAATAGCTGAATGCAGCAACATGTTATACTAGAACTGGGCGAGAGGTGTCCAAAATCTCCAATGTTTCGGGCACGCATGCGTGAAACAGCGCAGAAAAGTTTCTAAACACTGGTTAACTCGCTCTGTTTTCCCGTCAGTCTGTGGGTGATTGGCCGTGCTCAAACGGAGTTCAGTTCCTGCATACTTGAAAAGTTCTTGCCAAAAGTGACTTGTGAACACCGGGTCACGATGAGAGATGATTGCTTGAGGAAACCCATGAATCTTGTATATCTGACTCATGTATAGCTGAGCTACCTTAGTCGCAGTGTAAGGATGTGACAGAGGCAAGAAATGAGCAAACCTGGTTCTCTTATCCACAATTACCCACAGACAATTGTATGCTCCTGATTGAGGCAATCCGTCAATGAAATCCATTGATATCAGTTCGCATGGCTCGGTAGGAATTGGGAGGGGCAACAGGAGTCCAGGTGTAGCCGATCGGTCTGGTTTTGCTTGCTGAAAAGTGGTGCAGCATTTGATGTATTGCAGAACATGATCTTTCATTTTAGGCCAAGCAAACAAACGTCGGACCAGAGAGTAAGTTGCTGGGAACCCCGAGTGACCCCCCAGTGCACTGTCATGGAATGCCCGAATGATGCGCTGCTGCAATTCTGTTGGTCCACCCAGCCAGATACGATCCCTGAATCGTATGATTCCTTGTTGCAGGGAGAAACGGTCCTTGGGGTCCTTGCAGAGTGCCGATTGTTCGAGTAGGCTAAGAGCTTGAGGGTTTGTATTGTAGCTAGCTACAAGTTCATCGAGCCAAGCTGGTTGGCAAGATGTAACTGTTGCCAGTGTCTCCACTGGTCCTGCACGGGACAAGGCATCCGCGGCACTGTTCTCGGTTCCTTTGCGGTATCGAATTTGATATCGCAAGACCAACAGTTTTGTGAACGCCTTTTGCTGCCACAGGGTTGTCAGCCGCTGCTCTTCCAAGTGAACCAAACTGCGCTGATCTGTGAGAATGACGAACTCAACGTGTTGAAGGTATGGTCTCCACTGCTCCACTGCTACCAGTATCGCCAGATATTCCTTCTCGTAAGTTGATAACCCTTGGTACCTTGGGGAAAGAGCTTTGCTGATGAATGCAATCGGGTTTCCTTGTTACTATAAGATAGCTCTGATGCCTGAATCACTGGCGTCAGTTTCGACGGTGAACTGTTGGTTGAAGTTGGGCAGGGCCAAAACTGGTGCTGAAATAAGTTGCTGCTGTAAGAGTTTGAATGCTGTATTAGTGGCTGGTGTCCAAACAAAGGGCACCCCTTTCTTGAGCAGGTTAAACAGCGGTCTTGCGATAATCCCGAAGTTTTTAACAAAACGATGGTAGTAGCCAGCCAACCCCAGAAAGCTTCGCACTGCCTTGGCATCTGTTGGTACTGTCCAGTTGGAGACTGCCTGTATCTTCACCGGATCTGTAGCTACTCTAGCCGCGTTGATCACGTGACCCAGGTACGAAATTTTCTGCTGATGGAACACGCACTTCGACATATTCACCTTCCAGCTGTCGCGGTGTAGCAGCATAAGTACCTCTCTGAGTTTTTGCACGTGCTCCCGGAGTGTTTTGCTGTGCACCAGGATGTTGTCGAAGAAGCAGAGCACCCCCTTGCGCGATACAGGCTTCAAAGTTCCATGCATAGCTCCAGTAAAAGTGCCCGGTCCTCCAGCCAAACCAAACGACAAAACTTTGAACTCATAATGGCCTGAGTGCGTCTGGAAGGGCGTTTTGTACTCCTCGCCTTCCGCTAGACGGATCTGATGATAACCAGCACGCAGATCCAACTTGGTGAACCAGCACGATCCAAACAACTCATCCAACAGTTCTTCTATAACTGGTACTGGGTATTTGCCCACATTTGTCAAAGCATTGAGGTGTCTGTAGTCAACACAGAGACGCCAGGTGCCGTCTTTCTTCTTCACAAGAATCACGGGAGATCAAAATGCACTTGTGCTTGGTTGGATGATGCCAGCTTTGAGCAATTCTTCCACCTGCCTCTCAATTTCATCTTTGTGATCGGGCTTGTGGCGATAAGGCCGAATATTGACCGGTTGTGCCCCTGGAATCAAGGGAATACAATGGTCACACGCCCTGCAAGGAGGTAAGCCTTGTGGTTCTCCAAACACATTAGCAAATTCAGATAACAGCTCTTGGATCGGCTCAGGAACTGTTTGTTGTTGCTCTTCCCTGGGACAACAACACAGATCTGGACAATGTGTGACACGGCTCCCTGTTTGCAAAGAGCTTGCAATTGTATGTTGTTGATCGTCAGGCACGTGGACGATGAAGCTTCATGACCCTTGAGGATTACTGGTCCTATTGGCGACTGAAATTCCAGTTGTTTGGCTCGCCAATCTACTGTCATTGGACTGTGAGCTTCGAGCCAATCCATCCCCAAAATAACATCATACGTACCCAAGGCTAATATCTTCATGTCCGTTGCAAACTCCTGTCCTTGAGAGAACCACTCACATTGCCGAACTACGGATGTGCATAACAATTCACCTCCATCAGCCACCTTAACTCGACACGCTGTGCTCAACGACTGCACTCCATTGAGGCTCTTGGCGAGTTCCTGGTTGATAAATGATGTAGAACTGCCCGAGTCCACTAGCATGAGCACGTCGTGACCCTGTATCCATGCTTGAAGCTAGAACGCTTTAGCAGACACTCCACCAGATAAGGCAGTTCGGGATATGGCACAAACTGATTCTTTTGCAATCTCTGTCTGTCCAGACCCGTCGTCGCCGCAAACTATGTTGATGCCGAACAATTCCAGGAGCTCCTCGACCACGTGCAGTTGCACTGACGTGGGGCAAACATGATCCTGGCCCCAACGTTCGCCACACTTGAAGTAGAGCCCCCGCACGCGCCGATAATCGCGTAGAGCTTTGACCTTGGTGAGGTCCGACTGAGGTTCGTTCTGTCGAACCCCGTCAGCTCGAGCTCCTTCCATGCCGCGCCGATCCGTTGTCGTTGCTGGAGTAGGCAGTCATTGCGGTGGAGGGGGCAGAGGCAACGACGCATGGCCACGAGATAGGGTGTCGGGTGGCCGCGACGTCGATGGTTGCCATGCCTCGTGGAATGCTCCGTGGATGACCTCCTCCTGGAGCAGGGCGAGGGAGCAAGTCGTGTCCAAGTCCGGTGGCCGTTGCACCAAAACCACCGCTCGGATGTCCGCCCGTAGCCCTTCCACAAAATGAATGAGGAAATAATAAGGATGAATTAAATCTGAATATGAGCTCAAATTGTTTATGATCAGTTCAAATTTCTCAATATAATCAGTGAAAGTGGATGCCTGCCGTATGGTGTAAAACTGACGGATCAGCAACTGATGTCGATCTCGACCGAAATGAGTACAAAGTAATGTTGTAAATGACTCCCAATCAAACTGCGATAGTCTTTTCTGAATGGTTTGCAACCAAACTGACGCTGCCCCTGAGAAATTATGGGAGGCCATAGGCACCCAGAACGACTGATGTATGCCAAACATCTCAAAATGTTGCTTGCACAACACCTTCCAGAGACAGGGATTATCTCCCGCAAACACCGGAAACACGATGGAAGGGTGCGCCTACCCCAGCCCCGTGAGGAGCTGGCTGGCATGAGTAAATGGAGAAGAACTCATAAACGGGGTATTGGGAGCGAGTTGACCGTTGTTCGGGGGTGGCGGCGGGATCATGAAAGACGCCACCGGTGGCTCCCGGTGCTGATGTGCATCGTCGTGGTCACTGGACCCGTTGAGGAAATCCGCCGCGCCAACTATGGAGTCCGATTGGACACTGAGTGTCGCAGGCTGTTGCTGTGGAGCGGCGCCGGTGTGGTTGTCGACGGTGTCCTGTTGGGACGTGGGACGCGTTTGTTGGAGTCGCGCGACCGCGTCGCTCAGATCGGTGACCCGACGCTCTAGATCGGGGCGCCAGGAGAGCAGATCGTCGATCTTGGCGTTGGTCACCTTGGTGGCCGTCGTGTTCGCCTCCAGTGTGGCGTCGAGCTTGTCCAGAAACGCCTTGATTGCGGGATCCATGGCGGCGAGTTGTTGCCGGGGCAGATGCGAGTTTCGGGTGTGGATGAACTGCGCGAGATCGAACACAGAGGATGGTGGTGCTAGTCTCTCATACCAGATGTTAGGGACAAGGTAGGAATGGAGTCGATCTAGTATTCTCACAGTGGCAATTTAGTCTGGTACAGGCTGATTACAAGAATGAATCGGGCAAGGGGAAACTAGGGTTCATGCCGCCGCCGCCGGGTTCGGTGATCCACTAAATGTCGTTTCTCAAGTGAATGTCGCCTTAAGTAGTTGGTGCGGTCTTGGACTTGGCCATCGTCCATTCTGGACTGTAGTAGCGGCTGTTGGGCTTGGGGGCGCGGCTGGGCCGCGCCGGATGGGCTTGGGCTGCATCTGTCTGCGAGGCCGCTGTTGGGGAACGTAGTAATCTCAAAAAAATTCCTACGCACACGCAAGATCATTGTGATGCATAGCAACGAGAGGGGAGAGTGTTGTCCATGTACCCTCATAGACCGAAAGCGGAAGCGTTATGACAACGCGGTTGATGTAGTCGTACGTCTTCACGATCCGACCGATCCAAGTACCGAACGTACGGCACCTCCGAGTTCAGCACACGTTCAGCTCGATGACGATCCCCGGACTCCGATCCAGCAGGGTGTCGGGGAAGAGTTTCGTCAGCACGACGGCATGGTGATAGTGATGATGTTCTACCGACGCAGGGCTTCGCCTAAGCACCTCTACGATATGACCGAGGTGGAATATGGTGGAGGGGGCACCGCACACGGCTAAGGAACGATCACGAAGATCAACTTGTGTGTCATGGGGTGCCCCCTGCCCCCGTATACAAAGGAGGAAGGAGAGGGGGCCGGCCAAGGGGGTGGCGCGCCCTAGGGGGGGAGTCCAACCCCAACTGGGAGTAGGACTCCCTCTTTTCCTATTAGGAGTAGGAGAGGGAAGGAAGAGGGGAGAGGGAAGAAGGAAAGGGGGGCCGGCCCCCTTCCCAATTCGGATTGGGCTTGGGGGGGTGCCCCCTCCTTTGATCCTCTCCCTCCTTTCCACTAAGGCCCAATAAGGCCCATATACTTCCCGGGGGGTTCCGGTAACCTCCCGGAGATCCGGTATTGTCCCAATCTCACCCGGAACCTTTCCGGTGTCCAAATATAGTCGTCCAATATATCGATCTTTATGTATCGACCATTTCGAGACTCCTCGTCATGTCCGTGATCACATCCGGGACTCCGAACAACCTTCGATACATCAAAACTCATAAACTCATAATAAAACTGTCATCGTAACGTTAAGCATGCGGACCCTATGGGTTCGAGAACTATGTAGACATGACCTAGAACTGTTTCCGGTCAATAACCAATAGCGGAACCTGGATGCTCATATTGGCTCCTACATATTCTACGAAGATCTTTATCGGTCAAACCGCATAACAACATACGTTGTTCCCTTTGTCATCGGTATGTTACTTGCTCGAGATTCGATCGTCGGTACCCAATACCTAGTTCAATCTCGTTACCGGCAAGTCTCTTTACTCGTTACATAATGCATCATTCCGTAACTAACTCATTAGCTACATTGCTTGCAAGGCTTATAGTGATGTGCATTACCGAGAGGGCCCAGAGATACCTCTCCGACAATTGGAGTGACAAAACCTAATCTTGAAATACGCCAACTCAACATGTACCTTTGGAGACACCTGTAGAGCTCCTTTATAATCACCCAGTTACATTGTGATGTTTGGTAGCACACAAAGTGTTCCTCCGATAAACGGGAGTTGCATAATCTCATAGTTGTAGGAACTTTGTATAAGTCATGAAGAAAGCAATAGCAATATACTAAACGATCAAGTGTTAAGCTAACGGAATGGGTCAAGTCAATCACATAATTCTCCTAATGATGTGATCCTGTTAATCAAATGACAACACATGTCTATGGTTAGGAAACATAACCATCTTTGATTAATGAGCTAGTCAAGTAGAGGCATACTAGTGACATTATGTTTGTCTATGTATTCACACATGTGTCATGTTTCCGGTTAATACAATTATAGCATGAATAATAAACATTTATCATGATATGAGGAAATAAATAATAACTTTATTATTGCCTCTAGGGCATATTTCCTTCAGTCTCCCACTTGCACTAGAGTCAATAATCTAGATTACACAGTAATGATTCTAACACCCATGGAGTCTTGGCGCTGATCATGTTTTGCTCGTGGAAGAGGCTTAGTCAACGGGTCTGCAACATTCAGATCCGTATGTATCTTGCAAATCTCTATGTCTCCCACCTGGACTTGGTCCCTGATGAAATTGAAGCGTCTCTTGATGTGCTTGGTCCTCTTGTGAAATCTGGATTCCTTTGCCAAGGCAATTGCTCCATTATTGTCACAGAAGATCTTCATTGGTCCCGATGCACTAGGTATGACACCTAGATCGGAAATGAACTCCTTCATCCAGACTCCTTCATTTGCTGCTTCCGAAGCAGTTATGTACTCCGCTTCGCATGTAGATCCCGCCACGACGCTTTGTTTAGAACTGCACCAACTTACAGCTCCACTGTTTAATAAAAACACGTATCCGGTTTGCGATTTAGAATCGTCCGGATCAGTGTCAAAGCTTGCATCGACGTAACCATTTACGACTAGCTCTTTGTCACCTCCATAAAAGAGAAACATATCCTTAGTCCTTTTCAAGTATTTCAGGATATTCTTGACCGCTGTCCAGTGATCCACTCCTGGATTACTTTGGTACCTCCCTGCTAAACTTATTACTAAGCATACATCAGGTCTGGTACACAGCATTGCATACATGATAGAGCCTATGGCTGAAGCATAGGGAACATCTTTCATTTTCTCTCTATCTTCTGCTGTGGTCGGGCATTGAGTCTGACTCAACTTCACACCTTGTAATACAGGCAAGAACCCTTTCTTTGCCTGATCCATTTTGAACTTTTTCAAAACTTTATCAAGGTATGTGCTTTGTGAAAGTCCAATTAAGCGTCTTGATCTATCTCTATAGATCTTGATGCCCAATATGTAAGCAGCTTCACCGAGGTCTTTCATTGAAAAACTTTTATTCAAGTATCCTTTTATGCTATCCAGGAATTCCATATCATTTCCAATTAACAATATGTCATCTACATATAATATCAGAAATGCTACAGAGCTCCCACTCACTTTCTTGTAAATACAGGCTTCTCCAAAAGTCTATATAAAACCATATGCTTTGATCACACTATCAAAGCGTTTATTCCAACTCCGAGATGCTTGCACCAGTCCATAAATGGATTGTTGGAGCTTGCACACTTTGTTAGCACCTTTTGGATCGACAAAACCTTCCGGTTGCATCATATACAACTCTTCTTCCAGAAATCCATTCAGGAATGCAGTTTTGACATCCATTTGCCAAATTTCATAATCATAAAATGCGGCAATTGCTAACATGATTCGGACAGACTTAAGCATCGCTACGGGTGAGAAAGTCTCATCGTAGTCAACCCCTTGAACTTGTCGAAAACCTTTCGCAACAAGTCGAGCTTTGTAGATACTTACATTACCATCAGCGTCAGTCTTCTTCTCTAAGATCCATTTATTCTTGATGGCTTGCCGATCATCGGGCAAGTCAACCAAAGTCCATACTTTGTTCTCATACATGGATCCCATCTCAGATTTCATGGCTTCAAGCCATTTTGCGGAATCTGGGCTCATCATCGCTTCCTCATAGTTCGTAGGTTCGCCATGGTCAAGTAACATGACTTCCAGAATAGGATTACCATACCACTCTGGTGCGGATCTTACTCTGGTAGACCTACGAGGTTCAGTAGTAACTTGATCTGAAGTTTCATGATCAATATCATTAGCTTCCTCACTGATTGGTGTAGTTGTCACAGGAACCGGTTCTTGTGATGAACTACTTTCCAATAAGGGAGCATGTACAGTTACCTCATCAAGGTCTACTTTCCTCCCACTCACTTCTTTCGAGAGAAACTCCTTCTCTAGAAAGGATCCGAATTTAGCAACGAAAATCTTGCCCTCAGATCTATGATAGAAGGTGTACCCAATAGTCTCTTTTGGTATCCTATGAAGACACATTTCTCCGATTTGGGTTCGAGCTTATCTGGTTGAAGTTTCTTCACATAAGCATCGCAGCCCCAAACTTTAAGAAACGACAACTTTGGTTTCTTGCCAAACCACAGTTCATAAGGCGTCGTTTCAACGGATTTTGATGGTGCCCTATTTAACGTGAATGCGGCCGTCTCTAAAGCATAACCCCAAAACGATAGCGGTAAATCAGTAAGAGACATCATAGATCGCACCATATCTAGTAAAGTTCGATTACGACGTTCGGACACACCATTTCGTTGTGGTGTTCCGGGTGGCGTGAGTTGCGAAACTATTCCGCATTGTTTCAAATGTAAACCAAACTCGTAACTCAAATATTCTCCTCCATGATCAGATCATAGAAATTTTATTTTCTTGTTACGATGATTTTCCACTTCACTCTGAAATTCTTTGAACTTTTCAAATGTTTCAGACTTGTGTTTCATTAAGTAGATATACCCATATCTGCTCAAATCATCTGTGAAGGTGAGAGAAAATAACGATACCCGCCGCGAGCCTCAATATTCATTGGACCACATACATCAGTATGTATGATTTCCAATAAATCAGTTGCTCGCTCCATAGTTCCGGAGAACGGCGTTTTAGTCATCTTGCCCATGAGGCACGGTTCGCAAGTACCAAGTGATTCATAATCAAGTGATTCCAGAAGTCCATCGGTATGGAGTTTCTTCATGCGCTTTACACCGATATGACCTAAACGGCAGTGCCACAAATAAGTGACACTATCATTATCAACTTTGCATCTTTTGGCTTCAACATTATGAATATGTGTATCACTACTATCGAGATTCAATAAAAATAGACCACTCTTCAAGGGTGCATGACCATAAAAGATATTACTCATATAAATAGAACAACCATTATTCTATGATTTAAATGAATAATCGTCTCGCATTAAACAAGATCCAGATATAATGTTCATGCTCAACGCTGGCACCAAATAACAATTATTTAGGTCTAAAACTAATCCCGATGGTAGATGTAGAGGTAGCGTGCCGACCGCGATCACATCGACTTTGGAACCATTTCCCACATGCATCGTCACCTCGTCCTTAGCCAATCTTCGCTTAATCCGTAGTCCCTGTTTCGAGTTGCAAATATTAGCAACATAACTCGTATCAAATACCCAGGTACTACTGCGAGCATTAGTAAGGTACACATCAATAACATGTATATCACATATACCTTTGTTCACTTTGCCATCCTTCTTATCCGCCAAATACTTGGGGCAGTTCCGCTTCCAGTGTCCAGTCTGCTTGCAGTAGAAGCACTCAGTCTCAGGCTTAGGTCCAGACTTGGGTTTCTTCTCATGTGCAGCAACTTGTTTGCTGTTCTTCTTGAAGTTCCCCTTCTTCTTCCCTTTGCCCTTTTTCTTGAAACTGGTGTTCTTGTTAACCATCAACACTTCATGCTCCTTCTTGATTTCTTACTCCGCAGCTTTTAGCATTGCGAAGAGCTCGGGAATAGTCTTGTCCATCCCTTGCATATTATAGTTCATCACGAAGCTTTTGTAGCTTGGTGGTAGTGATTGAAGAATTCTGTCAATGACACTATCATCAGGAAGATTAACTCCTAGTTGAATCAAGTGATTATTATACCCAGACATTTTGAGTATGCGTTCACTGACAGAACTATTCTCCTCCATCTTACAGCTATAGAACTTATTGGAGACTTCATATCTCTCAATCCGGGCATTTGCTTGAAATATTAACTTCAACTCCTGGAACATCTCATATGCTCCATGACGTTCAAAACGTCGTTGAAGACCTGGTTCCAAGCCGTAAAGCATGGCACACTGAACTATTGAGTAGTCATCAGCTTTGCTCTGCCAGACGTTCTTAATGTCGTAGTTACATCTGCAGCAGGCCTGGCACCCAGCGGTGCTTCCAGGACGTAATTCTTCTGTGCAGCAATGAGGATAATCCTCAAGTTACAGACCCAGTCCGTGTAGTTACTACCATCATCTTTCAACTTAGCTTTCTCAAGGAACGCATTAAAATTCAACGGAACAACAACACGAGCCATCTATCTACAACAAACATAGACAAGCAAAAATACTATCAGGTACCAAGTTCATAATAAATTGAAGTTCAATTAATCATATTACTTAAGAACTCCCACTTAGACAGACATCTCTCTAGTCATCTAAGTGATCACGTGATCCAAATCAACTAAACCATGTCCGATCATCACGTGAGATGGAGTAGTTTCAATGGTGAACATCACTATGTTGATCATATCTACTATATGATTCACGTTCGACCTTTCGGTCTCCGTGTTCCGAGGCCATATCTGTATATGCTAGGCTCGTCAAGTTTAACCTGAGTATTCCGCATGTGCAACTGTTTTGCACCCGTTGTATTTGAACGTAGAGCCTATCACACCCGATCATCACGTGGTGTCTCAGCACGAAGAACTTTCGCAACGGTGCATACTCAGGGAGAACACTTCTTGATAATTTAGTGAGAGATCATCTTAAAATGCTACCGTCAATCAAAGCAAGATAAGATGCATAAAGGATAAACATCACATGCAATCAATATAAGTGATATGATATGGCCATCATCATCTTGTGCTTGTGATCTCCATCTCCGAAGCACCGTCGTGATCACCATCGTCACCGGCGTGACACCTTGATCTCCATCGTAGCATCGATGTCGTTACACCATCTATTGTTTCTACGACTATCGCTACCGCTTAGTGATAAAGTAAAGCAATTACAGGGCGTTTGCATTTCATACAATAAAGCGACAACCATATGGCTCCTGCCAGTTGCCGATAACTTCGGTTACAAAACATGATCATCTCATACAATAAAATATAGCATCACGTCTTGACCATATCACATCACAACATGCCCTGCAAAAACAAGTTAGACGTCCTCTATTTTGTTGTTGCAAATTTTACGTGGCTGCTACGGGCTGAGCAAGAACCGTTCTTACCTACGCATCGAAACCACAACGATAGTTCGTCAAGTTAGTGTTGTTATAACCTTCGCAAGGACCGGGCGTAGCCACACTCGGTTCAACTAAAGTGAGAGAGACAGACACCCGCCAGTCACCTTTAAGCAATGAGTGCTCGTAACGGTGAAACCAGTCTCGCGTAAGCGTACGCGTAATGTCGGTCCGGGCCGCTTCATCTCACAATACCGCTGAACCAAAGTATGACATGCTGGTAAGCAGTATGACTTGTATCGCCCACAACTCACTTGTGTTCTACTCGTGCATATGACATCTACGCATAAAACCTGGCTCGGATGCCACTATTGGGGAACGTAGTAATTTCAAAAAAATTCCTACGCACACGCAAGATCATGGTGATGCATAGCAACGAGAGGGGAGAGTGTTGTCCACGTACCCTCGTAGACTGAAAGCGGAAGCGTTATGACAACGCGGTTGATGTAGTCGTACGTCTTCACGATCCGACCGATCCAAGTACCGAACGTACGGCACCTCCGAGTTCAACACACGTTCAGCTCAATGACGATCCCCGGACTCCGATCCAGCAGGGTGTCGGGGAAGAGTTTCGTCAGCACGACGGCGTGGTGACGATGATGATGTTCTACCAACGCAGGGCTTCGCCTAAGCACCACTACGATATGACCGAGGTGGAATATGGTGGAGGGGGCACCGCACACGGCTAAGGAACGATCACGAAGATCAACTTGTGTGTCATGGGGTGCCCCTGCCCCCGTATATAAAGGAGGGAGGAGAGGGGGCCGGCCAAGGGGGTGGCGCGCCCTAGGGGGGGAGTCCAACCCCAACCGGGAGTAGGACTCCCCCTTTTCCTATTAGGAGTAGGAGAGGGAAGGAAGAGGGGAGAGGGAAGAAGGAAAGGGGGGCCGGCCCCCTTCCCAATTCGGATTGGGCTTGGGGGGGCGCGCCCCCTCCTTTGCTCCTTCTCCCTCCTTTCCACTAAGGCCCAATAAGGCCCATATACCTCCCGGGGGGTTCCGGTAACCTCCCAGAGATCCGGTATTGTCCCAATCTCACTCGAAACCTTTCCGGTGTCCAAATATAGTCGTCCAATATATCGATCTTTATGTCTCGACCATTTCGAGACTCCTCGTCATGTTCGTGATCACATCCGGGACTCCGAACAACCTTCGGTACATCAAAACTCATAAACTCATAATAAAACCGTCATCGTAACGTTAAGCGTGCGGACCCTACGGGTTCGAGAACTATGTAGACATGACCTAGAACTATTTCCGGTCAATAACCAATAGCGGAACCTGGATGCTCATATTGGCTCCTACATATTCTATGAAGATCTTTATCGGTCAAACCGCATAACAACATATGTTGTTCCCTTTGTCATCGGTATGTTACTTGCCCGAGATTCGATCGTCGGTATCTGAATACCTAGTTCAATCTCGTTACCGGCAAGTCTCTTTACTCGTTACATAATGCATCATTCCATAACTAACTCATTAGCTACATTGCTTGCAAGGCTTATAGTGATGTGCATTACCGAGAGGGCCCAGAAATACCTCTCCGACAATCGGAGTGACAAAACATAATCTCGAAATACGCCAACTCAACATGTACCTTTGGAGACACCTGTAGAGCTCCTTTATAATCACCCAGTTACGTTGTGATGTTTGGTAGCACACGAAGTGTTCCTCCGGTATACGGGAGTTGCATAATCTCATAGTTGTAGGAACTTTGTATGAAGAAAGCAATAGCAATATACTAAACGATCAAGTGCTAAGCTAACGGAATGGGTCAAGTCAATCACATCATTCTCTTAATGATGTGATCCCGTTAATCAAACGGCAACACATGTCTATGGTTAGGAAACATAACCATCTTTGATTAATGAGCTAGTCAAGTAGAGGCATACTATTGACATTATATTTGTCTATGTATTCACACATGTATCATGTTTCCGGTTAATACAATTATAGCATGAATAATAAACATTTATCATAATATGAGGAAATAAATAATAACTTTATTATTGCCTCTAGGGCATATTTCCTTCAGCCGCTTCGTCAAGTGCGCTGACACGCGAGCCTGTGCCAGATCTCACGCTCGCAAGACCGCGCTCGTGCTCACGCAGCCATGCATATTGGTGTGCGTGCTCGAGCGAGCCGCCGTGCTCCCGCAGCCGTGCACGGGGCCGCCGCGCTCGAGCTAGTTGCCGCATGTTCACGCAGCCGTGCATGCCCTTCGCCACAGCCGCATGCGGGTGGGCCGCCACGGCTGCAGCCGCGTGCAGCCACAGCTACATGCTGGCGTGCTAGCTAGGCAGCTGCTAGCCGCCGCAGCCGCAGGCTTGCTAGCTTGCCGGCCGCTGGCGTCGTGCGTGCTCTACGATGCCGCACACAGTGTGCTCGATGAAATGACTGAAAAAATGAAAGGAGGATTTGAGGGATGTGGTTGTTTGGCAGCAAATATGATGCAATCTATAAAATTTGAGGGATGAACCGAGACGTCATCGACAACATGATTGCAGGTCTCCGTTCTTTGGCTTCGGCGTTTGCACCTCCTCCGCCACCACCGCCACACCCTTCCGAGCCAGATTAGCTTTTGTAGCTTTCTTTGGAGCTTGTCTCGTTGTGTCCCCAGCATGACTTTATGACTTCTTTGTACTCTGTACTGCTTTGTTGGATGCTTGGTTTGTTGCTTTATAATATAAAACGGGGGAAACCCTTTTTATCAATATGAGGAGTCAAAACGGACACGCCCGGTCACTGTCCGGCATGTCCACGGATGTTTGAGGGGTCAAATTAGCAATGTTTGGTTGTAGATGCCCTTAGATCCACTCCCTCCGTTCCTAAATATAAGTCTTTCCAGAGATTTAAATATGGACTACATATGGATGTATATAGACGTAGTTTAGAGTGTAAATTCACTTATTTTGCTTTGTATGTAGTCTATTTTGGAATCTCTAAAAAGACTTATATTTAGGAACGGAGGGAATAGTAATGTCCTTTGTCCCACCAGCAAGAGCTGAGGACTAATTTGATGGTTCGTCATCCATGGACATGGATATTGACTCTAGTTCAGCAAAAGGTAAACGAAAGGTTGTTGCTGCCACACATGAAGAGTCCAAGCAAGCAATCCAAGATGCTGCTGCATCTCTGGCTAAAAACGCATTTGTCCTAAAGCTGCTCACAGATGCACTATTAACTTACGCTTCATCCGTTCAAGTTGTTCTTCGCCATGATGCTGAGTTGAGCAGCACGCGGGGTCCTACCCGGACCAGTGGTGGAACATTTAATCATATATTACATCATTTCCTTCCACATGCTACAAAGCAAAAGAAAGAAAGAAAGCCTGATGGTGATTGGAGATACAAATTGGCAACACTCTTGGAGGAACCTTCTCTGTTATTATTTACACATTTTAGGCTCTGTTTGGATGCAGGGTATGATTTTATGCACAGTTTCTTGTCCGTCCCTGGCCCGCATGTCGGCGAAACAAAGCAAAAAACCCCGCGGCCCCTTTGGCGCCATTTCCCCCCAAACCCTTCCACGTCCCGCCCGTCCCACTCCCTCCCCCGCGTCCATGGCCGACGCCCAACCAAACTCCGGCGGGCTAGCCGTCGACTCGCGCCAAGAAGAAGAAGGGCAAGGCGCCAAGGAAGCCGCGGTCGGAGTGCACGCCGGAGGAGATCGCCAAGTTGGACGCGGAATCGGCGAAGAGGAGGAGCCGGAGGGCGGTCGCCAAGACCAACGTCGCCGCGGCCAAGAGAGCCGCCAAGTGCGTTGCAATTGAGGCCGCGCGGCACAAGGCCGAGGTCGAGGAGAAGGAGGTCATCGTCAGCAAAGCGCACGCCCTTCTCATGGCTGGCATTTGTCGTCCGTCCAGTTTCTCTGGAGGGGCCGTCGGTCCGGCGAGCACAGGGTCGTCCGTCGCCCGACCTCCACACTGCCAGTCGCCGACGTCGCGGACCACGCCCTTGTCGCCCGTCTTTCCTCCGCCAAGGCACGACGGCCAGACCCGTTTCGGGAGGTCGCCGGACGTGATCGTGATCGCGCCGTCCACACCACGCCCCTCGGCCGTCATCGACCTCAACGTCACCCCTGGGTCCAGCAGCGGCGGCCGGCCGTCCATCAAGATGCAAAGAAAGCAAGCACGACCGCCGTTTACCGGCAGCATGCCATCCCGCAGCGTCCTGTTCGATAGAATGCCAACACCAACGGCACCGGTCGACGACCCCTACCACGACCAGTTCATGGAGAAAGTGATCTACGAGGGTGGTCACGTCCCTGCCTACGACCCCGAGGAGACCCAAAGTCAGGATGGCCGCGGCCAGTTCACTGCCGATGAAGAGGCCGACGACCGCGCTGACTACGACCATGGTGACTCGTGGCATGAAGACGATGACATCTATGTCGAAGGTGATGGTGATGAAGAAGAAAGCAATGACGTTGACATTAGTGGCGAGCCATTGTTCATCGATGAGCTGACACAAAGAGCGGAAGCACAAAAGAAGAGGAAGAGCATTTGTATGGGTTCATACACACAAGATGAGGACAAGTTGATTTTCCAAGCTTGGATGGAGATTAGCCAAGATCCAAGGACCGGCGCGCAACAAAAGGGTATTGTTTTTTGGACGAGAGTCCACAAAACATTCCATGAAAGGAAGTTGTTTGAGCCCTACCAATTTGAAAGCAGCCGTGACGTCGGCTCGATTCAAAAGAGATGGTTGTTCATCCAACAAGAGTGCAACAAGTATCAAGCCGCATTTGAGAGCGTTCAAGCACGGCCCGTGAGTGGTACCGGCATTGGGGACATGGTATGCTCTCCTTCTTTGCCCTTTCCTTGCTACGGCCATGAGACTTCAGCCTTGTACATGTTTGCATGTTCACTTGTTGTTGATCATATGGTGTAGGCATTTCAATCTTTGGAGGCATTCAAGGCCCAGCACAATGACAAGCCGTTCACTCTTACGCATTGTTGGACTATGATCAACAATTGCCCTAAGTTCAAGGACCAATACCGTGAACTCCAAAGGAAGAGAGGCCTGAAGACGGCCAAGTTCGCCGAAGGTGGAGATGGCGTGGCGTTGAAGAGGCCGAGGGGCAAGACCAACTCTAAGGTTGACGACATTCATGATGCCTCATCCATGGCATTGCATGACACTTTGCATGGCATGATGTCGCAAAAGAATGTGAGGGATGAGAAGAAGCGGCAAAGCAAGGACGAGCAAATGAAGCAATACCTAGAGCTTCAAACAAAGAAGCTTGAGATGAAGGAGGCGGCCAAGAGAAGGAAGCTTGAGATGGAGGAGGCGGCCCGGTAGAGGCAGCTCGACATGGAGGAGGCG
This sequence comes from Triticum dicoccoides, assembly GCF_002162155.2. NCBI lineage: Eukaryota > Viridiplantae > Streptophyta > Magnoliopsida > Poales > Poaceae > Triticum > Triticum dicoccoides. The sequence goes on from NC_041385.1 coordinate 649,600,785, forward strand.
GCCCGGCAAAGGCAGCTCGACATCGAGGCCGAGAATGTCAAGGCCATGCAAAGGCAGCTCGACATCGAGGCCACCAATGCCGCCACCAAAGCGAAGGAGGTGGCCCTCACGATCATGAGCGTGGACTTGTCGAAGATGAGCGAGAAGACGAGGGCCTGGTTCGAGGCCAGGCAAAAGGAGATGCTCGACGCCGACGGCCTGAACTAGGTCGTCCGATCGGTCGTGGCCGTTCTTTTTTGGAGGCTGGCATGGGTGCCGCCCGCCCGCTGGGCCGCTGGCCGTGTGCCAGCGAGAAAAACATTCATTTTGAAGGCCGGCTGTGTCGCCGGCCGCTGGCTGTGTTGCCGGCGAGAACAACCATTCATTTTGGAGGCTGACTGTGTTGCCGGCCGCTAGCTTTGTTGCTGGCGCGCGTGATAAACTGGGCCGTATGGCTTGGCATTTGAAACGTTTCTCCTTTTTTTAAATGGACGCGGACAGGATGGGGTAAATGATGCGGCCGGGCGCTGGGCGCACGGCCACCGCATCCCAGGACAGACCCGGACACGAATCTATCCCCTGCCCAGACGGACAGAATCCGGACAAAACGGACGTCCGTTTGGGGTTACGCGGTGGAGTTGGCTTAAGTTGGACGAAAACTGGGACACTCCTGCATGAGCTCCTCCTCTTGAATCCGAGCAAAAACTATGGCCCTCGTGATGCTGGTCGGTGCCTGAATGCGCACCACCGCTCGGAGTTCATCCTTGAGACCCAACAGGAATTGTGTGACGAAGAACTTGGGCCTGAGGGTGGCATCAAGCGCGAGCAGATTGTACACGTAAACTTCAAACTGTTGTCTGTATTCCACATTTCCACTAGTGTGCCTGTCTGTCGCAACTGCAGGAGCTTATGCATCAGAGATTCAAATTCTTCTGGGCCAAATTCGTCTTCAGTTGCACGCCAAAACAGATCCCATGTGACCACTGGGTGTTGCTGACGGAACGCCCTGAGCCAGAGTGCCGCATGCCCCTTCACAAAGCGCCGCCGTTGCCACCCAGTTGATCGGAGGCACCCGGTAGAGCTTGAAGTATGCGAGGCAGCGGTCCAGCCACACCCGAGGCAGCTCACCGTCGAAACGAGGGAAGTTGTACTTCGGCGGTTTGGTGGTGTTGTGGCTTGATGGCGTGCTCGTCGCGCGGCAGGATTGGGTGGGCTGCCTCCACATCCACAGTCACAGGCTGTTCGGGACTGCTGAGCAGAGGAGGCCCCTCGTTGGTGAGCCGCGCGAAGGGAGCGGTGCCCGTGATGGTGTGCGGGATCGGCAGTGCACTTGGTGGATGCGGGGCGCGCGGATCCAGAGTCGGGGAGGCGAGTTGGGTCGCCGGTGGTGGTTGTTGATGCCCAACTTTCCACTAACAACTGGGTGTTCAACTACTACCACCACCACTAACAATTTTCTCTCCCCAGGTTGGAAAAGCTCTCTTTGATGCCCAACTTTTGGGTGTCCATTTCACTAGATCTTTCTACAAGCACATACTTGGTGCCAAGGTTATGATATTTAAGCCATTGATCCTGCTTACTACAGAAACCTTAAGTGGATGCTTGAGGTATGTATTTTTGTGTGTAGTTAATGTGGTGACTGTAAATACCGACCCTATGCAGGTAACTGACTGTGAGTTGATTCCTGGAGGGCGTAACATTAGGGTCACTGAGGAGAACAAGCATGAATGTGCATAGGGTAGCAGAGCCTCGTTTAACCACTGCAATTAGGCCTCAAATTAATTCTTTAATGGATGGAGCTAACATCCATTTTTAACCAGAAAGAGTTTGAACTGCTAATCAGTGGACTCCCAGATATTGAGTTGAAAGAGTTAATTCAGTTCTATAATGATCTGTTGCATGTGCTCTGCTTATTTTTTAAGTCTGCATTCAGTGGTGGCTGTGGCTGAGTGATGCAGATTCCAAAAATAACGAGGGAAGGGCAGGTTTGTACATTGATGAAGGTCACACCTAACAGGAAAACGAGTGCATGGGATCACATGAATCTGGATAAAGCCCTTTCTCTAGTGATCTAAGACGTCTTAAATTAATTTACAGAGGGAGTGCATCATACAAGAATAATAACATTACAAAGGATGACTGGACTCCACTAATTTAAACTAGAGCCGATCACCATCCACAATTCAGACTGGTGGGCTGGTTATGTATAATACAATCATCATCATATTAGTTCTGTCCGAGTGTTGGATGAGATAACGGACCATCATATTAGCTCTGTCTCACTTTAGATGAGATGACACTTGAGTTCTGACAGATAGATTTCCAACCAAAAGCGACGAATCCAGTGTTCCATAATCATATTCTCGCGAAAACAAATCTTTCCTGCAAGGTGGATTAAAACACAGACATAAATTCCTTTTTTTATCTTGGGACCGAACCCTACTCTGGCTATACAGTTAAACATACTGGAGATTTACCTTTTTGTCCAAACCCAACCGACCTGCGATCTCCATCTTCTTCTCAGCGTACTGCGCCATGTTCTTTGTTTTATGCTGAACCAAGTAATCCAGTTATAAAAAGTACCGCAACATATCAGTATTCATAGAGGATTCATTGAGAAACTACCTTCCCGAAAGCTAACTTGCTAAACACATCCCGAGCTTCATCCTCCTTAGCCTAAGATGGCACACAAAGGTCATACTGATGTTAACAGTCTATTACAGTTACATATGTATCATCATGTCAATCGTACAGTATCCTACTTACCTTCAGATCAATGCCACCCTCCTTGACAATAGAATAAATCTAGAAAAATAAACAGATGAAATGAGACATTCGCAATATGTAGCATATTTTTTACAACAAAAATTCGGACTGGAGGCTATACAAATTTGCAAAACAGCCTCAGATTAAGAGATCAACTTACCATTTGCTTTATTGTTACAAAGACAGTAGCCGCATTCAGTTCAGCATGTAGTACCCTTTTGTGTATAGCAAATTTGTCCATTGCATATACTTCCTTCACAGCATCTAAGTATTTTCTCTGAAATATTTTTGAAACCATGCGAACTATGATAATCACAAAGCATGTCAATAGAGCATTATTACACAAATGTTTGATTAGGATACTAACATCTTCCTTGGCGACAAGCCTCCATATCTCAAAATAGAGAAGATCTATGTCCTTGAGGGACGCATCTTCTCTCAGCTCTATAATGTACTCCTGAATCAAATGGATCAGATCTTGAGTAACACCAGCAATGAACACCTCAATTAGGAAAAGATAAGATATCTTACATTATAAGCAAAAGCAGCTAAACGAACAGTCATATGGGGGAAGTGGGTTGCAATCCTCAATGCTTGCCTCCATGCTATAGTATCCATGTTTCTCCACTGAAGTGCAAAGAAGTTAATCATCATGTGTATGTGTATATGACTAATATACATATATTTCGTGATTTCCTGCGGGGCATACTTACCTTCTCGGTACTGCGATCCAGATTTACATAATCTGCAACCCACTGTTGCAAGAAAGAAGTCTAGCACTTTAAAAATGATCCAGACACTGGTAATATTTTAAATTCCAATAGCTTGATCACATAATGCGTACCTTCAATTTCTTTGATATTTCTCCATAGTACTTGACATAAACGGAATCAATTTCATATGTATGATAACGTGAGCGGTAATCATCGTGATAGCGATACAGGCGTTCACAACTATCAGGCAGCTGCAAAAAAAAGGACGAGAATTAGATGGCACATCTGAAGTACTTGTTGGCTAGTGTTAAGTGAGATGACAAAAGTTATGTCCGTGAAAGTAAACCTCATAAAGATACCAAAAAAATACCTTCAGTAAAATCTAGCATGCTAGAAATGGTGTCATACAAAATCAATGTTCTCATAACCGCAGAAGAGAATATGGTGATGCAAGTCAAACAATCATCATCTTTTAAGAAAAGATGTTCAGAAACAATTTTAACTTGTACCGTGAAACAAGTGACTCAAATCTCCATAAAAACATTGCAGCTGTTGTTGGAATTAATGAAGCACAATGAACTACCTCATTGATTTAACGGTGTTTTCACATTGTGTTGAAATGGTTTCTGAACAGCAATGATTAAGATAATCAAACTAGTCAAACCAGATGGCTCGGGTGTAGATAAACTTACGAAATTACTAAGGACAATGCGTTGGTAGTCATTCAATCCAGGGTTCTGGCTATCATCGCGATGGAAGAACCACTCAAAACTATCATCATCCTCCAAATGCCGAAAGTAGGACTCCTTAATAAGTTCATCCTCGGTGTACTCTTCTGGTTCCTTTAGTTCATGTGCAGCCTCTGGCTTCACAATCTACACACAGATGATACAAAAGATAAAATCATGCATGCATACCAAACCAGGACTGAATTACCTGCTATCGCACGTGTACACACTTTATAACATACATTAACTAAAATGAGTGCTGATCGATTGATACAGCATGAAGGTACCTTGTAATAAGCGATGCGAAGGCGTGCAAGGCGCTCTTCTATCTCGTCGTAGTCCTCAAATGCCATATAAGAGTTCGGGTCAATAGGAGGAGAAATATTGGGACGCAAAATTTTAGCATATTCGGCCTGGTCTTCCTTGGTGAGAATAACGCCTGGCCCGGTGTGCTCATCGCCACCTTCTTGTGGCAAGATGGTGTCCTCCATCTCCATGTCTGTCGCATGAGAAATCGGGTCTTGAAGATGCTGGGTAGTGGCGGAAGATGATGGGGGTAGGTACTTGCGGCGCCTCTTCTCCCCTGCCCACACCTTGTTTGTTCCATCTCCATCATCGCCCAGTGGCAGGAGCATCGGAAGATGATGGTCGAAGGCAGGAGCGCGGCCGTGGAGCGGCATGGCGACAGTCCGCGGCGGGACACGAGCAGTGTCGCCTGGTGGCATGGCGGTCTGCGACAGGGCACGAGCTGGGCAGCCTCGTGGCTCGGCGACGGTCCGCGGCGAGGAGCTAGCGGTGCCGATGGTCCGCAGCGGGGAGCGAGCAGGGCAAACTCGTGCGGTGGCGAGGGTCCGCGGCAGGGAGCGAGCGTGGGCGCCTCGTGGCGTGGTGACGGTCCGCGGCGGGGAGAAAGAGACGGGGCCGCTTGGTGGCATGGCGACCGTCCAAGGCGAGGAGCGAGTGGGGCCGCCTGGTGGGGTGGCAACGGTCCGCGGCGGAGCGGGGCCAGCGGTCAGCCGCGGGGCGGGAGCAGGGCTGGCGGACCGCCGCGGGGCGGGAGCAGGGCCGGCGTACCGCCGCGGGGCGGGAGCAGGGCCGGCGGTCCGCCGCGGGGCGGGAGCAGGGCCGGGGGACCGCCCCGGGCCGGGAGCAGGGCCGGCGTACCGCTGCGGGGCGGGAGCAAGGCCGGCGGTCCGCTGCGGAGTGGGAGCAGGCAGAGCGGGGACGGCGGTCTGCCGCGGGGCGGGAGCGGAACCGCTCATGGGATGCGGCGGTGGGGCGGGAGCGGGGCCGCCGAGTGGCGGATCGGGGTGAAACCTGGAGCCCAGAGTCGAGATCGAACGATACAGAGGGGCGACCGGAGGCGAGATCGAGCTGGGCGGCGGCGTGACCGAAGGTCCATCATCGCTGTTAGAATACAGTGTAGAATACATGTATAGCTAGTAGGACGTGTGTGCAGTTTTCCTTGTAGCACTCACGATCCCATGCCCCGCACACGGCCAGCCCACGATCACCATCGTGGGTTCGTGCCTCTCTGTAACTCTACATAAGCTGCCCGATGGCAATACGATCTTTGTGTTCGATCTTTTCTTGCCTTCATGGTATCAGACGCAGGGGATCTCAATCCTTTTGCGACCCATCCCTCCCACCCTTCCGCTGCCATGGACACCAATCCGGTCTCCTCCCCCGACTCCTCTGCTGACGGCGATCACGCCGCCGGAGGTGTTCTCCAGGACGTGATTTTTTCCCCCGAGGCCGCGAGTCCCAGGGTTGCGGTTCCACTGCCGCCACCACGCGCCTTTCCCTCCTTCGTCTTCCAAACCATCGACATACGCCATCACATTCCCGTCGTTCTTGATCTCCACGGCGGCAACTACGCTCAGTGGTGCCGTTTCTTCCACACCGTTGTTGGCATGTTCGGCATTCGCGACCACATCATCGCTCCTGCTGCACCGGCTCGCCGTGACCTTGAGTGGGTTATGATCGATCACTGCGTGGTCCACTGGCTCTATGCCACGATCTCGCCGGAGCTTCTCGCCGCCGTCATGCAGCCTGACGACACCGCTGCCGTTCTCTGGTCGGCTCTCGATGGCATCTTCCGCGACAACCATCTCTCGCGCGCGGTGTATCTCGACGCCGAGTACCACGCCACTGTCCAGGGGGATCAGACGATCATGCAGTACTGCACCCGCCTCAAGACGTTCGCTGATCAGCTCCGCGACCTGGGGCAGCCCGTCGGCGACAGGCAGCAGCTCTTCAACATGATCCGCGGCCTGAACCGTCAGTTCCACGGTGCGATTCCCCACCTCACCCCGCGTGTGCCCCTGCCCACGTTCCTGCAGGCTCGCTCCTTCCTTCTCCTCGAGGAGCACCGCGCCGAACAGGCGACCCGGCTCCAGTCCGCGCACGCTCTCGTTGCGGCCCGGTCTTCAGCGGCTCCGGCACCACCAGCTCCCGCTCCCCTGCCGCCTGCTGCCGACTACGGTGGAGGGCGCGGACGCGGACGTGGTCGCCGCCGTGGGCGCGGCAGCCCCGGCGCGTCGTCTTCATCAGCGCCGCCACCTGCGGCCTCTGGCGCTCCAACGCTCCCCGGGCACGCGCCCGGCGCCAATTCCTGGACAGGGATGGTGCAAGCGTGGCCCATGCCGTGGCGCGCTCCCGGCGCCGGCGTCCTTGGGCCCCGTCCTGGCCCGCCTCATCACCAGGCCTACTTCGCCGGGGCGTCCGCGTCCGTCCCGCCTGCCTACGGCTACGGCGCCTATGGCGCCCCTCCTGGTCTCGCCTACGGCCCGCCCCCCGGTTTCATCTACGGCTCGCCCGGGGCCAGCTCCAGCACTGCGCCTCTGCCGCCACAACCGCAGCCCTGGGACATGGGGCCCCTGCACGCTGCACTTCAGGCTGCGTCGGTGCCATCCCCGTCTCCTACGAGCACATCCGACTGGTACCTGGATTCAGGTGCCACAGCACACATGACTGCAAACCCGGGTACTCTCTCTTCCCTTCGTGCTCATAATTCTCCCAACCACATTGTGATCGGTGACGGTGCCCATCTTCCCATCACTCACGTTGGGCAGGGCTCTCTCATCACCACTAATTCCCCCCTTGTGCTGCGTAATGTTCTCCTTTCCCCCTCCCTCATCAAAAATCTTTTGTCTGTTCGACAACTCACCCGTGAAAATCCTATCTCAGTTGAATTTGACATGTTCGGTTTCTCTGTGAAGGATCTTCACACCCGCCAGGTGATCCGGCGATGTAACTCTGACGGAGACCTGTACGCTGTCACTCCCTCCACCGCAGCCTCTCCTCGCCCGTTTGCTGGTGTTGCTTCTGTGGAGCTGTGGCACCAGCGGCTGGGACATCCTGGAGCGGCCGTCCTTCGTCAGGCACTGCCCCAGCTCTCCTTCACCTGCACACCGTCGGCTACGCACACCTGCCACGCCTGTCGTCTCGCCAAGCATGTCCGCCTTCCTTTCTCTGCATCCACCAACCATAGCTATTTCCCGTTCCAACTACTGCATTTAGACGTTTGGACCTCTCCAGTTGTTAGTGTCTCTGGTTTTCAGTATTACCTCGTTGTACTCGACAGTTGTACTCACTATGTATGGACGTTTCCAGTTCGCAACAAGTCAGATGTATTCACTGTTCTTACTGATTTCTATGCCTATGTCCAAACACAGTTCGAGCGCCCAATTCTTGCTTTTCAAACAGACAACGGGCGTGAGTTCGACAATCATGCCATGCGCGCTCTCCTTGCCAAACATGGCTCTGTGCTGCGCCTCTCCTGCCCTTACACAAGCCAGCAGAATGGCAAAGCTGAGCGTATCTTGCGTACCCTGAATGACAGCACCCGCTCGCTCTTGTTCCATGCCGCCATGCCTGCTCATTTTTGGGCGGAAGCGCTCGCCACGGCAACTCTCCTCCTCAACTACAAGCCCTGCTCCACCACTTCTTCTCGCACGCCTCATGAGCTCCTGCTCGGCAGCCCGCCAGATTACTCCATTCTTCGTGTGTTCGGATGCCTCTGTTACCCCAACATCACGTCGACATCCCCGCATAAACTGGCGCATCGCTCTGTTGCTTGTGTTTTCCTCGGGTACCCGCATGATCACCGTGGCTACAAGTGCTATGATCCGGCCACTCGCCGTGTTCTTACCTCACGCCATGTGCGTTTCGATGAGCGTGTGTTCCCCTTTGCTGCCGCACGTCTCCCTGCCGCCGCCCCTCCTTGCACTAACGGTGTGGCTCCGGCTTCGCCATACTACGTGCCTGCTCCTGTTCAGGTTCCTACTGTGGCGCTGGATTCCCGCTCGGTGCCAGCTGCTTCATCACCGCGGCGCGCTGGCTCTCACGCTGCAGATTCAACGTCCGTTGTTGGATCTGCTGCGGGCGGTCTGCCCTCGCCCCCACTTGGCGCGCACTCGCTGGATTCAAGTGGGGTGGTCGGATCGTCATCGCACGATTCTTCTTCGCCCGCCCCCTCCGCGCCCGATGGGCGTTCAAGCGGGACGGCTGGATCCTCATCGCACGGCTCTGCGACGTCTTCCTCAACATCGCCCTCGCTGTCCCCAGCCCCTGCACGGATGATCACCCGCGCGCGCGCTGGCGCGCACTGCCCCAACCAACGCTACGCCAACGACTACGTCTGCACCGCCACCGTTGCTCTACCTCCTGGCGTCTCTCCTCTCCCGCGCTCCGTTCGCGATGCTCTTCGCGATCCCAACTGGGTCGCGGCCATGCTGGAGGAATTCGCCGCACTCGTCAGCAACAACACTTGGGAGCTCGTTCCCCGACCACCGCGCGCCAATGTGATCACCGGCAAATGGGTGTTTCGCCACAAGCTGCGTCCAGACGGCTCCCTCGAACGCTACAAAGCCCGATGGGTCGTCCGCGGCTTCAACCAGCGTGCCGGCGTTGACTACGGCGAAACCTTCTCGCCTGTTGTGAAGCCTGCCACGATCCGTACGGTGCTCACCATTGCTGCTTCACGCTCCTGGCCAGTACATCAACTGGATGTGAAGAATGCGTTCCTCCACGGCACGCTTCAGGAGGAAGTGTTCTGCTTACAACCTGCAGGTTTCGTGGATGCCGCCAAGACCGATCATGTCTGCCGCCTTGCTAAGTCCCTCTATGGGCTCAAGCAAGCGCCGCGCGCGTGGTTTCTTCGGTTCGCCACCTTCCTCACCACCATCGGCTTCACTGCGACGCGCTCCGACACCTCCCTCTTCACCTTCACGCGCGGTGTGGATGCTGCCTACCTGCTGCTCTACATGGATGATATCATCCTCACTGCCTCCTCCGACGCACTTCTCCGTCGCATCATCGCCAGCCTCACCAGCGAGTTTGCTATGAAGGACTTGGGCCCGCTCCATTTCTTCCTCGGCATTCAAGTGACTCGTACGTCCCGCGGCTTCTTCCTCTCTCAGGCCCAGTACACTGAGGACATCCTTGAGCGCGCGGGCATGGACAACTGCAAGTCTGCACCAACGCCCGTCGACACCAAGGCCAAGCTGCCCGCGGCTGATGGGCCGCGCGTCTCCGATGCCACTGCCTACCGCAGTTTGGCCGGCGCTCTGCAATACTTGACGATCACGCGGCCCGAGCTCGCGTACGCCGTCCAGCAAATCTGCCTCCACATGCATGATCCGCGGGAGTGTCACCGTGCTCTTCTCAAACGAGCTCTCCGGTACGTCCGTGGTTCAACGCACCTCGGCCTGCATCTTCGCGCTTCCTCGACCCTGGAGCTCCGTGCCTACACCGACGCTGACTGGGCAGGCTGCCCTGACACCCGGCGTTCTACGTCGGGCTACTGTGTGTTCCTCGGCGATGCTCTCATCTCTTGGTCCGCGAAGCGTCAGGCCACCGTCTCGCGCTCGAGCGCTGAGGCCGAATACCGCGCGGTTGCCAACACCGTTGCGGAATGTGTCTGGCTTCGTCAACTGCTCGGTGAGCTCCGGTGTGCGGTCACCACGGCGAGCTTGGTCTACTGCGACAACATATCAGCGGTGTACCTCTCCAGCAATCCAGTTCATCATCGGCGCACCAAACACATCGAGCTGGACATCCACTTCGTCCGTGAACGCGTGGCCCTCGGCGAGTTCCGTGTCATGCATGTTCCAACGCGCCAACAATTCGCTGACGTGATGACGAAAGGGCTGGCCACCAATGTCTTCAACGAGTTTCGCTCCAGTCTTTGCGTCTCCACCAACGACGCCAAGACTGCGGGGGGGTGTTAGAATACAGTGTAGAATACATGTATAGCTAGTAGGACGTGTGTGCAGTTTTCCTTGTAGCACTCACGATCCCATGCCCCGCACTCGGCCAGCCCACGATCACCATCGTGGGTTCGTGCCTCTCTGTAACTCTACATAAGCTGCCCAATGGCAATACGATCGTTGTGTTCGATCTCTTCTTGCCTTCAATCGCCCGATGGAACATACTGGACGGGCTTCTCTTGCGGCATCCCGATCGAACGATCGAGAGGTGAGACCGGAGGCGAGATCCAGCTAGGCGGCGGCGAGACGGATCCGGCGGCGGCGATATGCTGGCATAGGTGCTCGGTAGACGTGGTCAGAGGCGACGGTAGGCAGCAGAGGACGTGGTGGCGGGCGGGAGCGGAGACGTGGAGTGTCCTGGCTGCGGGGATGGTAGGCAGCGGCGGTGGGAGGTGGGAGGCGGCGGCGGGAACGGCTGCGTGAAACCCTAGCACTTGTCGAGAGAACAGAGACACGGGAGAAACGGAGGGGAGAAACAAAGCGTGCGGGCCTAATATGGGGTGGGTGTCACGCGGTGGCAGGCCGAGGTATTATAATCCGACACTGAAGGGTATTTATTCCTTTCTTGTACTCCCTCTGTTCTAATCTCTACTCCTAATGGACGAATTGGTTGAATAGTCCCCCCCACTTTCAACCGGTTTATTTTCAACCGGTTTATTTTCAACCGGTTTTTCTTCGTCCCACCTCCCACCAGCCCCTCCCACCGGTTTTTCCCTTTTCTCGTCTGACCGGCAATACCCAATGTATTTATGGTAATCAATCATAATTAATCCACGTATAGTAATAAATCAATCCAGGTATGGTAAGGTCATATCTCTACTCCTAATGGACGAATTGGTTGAATAGTCCCCCCCACTTTCAACCGGTTTATTTTCAACCGGTTTATT
>NC_041385.1:649612570-649618185 GCF_002162155.2 Triticum dicoccoides
GGTTTATTTTCAACCGGTTTTTCTTCGTCCCACCTCCCACCAGCCCCTCCCACCGGTTTTTCTCTTTTCTCGTCTGACCGGCAATACCCAACGTATTTATGGTAATCAATCATAATTAATCCACATATAGTAATAAATCAATCCAGGTATGGTAAGGTCATAACTCAGGAAATTTTGAATATGGTAATTATATGGTAATAAATTTAAATTACCCCAAAGGCTATCAATCCAGGTATGGTAAGGCCATAAATTGGGAAATATCGAATATGGTAATAAATTTAAATTACCACCAGGTATGGTAAGGCTATCCACGTATAGTAATAAATCATATAGTAATAAATCATAATTAATCCACGTATAGTAATAAATCAATCCAGGTATGGTAAGGTCATAACTCAGGAAATTTTGAATATGGTAATAATATGGTAATAAATGTAAATTACCCCAAAGGCTATCAATCCAGGTATGGTAAGGCCATAACTCGGGAAATATCGAATATGGTAATAAATTTAAATTACCACCAGGTATGGTAAGGCTATCGATCCAGGTATGGCACGCCCTCACCTGATCACCTATCACAATCTCCAGCCCCACGCACGCACCAAAGAACCCACCCGGCACCAAATGCAGCTCCTCTCGATCCCCTCGAGTAAACGCCGCCACCGTCGTGCGATCTTCCTGACACAGACGCCGTCGCCGCCTCCTTCCCACCTACGGCATCCCCCACATCCATGGTGACGGCGCTCGCGTCCTACACTGACCCTCCGCCTCATATAGGTTGGTCGTTGATGGAGTGGGATGTGCCGCTGCGGTTTGGGGAGGCGCAATCACGATCTGGTTGGGATCTCAGTGTGGACTCGTTCTCTACGATGAAGGATGGCGCTGCCTCCCTGGCAAATGGGATCGGGGGAAGGGGCTCTACGTCATGAATGTCGGCGAGGCAGCGGCTGAAGGCGAGCCCGACGGTGAGCACGGGTGTTCGTCCCATGAAATAGGCGGCCATGGAGGGCGGATCTGAGGCCACCCCAATCGCCGGTGGCCCTTCCTCCCATCGCTCATCGCCTCCATTCTCTCTCTCCTCTAAATCTTTGTCGCCCCTGCCTGATTCTGGCCGACGCCATCCGGCTCTCGCATCGACCACCACCAGCACGGCTGCGGACGAGGCGCAACCGCAGACGCCGCCGCCGCCATCCTCATCCACCTCCTCCACCATCCTTCCCAGCCGTCGTCGGGGGCACCCGCCATCTGCGCTCTAGCCCACCCGCTCCCTCCTATCCCCTCCCCCTGTCTGCCAGCCCCGTGATCCATCGCACAAATGGAAGGTACTACAGCGACCTCCTCCCCAGCGGATCCGTCCTCCTCCGATGGAGATCCATCCTGGGCACCGCCTTATTCTCATGCGTGCACGTCTATATCAACGTCTCATTCCACCTCACCTGAGCCTTTACCTTCCCACCTCTGCTTCAGATCCACATCACTTTGCAAGGTATGTGCCTGATTGTTCCGAACTGGATCGATGGATTATGCAAGGTACTTTGGGTGTTGTCATTGACGGCAATTGTCACGCCATGCTATAATCGGAGGGGCCCTCATCGATGATTAGGGTCTTCCGAACTGCACGAGCTCCATTGAGAAGGATATTTTTAATTCTGGTTTTGCCTACATGCTTTCTTTGCCTATATCTACTTAGCTAATGTCTTCTTATAGATAGTAGCTGCTAAAGTGGTGATCAAAGTTGTTCACTATAAGGAAACAACCATGATAACAAAAGTGTATATTCCCTGACCTTTGACCCGAAGTACTTTTTCATTAGAAACTTGCAACAGCCAGACATTGAAATTAGCAACAGCTTCGTACGTACTGAACTAATTTGCAGCAACACGTACTGAACTAAGTTAGGTTATGCTCATCGTTCCAACATGCTTAGTGATAACCACCTAGCAAGCTGATCAAACATGAAAAAATTGAAGTGCTACTGCTAATCGTACTATTCTGAATGTGAAAATCTATTTAATTGGCTCTTCTCTAATTGTACACTTGCATAAATCTCAGATCTTGCAAATTACAGTATAACCATAAAAGTCATGCTTTGACTCCTATAGGGCCTTTTGCACTTTAATATGACTAATAATTTGCCTTAATATCACAGATAGTATTACTACCTTTCTAAGTGAATGACATTCAAGAAGGTCATTAAATAAAACCAAGAAATCCTTCTGGTATTGAAGTGTAGGAAAGTTGAGACTATAAAACCAAAAGGTTATATTTACGTTTATTAGAGAAGGTTCTTTACTTTTTATAGGAAAACACAAAATGTTGCGATGTAGAGTTTAGGTGGTGGGCCTCCTTGATCCACTTGGTGGATGAGGGCGACTCCGGTCCTGGCACCCATAGTGCCAGTGATCCAAAAATCATAGGGCCTGGATATAGCTCTAGCAGACGTATGCGCTTGCGCATCGAGCTTGGTCGTCTCGAGCATGGAGATAGGCGAGTTGTAGACCAAGAGCTGGTACAGAGATAGGCGAGTTGTAGACAAGAGCTGGTGGGCAGCAAGAAACGCATGCACACCAAAGAACAAATCTGAGTCACATGCCTACTTCTATTGGTTTCTACAAAGAGCGGCTAGCTTAGATCTTAGACCAGTCGGTCACTGTCGAGGTCGCCAAGGTGATCTTACAGCACCGTCGTGGGGATTTCTCATGATTTTATGTAGGCAAGCCGCAAGCGGTGGTGGTGATTGGCTGGGTGGTGTCGCTGCCTTGGGAAGAGACGAAGTGATGGTAAAAGTAAGCAGGATCCAATGATTCTTCCGTGGGGATAGCCAAAGTCAAGATGTCGACTACAGACTCGTCGCAGACTTGCAGTGAACCTGGATGCAGCGAGCCTGATTTATGGATCGATGGCGGGTCTTGACTTTATTAGGCCGGGATTGGATGGTTGCGGAGGGTGGTGTGCTTGGTTGGGTTCCCATGGAAGAATGTGGCCTCCTCGTGGATCTGGTCATGCCCATCCTAGAGAACATTGTGTCCCTAGCTCCCTCGAGGAGCAAGGACAGTGCAAGCGGCAGTAGGGGGTAGGGTAGATGTGGGGAGGGATGTCGGCGGCTGCTCGAGGTCATCATGATGAAACCTTTGACGTCCCATCTTTATCAATGGGAGTGGAAGAGCACGAAGTCGAGATTGGATAGGAGTTTGAGTTCTTTTTGGCACCGATCGGTTCCCCACTTTAGAGATGTATTTTTTTGCGTGCGAGCAAACAGTGGGTTGATTCTAAAAGGGATATGCACTTTTCAACAGAAGTGCATGACGGACCAAAAATATGACCTCATTTTATTCGTTTGATAGATATCGTATTATTCGTTGTTGTTCGTTCGGTGAAATTTCCTAATATTTGATTGTTGTGTTTCTAATTAGAGCACCCCATAATCATCCAATATGAGGGGATGATAAATGAAAGATACTGATTATAAATTTTGAAGAGCCCGTGGCAACGCACGGGCGTTATACTAGTATAAGGTGTATTCGGTTTTTCTTTTCAAAAGTCAATTATGTTCATATTTTATGAAGTATTTAGAAAAAAGTATTAATATCTATAATATTAAATTTCTAATTAAATCCATTGTAAAATGTATCTTTATATTTTATTTAATTTGTATTGCAGATGTTGATATTCTATTCTAGAATCCTGGTCAAATATACTACATATGCTTTGACTTTCATGGAAATTTATGCACTTTATATTCTGAAACAGATGAAGTATTTATGAAAGGGGGAGCACGTCGGTTAGAATTATAATACGTTTTGGATATTTTAATATGAAGCATATATGGACCGAAATGAAAATAAGCACGCCAAAACGTGTCCAGAGTTCTAGATATTTGGTTTGTACACAATTTTCTAGATATTTAGTTAGATGAAAACATATTTTAGAACCTCCAAAGTTCTTAAAACAATTACACAAGTGCATAAACATGTGTAGTGTGTCAAGATATTTTTTTCTTTTTTAAGCCACAAAACTGTCCTTTTCCCTTTTCATAAAAAAACTGCCTTTTGTCATGGCATACAAACTAATATGGAATTTTATAAAAAAGTAAATATATTTAGAACGCATGAGGGTACCAAGAAAATATAGATTCTTTTAACCTTCTAGGTTTCTTGTACTTTTATAAAAACACTGGACCAGGCACCAAGGAGTCCATCATTGAAATTTATATTCTTTAAAAAAAAGGGTATCTTTGTTAGTTAATCATGCGTGTGTTCCAGCTGAGAAACAAAAACTATGCAGGCACTTACACTTATCACAACGAGCGATGAGTGCGTAGCGGGTTTCGACTGTCTTGCCACAAACACATTCCAGTTCCTCCTTCCAATATTACCGAAAAAGACTTTCGTCCTGCTTTATATATAAAGCACAGATCAACCACAGCCCAAGTACAAACACATCCCACAACAACACACGCACACACCCAAGGCGGGATACATACGCGCTGAGCGCAGCAACACCACCTCTAACACTACAAGAGCAATCGAGGACCTCCACCGTGAACACGCCACCGTGAAGAGATGAAGCCGCACATGACGAACCGTGAGCTCCAAGGCGGCGCCTCCAAGAAGGTTACGACGCTATCGCGCCGCCACCGCCTGACCCGGGGGTCAGAGTTTCCCCTGGAGCGACACGATGACCGGTGAGAGCCGCGACGACGCCTTCAAGAAGGTAACGCGCTACGCCGCAGCCGGTCCGTCCGAGGATAGAACAGGTTTTCACCCCAGCAAACACTCACCGCCACCGAACGCCACACCCCTGCCACCATGCCGCCCACGCGGCCATGGTCGCCGGGCAGCACCAAGCCACGGGCTCTGCCCATGAGCACCGCGCTACCACCACCAAGGTCGCCGCCCCGGCATCCAAGACCTTGACACCACCGCACCCGAGACCCGTTGCTACCCCAACCAAAGAGACGAGTGGAAAGGTCGCTCCTTTACACACCCCTAGACGCCCCCCCGGCGTCGAGACCCAAAGGGCCGGCCCAAAGATGGCCTCCATCACCCATCCTGCTGCACCGGGTGCAAGACAAGCCCTGCTGCCGGGCGCGAGACGAGGTCGGTCCTGCTGCCGGGCGCGAGACGAGCTCGGTCCTGCTGCCGGGCGCGAGACGAGCTCGGTCTCGCAGCCACGGGCGCGAGACGAGCAATGGACCGCAACCGGGAGCGGTCCAGCCTATGACGAGGGTAGAGCCCGGACGACGAGGGGAGGAATCGAAGGTCGAAAAAGACCGCTCACCGACGGCCGACGCCGGAGGAGACCAGCCGCCGCCGTGAAACGATCCAGACCACCACCAGGAGCTACCACCACGCCGCGGCAGCCCACATCCACGCCGAGACCCCGAGGAGCAGCCCCGAGCCACTATGCAGCGGCTGCGACACGCCGCCGGAGACGCAGCCCACCCCTCGGCCATGGACGCCCGGCGCCCCGCCACCACCTTAGCCAGGTCGCCGCCGCCACCCACACGACTGTCGCCGCCACCACCCGGATCTGGACAGGGGCACCCAGATCCGCCGCCAGCAAGGCCCCCACCCCCGGAACCCCAAGAGCCGCTGCCAGGAGGGAGAGGGGGG
>NC_041385.1:649618604-649628030 GCF_002162155.2 Triticum dicoccoides
GCCGACAACCGCCGCCGACGACGCAGAAGGCTGTGCCCCGCGACGCAAGCCTCCGGTTCGTGGGAAGAAGACGCCCCGTCGCCGCCTACGCCGCGCGGCCTTTGGCCGGCGACGCGACCGGCGGCGGTGAGGGGAGGGAGGCCGGGGAGGGGGGCTGGGGAGCGGCGGCGCTAGGGTTGGCTCCCAGAGTCGCCCGCGGGAGCGACTCGGGAGCGGATCACGCCTCTCACCCTGCTAATTATTTCCAGGAAGGTAATCAGGAAGGTTCCTTCCAGTATTTTCCAACTACCATCATGCATGCACCCTTTTAATTTCCATTATCACCATTGAATAATTGTTGTTATAATAATGATTATAAGCATGATGTTGACATGTCCGTATTTTCTTTTATCGACACCTCTCTTTCTCTAAACTTCTGGTCATATTTATTGAGTTTGGCATTCGCTTGAGGGCAAGCGAGGTATAAACTTAAGGAGTTGATACGTCCATTTTTCATCATGTTTTTCTACTGTTATTTTTATTGTTTTGAAGTTATATTCCACTTTATAATGCAATTCTTATGTTTTTTCACTCTTAAAATGCAAGATACACCAAAAAAGGAAGATTGCCGGCTGGTGGAATTCTGGCCTGAAAAAGCTACAACAGGTATAGCTATTCTCCAAAGCTTCAAATGACTTGAAAATTTATGAAGAATTATTTTGAAATATATAAAAACTCATGGAGAAAGAACTACCGGAGAACAGCCTCGATGGGGCTACAAGGCAGGGGGTGCGCCATACCCCCAGGGCGCGCCCTAGTGCCTTGTGGGCCCCATGAAGGTCCACCAAAGCCCATCTTTGTTGGGGAATGTAGTATTTCAAAAAAAATTTGCCTACAATCACGCAAGATCTATCTAGGAGAAGCATAACAACGAGTGGGGAGAGTGTGTCCACGTACCCTCATAGACCGAAAGCGGAAGCGTTTAGTAACGCGGTTGATGTAGTCGAACGTCTTCGCGATTCAAAAGATCCAAGTACCGAACGTACGGCACCTTCGCGATCTGCACACGTTCAGCTCGGTGACGTCCCTCGAACTCTTGATCCAGCTGAGGTCGAAGGAGAGTTCCGTCATCACAACGGCGTGGTGACGGTGATGATGAAGTTACCAGTGCAGGGCTTTGCCTAAGCACTACGATGATATGACCGAGGTGTGTTTTTGTGGAGGGGGGCACCGCACACGGCTAAAAGATCAACTTGTGTGTTCTAGGGTGCCCCCCTCCCCACATATATAAAGGAGGGAAGGAGGAGGAGGCCGGCCATGGGTGGCGCGCCCAAGGGGGGGGGGGTCTCCTACTCCAAGTAGGATTCGCCCCCCTCCTACTCCCACAAGGAGAAGGGGGGGGGACGAGGAGAAGAGAAGGAAAGGGGGGCCGGCCCCCCTAGCCCTAGTCCAATTCGGTTTGGGCTGGGGGGCGCGCGCCACCCCTTGGTGTAAGTGCAACTATCCCTAGGTGGTTTTGGTAATTCATAAGAACATATAGCTCATTGAGCTAATGCTATTCCAAGACTATTATTTCAAGAAAGCTCAATGAATGGCATGGCATGGATGATGAAAGTGGATCCCTCAAAATACTAAGGACAAAGGATTGGCTCAAGCTCAAAAGCTCAAGACTCTTCATTTTATATTTTAGTGATCCAAGATCACATTGAGTCTATAGGAAAAGCCAATACTATCAAGGAGGGATGAGGTGTTGCTTAATGAGCCTCTTGCTTCATGTGCTTTGTGATATGCTCCAAAACCCTCAGCTACTTTCCCACATCCACAAATGACCTAAACCTAAAGCCAAAATCGGTCACACCGATTCTTCCTATCCGGCGCCACCGATTCCAAAAGTCATCGCCAATGCCACAAACCCTAAGAAAATCGGTCTTACTGATAGGGATCTCGGCCTCACCGAGATGGGATTGTAATCTCTCTGTTTCCCTTCGTAACGTTTTGGTCTAACCAAAGTGAGCGATCGGTCTCACCGAGATTGCAATGTAAACTCTCTGTTTCCCTTTTGTAACATTTCGGTCTCACCGAAAAGAGCAAATCGGTCCCACCGAGTTTACCTGACCAACTCTCTGGAAAACTTGTTACCAAATCGGTCTCACCAAATTTGTGTAATCGGTCTTACCGAGATTACGTTATGCCCTAACCCTAACCGAATCGGTCTCACCGAGATGCATGTCAGTCCCACCGAAAATCACTAACGGTCACTAGGTTTACTAAATCGGTCTGACCGAGTCTGTTGAATCGGTCTCACCGAGTTTGGTAAATTGTGTGTAACGGTTAGATTTTGTATGGAGGCTATATATACCCCTCCACCTCCTCTTCATTCATGGAGAGAGCCATCAGAACAAACTTACACTTCCAACTTACCATTTCTGAGAGAGAACCACCTACTCATGTGTTGAGACCAAGATATTCCATTCCTACCATATGAATCTTGATCTCTAGCCTTCCCCAAGTTGCTTTCCACTCAAATCTTCTTTCCACCAGATCCAAAACCTATGAGAGAGAGTTGAGTGTTGGGGAGACTATCATTTGAAGCACAAGAGCAAGGAGTTCATCATCAATGCACCATTTGTTACTTCTTGGAGAGTGGTGTCTCCTAGATTGGCTAGGTGTCACTTGGGAGCCTCTGACAAGATTGTGGAGTTGAACCAAGGAGTTTGTAAGGGCAAGGAGATCGCCTACTTCGTGAAGATCTACCGCTAGTGAGGCAAGTCCTTCGTGGGCGACGGCAATGGTGGGATAGACAAGGTTGCTTCTACGTGGACCCTTCGTTGGTGGAGCCCTTCGTGGACTCGCGCAACCGTTACCCTTCGTGGGTTGAAGTCTCCATCAACGTGGATGTACGATAGCACCACCTATCAGAACCACGCCAAAAACATTCGTGTCTCCAATTGCGTTTGAATCCTCCAAACCCTTCCATTTACTTTCTTGCAAGTTGCATGCTTTACTTTCCGCTGCCTATATACTCTTTGCATGCTTGCTTGAATAGTATGATGATTGCTTGACTTGTCCTAAAGTAGCTAAAATCTGCCAAACTCTAAAATTGGGAAAAGGTTAAGGTTTTAATTGGTCAAGTAGTCTAATCACCCCCCTCTAGACATACTTCAAGGTCCTACAAGTGGTATCAGAGCTTTGGTCTCCATTTGCTTTGATTTCCATAGCTTTTGGTGGTCATAGCCTTGGTTTCACAACCTAGGAGAGTATGACGTCTAGCGAGGGAAATTATCACCGTAGAGGTCCTTTCTTTGATGGTACTAATTTTGCTAGTTGGAAGCATAAGATGAAAATGCATATTCTCGGACATAACCCCGCCGTTTGGGAAATTATTTGTATTGGCTTGCAAGGTGAATTCTTTGATGGGAGAGAACCGAATCGTGAAGCTAATGCGGAAGAATTGAAGATGCTGCAATACAACGCTCAAGCTTGTGATATCATCTTCAACGGATTGTGCCTCGAAGAATTCAACAAAATCAGCCGTCTTGAGAATGCAAAGGAAATTTGGGATACTTTGATTGATATGCATGAAGGTACCGAATCCGTCAAGGAATCCAGGTTGGATGTGCTCCAAAGTCAGCTTGACAAGTTCAAAATGAAGGATGGTGAAGGTGTCGCTGAAATGTACTCTAGGCTTGCTCTTATCACAAATGAGATTGCCGGCTTAGGGAGTGAAGAGATGACCGACAAATTCATCATCAAGAAGATCCTAAGAGCATTGGATGGAAAGTATGATACCATGTGCACATTGATTCAAATGATGCCAAACTACAAAGATCTCAAGCGAACGGAAGTCATTGGAAGAATCGTTGCTCATGAGATGTCACTCAAGGATAAGGAGGAACTTCACAACAAGTCAAGTGGTGCTTACAAAGCCTCAAGTGAAGCCCCCACATCATCAAGTGAGAAACAAACCTTCAATGAAGAATTGAGCTTAATGGTGAAGAACTTCAACAAATTCTACAAGAGTAGAAGCAAAGAAAGAAGCTCAAAGTCAAGGTCTTACAATGACAAAAGATATTCTAGTCGAGAGCGCAATTGCTACAATTGTGGGAGACCCGGACACTATTCCAATGAGTGGACGACACCCTACAAAAGAAGAGAAGATTCTCCAAGAAGAAGAAGCAAAAGAGAAGAATCACCACCAAGAGAGAGGAGGAGTAGAGATGACCGTTATGAACGAAGACCCTCACGGAGAAGCAAGGATTCAGAAAGTAAGGACAAGTCATCAAGGAGCTACACAAAACGAAGACATCAAGCTCATGTTGGTGAATGGGTATCCGGCTCCGACTCCGACAATCACTCCGAGAGAAGCTATCACTCTGACTCCGAATATATTCAAGATGAAGGTGTTGCCGGTCTAGCACTTATGTCAACCAACTCCTACGACATATTTGATTCACCAAATGAAGGAATTGGAAGATGCTTCATGGCCAAAGGTCCAAAGGTAACACATCCTGAGTATGTTGATTTCAATAGTGATGAAGATGACTTGCTTGTGGATGATGATTTACTTGTTGACAACTCTAGTGATGAATACTATGATGAAACGTCAATTAATCATGCTAATCAAGATAAAATGAATGACAATGATAAGGAGAAGATTGAGCTTCTAACGAAAGAACTAAACACTCTTAAGTTGGCTCATGAAACTATCTTCGAAGATCATCGAGAACTTTTAAGGGCTCATGAGAAGTTACGCTTTGAAAAGCTCAATCTTGAGCAAGAGCATGAGTTCTTAAAGGCAATCAATGATGATCTCCGCAAGAAAAGCTCTTCTTACATTGCCAAGCGTTTACTCTTATCTACTTACATGCCTCAAGTCAAGTCTAGTAACAAGTACAAGAAAGATACTTCCTCTAGTAGTAACAATAATCATGTCAAATCCAATATTGTTGCTTCTAGTAGTTCTCTTGATTCCACTAATGATTCTCTTAGCCAAGTTACACTTGAGCAAGAAAATAGCTTATTGAAGGGAATTATAGAGAAAGGTGTTTACAAGAGCCTTGCCGGGAGTAAGCAATTCGAGGAAACTATATGCAAGCAAGGAAGGCACCGGAAGAATCAAGGTGTTGGTTTTGAACGAAAGTTCAATGCCAATGGAGTTGAGTGGGAAGAAGATCAATACCCCAAGACGAAGTTTGTTCCTCAACAAGAGAAGTATGATCATACTTCCTTCAAGGGAACACAAGCTCAAGATGATCTTCCACCACAAGACCACAAGAACAAAGGCAAGGACAAGCTTCAAGAAGAGATTGATGCATTTGAAGAAGCACCTAAAGCCTCATTCAAGTGGGTTCCCAAGACTACGTCAAGTTCTACTTCATCAAGTACAACTACAACTCCAAGGATTCCCATCAAGATGATGTGGATCCCGAAGAAGAAGAACTAGAAAGTTCTTGAGGGTGACTCTGCCAACATTCTTCACTCATATCATTATGGCAAGAACAAATGCAATCAACTTCCACATCTTTCACTAGTTCAAGGAGTCACAAACCCTCATGTTGGTAAGGCAAGGGACAAGGCAACCTAATGATTTCATGGACATTATCTTGTGTGTGCATCACTCTATGTCTATGGATAATCTTGTTTGTTCCTTGTGGGACTAACCCATGTAGGTAAGTTGAAAGTGCAACTCACTCCAAAGGATTACTCCAAATGATCTACATCAACATTGAGCATCCACATCTTCAACACCTACATGAAGTCATCATCGACAAAACCCAAGGTTAGTTCATCCCTCTAAGGGGGGATCTCACATCTAGGGGGAGCTTAACTCTAAGAATTGAGTCAAAGCAACTCTAATGGTGTGAACACATCAATGCATTATGTAAAAGTGGTAACCCCACTTGAGCTTAAACGATGAGTATGACCTATGATCAAATGCTCTCATTTGACTCCTAAGTCAATATACTCATATATAGATGACCTAGTCATCGCCAGTTGTTTGATAGATGCTAGAATTGGTTGTGCATGCTTTGTCACATATTTCATTTGCCATTTTATTGTGTGAGCATGTTGGTGCATATTTTACTCATTCAAGGACATCCACTTGTTGTTTTGATTGTTTGGGTTCTTTTCTTTTTGCCAAGTGGATGGACAAGAATGCCTAAGAACTTTCTCTAGCTATCTATGCTTTTCTCGTCTCAAACTCTATTCATGCTACATCACAAAATTTGATCAAGTCAGATTTGAACCACTCTGTGTGAGGAGCACTCGGAGTCCCCGATTCGTCATAGACTTAAACTTCCAGAACCTCTTTGTGACTCTCGGTCTAACCGATTCCTCCATTTTGGTCCTACCGAGATCATTAACTTGATCTGAGTTTTCAATCTCGGTGCAACCGATTTGAACTTTTCGGTCACACCGATTTGCTATAACTGTACACAGTTATGCATCTCGGTGCCACCAAGTTGTTCCACTCGGTCACACCGACAGGGTCGGGCTATATATAGTCACGGGCAAAATTTTGGAAATTTCTCCGAAACCCTTCACCCGCGCAATAGCTCGCTCTGCCATCGAAGGTCTCCGGATCGTCTCCTCGTCGCCAGGAGCCTCCTGTAGCTGGTCTCCACCGCCGTCAACGGATTTCGCCCCCGCCGTTGCCGCCGTAGTGAGTTCATCGCCAAGCTAGGGTATGGACTCGATCTTTGTGCTATCCACATCTGATTCCTAGCACATTGTATTCTTATTGAATCTTGCCACGATTGAAACAATCCTATCCAGCCAAAGTAGTCCGTAGAGTAGATTAGATTCAAATTTTTAGGGTTAGGTTTCCGCCGAAACCATCTTGGACCCACCGAGTTGAAAAACTCGGTCTCACTGATTTGGCTTATGCCATTGCACTAGTGACTCTCGGTCTGATCGAGAATTGCTAATCGGTGCGACCGATTTTAGGATTCTGTGAAACCCTAGCAGTCTCGGTGCCACCGAACTATGACTCGGTCCAACCGAGATCATCAGTTTAGGTTCCAAAACTGCTTCAGTATCACCGAGTTTGAAAATCGGTTGATCCGAAATGCTTTCTGTGGAAAACTAAAACTGAATTTTTGAATCATTCTTTTGCAAAAATCTCTGCATTTTGTGATGCTCATCCTTTCTATCTCATCTATAACTCTTCACAGGGTCAGCAGTCAGCATTTGCAGCATGTTAGACCAGAGTGACAACCAGAACAAGTCAGAAGATCAAGCCTAAGAGTCGATCTAGCACTATGCATTTTCTATGAACTTTTTGGTAACTTGTTGCCAAAGGGGGAGAAAAATGTATAGATCATAGGCTTCGAGAGAGAGAGAGAGAGAGAGTGTTGCTTTTGTTCTCTCTTGCTTTATTTGGTGGTTAAACTTATTTGCTTTTGATTGCTTGTGATACTATGCTTGTGAGACATTGATGATCATGTGTTTGATCATTAGCTACACTTATGCATGTTTGATGATATTATCCAATCTATCTTATGTGATCATTCACTTTGCTTGGTGATGAGTGCATGTATTCAATGTTTATTATTTTGAGCGCTCCACCAAGATGTATGTCACATGGAAGAGAAACCCTTGAGCCTAATTCATTGTGCATTTGCAGTCCAAAGCAAATCTTAAACTATGCACAAATTTAGGGGGAGCTCTTGCTTATCACATACTTCTCAAAGCGACGATGTTGTTAAATCTTATTATCATTTGTCGAAGCTTTGATCTATATGTTGTCATCAATTACCAAAAACGGGGAGATTGAAAGTGCAACTATCCCTAGGTGTTTTTGGTAATTCATAACAACATATAGCTCATTGAGCTAATGCTATTCCAAGACTATTATTTCAGGAAAGCTCAATGAATGGCATGGCATGGATGATGAAAGTGGATCCCTCAAAATGCTAAGGACAAAGGATTGGCTCAAGCTCAAAAGCTCAAGACTCTTCATTTTATATTTTAGTGATCCAAGATCACATTGAGTCTATAGGAAAAGCCAATACTATCAAGGAGGGATGAGGTGTTTCTTAATGAGCCTCTTGCTTCATGTGCTTTGTGATATGCTCTAAAACCCTCAGCTACTTTCCCACATCCACAAATGACCTAAACCTAAAGCCAAAATCGGTCACACCGATTCTTCCTATCCGGCGCCACCGATTCCAAAAGTCATAGCCACTGCCACAAACCCTAAGAAAATCGGTCTTACCGATAGGGATCTCGGTCTCACCGAGATGGGATTGTAATCTCTCTGTTTCCCTTCGTAACGTTTTGGTCTAACCGAAGTGAGCGATCGGTCTCACCGAGATTGCAATGTAAACTCTCTGTTTCCCTTTTGTAAAATTTCAGTCCCACCGAAAAGAGCAAATCGGTCCCACCGAGTTTACCTGACCAACTCTCTGGAAAGCTTGTTACCAAATAGGTCTCACCGAATTTGTGTAATCGGTCTTACCGAGATTACGTTATGCCCTAACCCTAACCGAATCAGTCTCACCGAGATGCATGTCAGTCCCACCGAAAATCACTAACGATCACTAGGTTTACTAAATCGGTCTGACTGAGTCTGTTGAATCGGTCTCACCGAGTTTGGTAAATTGTGTGTAACGGTTAGATTTTGTGTGGAGGCTATATATACCCCTCCACCTCCTCTTCATTCATGGAGAGAGCCATCAGAACAAACTTACACTTCCAACTTACCATTTCTGAGAGAGAACCACCTACTCATGTGTTGATACCAAGATATTCCATTCCTACCATATGAATCTTGATCTCTAGCCTTCCCCAAGTTGCTTTCCACTCAAATCTTCTTTCCACCAGATCCAAAACCTATGAGAGAGAGTTGAGTGTTGGGGAGACTATCATTTGAAGCACAAGAGCAAGGAGTTCATCATCAATGCACCATTTGTTACTTCTTGGAGAGTGGTGTCTCCTAGATTGGCTAGGTGTTACTTGGGAGCCTCTGACAAGATTGTGGAGTTGAACCAAGGAGTTTGTAAGGGCAAGGAGATCGCCTACTTCGTGAAGATCTACCGCTAGTGAGGCAAGTCCTTCGTGGGCGAAGGCCATGATGGGATAGACAAGGTTGCTTCTTCGTGGACCCTTCGTGGGTGGAGCCCTCCGTGGACTCGCGCAACCGTTACCCTTCGTGGGTTGAAGTCGCCAAAAACATTTGTGTCTCCAATTGCGTTTGAATCCTCCAAACCCTTCCCTTTACTTTCTTGCAAGTTGCATGCTTTACTTTCCGCTACCTATATACTCTTTGCATGCTTGCTTGAATAGTATGATGATTGCTTGACTTGTCCTAAAGTAGCTAAAATCTGCCAAACTCTAAAATTGGGAAAAGGTTAAGTTTTTAATTGGTCAAGTAGTCTAATCACCCCCCCTCTAGACATACTTCAAGGTCCTACACTTGGCATGCCTCCTCTCTTCCACCACTAG
>NC_041385.1:649628232-649635096 GCF_002162155.2 Triticum dicoccoides
CCGGTACTTCGAAACTTATCCGAAACGACCCGAACCATTCCGGTGTCCGAATGTAACCTTCCAATATATGAATCTTTATGTATCAGCCATTTCGAGACTCCTCATCACGTCCGTGATCTCATACGGGACTCCGAACAACCTTCGGTCACCAAATCATATAAACTCATAATACAAATCGTTATCGAACGTTAAGCGTGCGGACCCTACGGGTTCGAGAACTATGTAGACATGACCGAGACACATCTTCGGTCAATAACCAATAGCGGAACCTGGATGCTCATATTGGCCCCTAAATATTCTACGGAGATCTTTATCGGTCAAACCGCATAACAACATATGTTGTTCCCTTTGTCATCGGTATGTTACTTGCCTGAGATTCGATCGTTGGTATCACCATACGTAGTTCAATCTCGTTACCGGCAAGTCTCTTTACTCATTCTGTAATGCATCATCCCGTGACTAACTCATTAGTCACACTGCTTGCAAGGCTTATAGTGATGATCATTATCGAGAGGGCCCAGAGATACCTCTCCGACATTCAGAGTGACAAATCCTAATCTCGATCTATGTCAACTCAACAAACACCATCGGAGACGCCTGTAGAGCATCTTTATAATCACCCCATTACATTGTGACGTTTGATAGCACACAAAGTGTTCCTCCGGTATTCCGGAGTTGCATAATCTCATAGTCATAGGAACATGTATAAGTCATGAAGAGAGCAATAGCAATAAACTAAATGATCATAGTGCTAAGCTAACAGATGGGTCTTGTCCATCACATCATTCTCTAATGATTAGATCCTGTTCATCAAATGACAACACATATCTATGGCTAGGAAACTTAATCATCTTTGATTAACGAGCTAGTCTAGTAGAGGCATACTAGGGACACTCTGTTTGTCTATGTATTCACACATGTACTAAGTTTCCGGTTAATACAATTCTAGCATGAATAATAACATTTATTATGATATAATGAAATATAAATAACAACTTTATTATTGCCTCTAGGGCATATTTCCTTCAGCCCCCCACTTGCACTAGAGTCAATAATCTAGATTACATAGTAATGATTCTAACACCCATGGAGTCTTGGTGATGATCATGTTTTGCTTGTGAGAGAGGCTTAGTCAACTGGTTTGCAACATTCAGATCCATATGTATTTTTCAAATCTCTATGTCTCGCTCCTTAACTTGATCGCGGATGGAATTGAAGCGTCTCTTGATGTGCTTGGTTCTCTTGTGAAATCTAGATTCCTTTGCCAAGGCAATTGCACCAGTATTGTCACAAAAGATTTTTATTGGACCCGATGCACTAGGTATGACACCTAGATCGGATATGAACTCCTTCATCCAGACTCCTTCATTTGTTGCTTCTGAAGCAACTATGTATTCCGCTTCACACGTAGATCCCGCCACGACGCTTTGCTTAGAACTGCACCAACTGACAGCTCCACCATTTAATATAAATATGTATCTGGGTTGTGACTTAGAGTCATCCAGATCAGTGTCAAAGCTTGCATCGACGTAACCATTTACGACAAGCTCCTTGTCACCTCCATAAACGAGAAACATATCCTTAGTCCTTTTCAGGTATTTCAGGATGTTCTTGACCGTTGTCTAGTGACCTACTCCTGGATTACTTTGGTACCTCCCTGCTAAACTAATAGCAAGGCACACATCAGGTCTGGTACACAACATTGCATACATGATAGAACCTATGGCTGAGGCATACGGAATGACTTTCATTTTCTCTCTATCTTCTATAGCGGTCGGACATTGAGTCTGACTCAACTTCACACCTTGTAACACAGGCAAGAACCCTTTCTTTGCTTGATCCATTTTGAACTTCTTCAAAACTTTATCAAGGTATGTGCTTTGTGAAAGTCCAATTAAGCGTCTTGATCTATCTCTATAGATCTCGATGCCCAATATATAAGCAGCTTCACCGAGGTCTTTCATTGAAAAATTCTTATTCAAGTATCCTTTTATGCTATCCAGAAATTCCATATCATTTCCGATCAACAATATGTCATCCACATATAATATCAGAAATGCTACAGAGCTCCCACTCACTTTCTTGTAAATATAGGCTTCTCCAAAAGTCTGTATAAAACCATATGCTTTGATCACACACTATCAAAGCGTATATTCCAACTCCGAGAGGCTTGCACCAGTCCATAAATGGATTACTGGCGCTTGCACACTTTGTTAGCACCTTTTGGATCGACAAAACCTTCTCGTTGCATCATATACAACTCTTCTTTAAGATATCCATTAAGGAATGCATTTTTGACATCCATTTGCCAAATTTCATAATCATAAAATGCGGCAATTGCTAACATGATTCGGATAGAATTAAGCATCTCTACGGGTGAGAAGGTCTCATCGTAGTCAACTCCTTGAACTTGTCGAAAACCTTTCGCAACAAGTCGAGCTTTGTAGACAGTAACATTATCGTTAGCATTAGTCTTCTTCTTAAAGATCCATTTATTCTCTATGCCATGCCGATCATCGGGCAAGTCAACCAAAGTCCATACTTTGTTCTCATACATGGATCCCATCTCAGATTTCATGGCCTCAAGCCATTTTGTGAAAACTGGGCTCATCATCGTTTCCTCATAGTTTGTAGGTTTGTCATGGTGAAGTAACATGACCTCCAGAACAGGATTACTGTACCACTCTGGTGCGGATCTCACTCTGATTGACCTACGAGGTTCGATCGTAATTTGATCAGAAGTTTCATGATCATCATCATTAGCTTCCTCACTAATTGGTGTAGGAATCACTGGAACTGATTTCTGTGATGAACTACTTTCCAATAAGGGAGGAGGTACAATTACCTCATCAATTTCTACTTTCCTCCCACTCACTTCTTTCGAGACAAACTCCTTATCTAAAAAGGATCCATTCTTAGCAACGAATATCTTGCCTTCAGATCTGTGGTAGAAGGTGTACCCAAGAGTTTCCTTTGGGTATCCTATGAAGACAGATTTCTCCAATTTGGGTTCGAGCTTATCAGGTTGAAGCTTTTTCACATAAGCATCACTGCCCCAAACTTTAAGAAACGACAACTTGGGTTTCTTGCCAAACCATAGTTCACATGGTGTCATCTCAACAGATTTAGATGGTGCCCTATTTAATGTGAATGCAACCGTCTCTAAAGCATAACCCCAAAACGAGAGCGGTAAATCAGTAAGAGACATCATAGATCGCACCATATCTAATAAAGTGCGGTTACGACATTCGGACACACCATTATGCTGTGGTGTTCCAGGTGGCGTGAGTTGCGAAATTATTCCATATTGTTTCAAATGAAGACCAAACTCGCAACTCAAATATTCACCTCCACGATCAGATCATAGAAACTTTATTTTCTTATTGTGATGATTTTCTACTTCACTCTGAAATTCTTTGAACTTTTCAAATGTTTTAGACTTATGTTTCATCAAGTAGATATACCCATGTCTGCTCAAATCATCTGTGAAGGTCAGAAAATAACGATACCCGCCGCGAGCCTCAACACTCATCGGACCGCATACATCATTATGTATTATTTCCAACAAGTCTGTTGCTTGCTGCATTGTTCCATAGAACGAAGTCTTAGTCATCTTGCCAATGAGGCATGGTTCGCAAGCATCAAGTGATTCATAATCAAGTGATTCTAAAAGCCCATCAGCATGGAGTTTCTTCATGCGCTTTACACCAATATGACCTAAATGGCAGTGCCACAAATAAGTTGCACTATCATTATTAAACTTATATCTTTTGGCTTCAATACTATGAATATGTGTACCACTACTATCAAGATTCAACAAAAATAGACCACTCATCAAGGGTGCATGACCATAAAAGATATTACTCATATAAATAGAACAACCATTATTCTTTGATTTAAATGAATAACCATCTCACATCAAACAAGATCCAGATATAATGTCCATGCTTAACGCTGGCATCAAATAACAATTATTCAGGTCTAAAACTAATCCCGAAGGTTGATGTAGAGGTAGCGGCAGACGGCGATCACACCGACTTTGGAACCATTTCCCACGCGCATCGTCACCTCGTCCTTAGCCAACTTTCGCTTAATCTGTAGCCCCTGTTTCGAGTTGCAAATATGAGTAATAGAACCAGTATCAAATACCCAGGCGCTACTACGAGCATTAGTAAGGTACACATCAATAACATGTATATCAAATATACCTTTCACTTTGCCATCCTTCTTATCCGCCAAATACTTGGGGCAGTTCCGCTTCCAGTGACGAGTCCCTTTGAAGTAGAAGCACTTAGTCTTAGGCTTAGGTCCAGACTTGGGCTTCTTCACTTGAGCAACAACTTGCTTGCCGTTCTTCTTGAAGTTCCCCGTCTTCCCTTTGCCCTTTTTCTTGAAACTAGTGGTCTTGTTAACCATCAACACTTGATGCTCCTTCTTGATTTCTACCTCCGCAGCCTTTAGCATCGCGAAGAGCTCAGGAATCGTCTTATCCATCCCATGCATATTATAGTTCATCATGAAACTTTAGTAGCTTGGTGGCAGTGATTGAAGAACTCTATCAATGACACTATCAACCGGAAGATTAACTCCCATCCGAGTCAATTGATTGTGGTACCCAGACATTCTGAGTATATGTTCACTGCCAGAACTACTCGCCTCCATTTTCCAGCTGTAGAACTTATTTGAGACTTCATATCTCCCAATCCGGGCATTTGCTTGACATATTAACTTCAACTCCTGGAATCTCATATGCTCCATGACGTTCAATGTCATTGAAGTACCGGTTCTAAGCCGTAAAGCATGGCACACTGAACTATCGAGTAGTCATCAGCTTTGCCCTGCCAGGCATTCATAACGTCCGGCATCACTCCTGCAGCGGGTCTTGCACCTAGCGGTGCTTCTAGGACGTAATTCTTCTGTGCAACAATGAGGATAATCCTCAAGTTACAGACCCAGTCCGTGTGGTTGCTACCATCATCTTTCAACTTAGCTTTCTCTAGGAACGCATTAAAATTCAAAGGAATAGTAGCACGGGCCATTGATCTTCAACAACATAGATATGCAAAATACTATCAGGTACTAAGTTCATGATAAATTAAAGTTCTATTAATCATATTACTTAAGAACTCCCACTTAGACAGACATCCCTCTAATCATCTAAGTGATCACGTGATCCATATCAACTAAACCATGTTTGATCATCATGTGAGATGGAGTAGTTTTCAATGGTGAACATCACTATGTTGATCATATCTACTATATGATTCACGCTCGACCTTTTGGTCTCAGTGTTTCGAGGCCATATCTGCATATGCTAGGCTCGTCAAGTTTAACCCGAGTATTCCGCGTGTGCAAATCTGGCTTGCACCCGTTGTATGTGAACGTAGAGCTTATCACACCTGATCATCACGTGGTGTCTCGCCATGATGAACTGTAGCAACGGTGCATACTCAGGGAGAAACTTGTGCCTTGAAATTTAGTGAGAGATCATCTTATAATGCTACTGCCGTACTAAGCAAAATAAGATGCATAAAGGATAAACATCACACGCAATCAAATAAGTGATATGATATGGCCATCATCATCTTGTGCCTTTGATCTCCATCTCCAAAGTACCATCATGACCACCATCGTCACCGGCTTGACACCTTGATCTCCATCGAAGCATCATTGTCGTCTCGCCAACTATTTCTTCTACGACTATCGCTACCGCTTAGTGAGAAAGTAAAGCAATTACATGGCGATTGCATTTCATACAATAAAGCGACAATCATATGGCTCCTGCAAGTTGCCGAAAACTGTTACAAAACATGATCATCTCATACAACATTTATATATCATCACGCCTTGACCATATCACATCACAACAAGCTCTGCAAAAACAAGTTAGACATCCTCTACTTTCTTGTTGCAAGTTTTACGTGGCTGCTACGGGCTTCTAGCAAGAACCGTTCTTACCTATGCATCAAAACCACAACGATTTTTTGTCAAGTGTGCTGTTTTAACCTTCAACAAGGACCGGGCGTAGTCAAACTTGATTCAACTAAAGCTGGAGAAACAGACACCCACTAGCCACCTGTGTGCAAAGCATGTCGGTAGAGCCAGTCTCATGAACGCGGTCATGTAATGTCGGTCTAGGCCGCTTCATCCAACAATACCACCGAATCAAAGTAAGACATGCTGGTAAGTAGTATGACTATTATCGCCCACAACTCTTTGTGTTCTACTCGTGCATATAACATCTACGCATAGACCTGGCTCGGACGCCACTGTTGGAGAACGTAATATTTCAAAAAATTTGCCTATGATCACGCAAGATCTATCTAGGAGAAGCATAGGAACGAGCAGGGAGAGTGTGTCCACATACCCTCATAGACCGAAAGCGGAAGCGTTTAGTAACGCGGTTGATGTAGTTGAACATCTTCGCGATTCAACCGATCCAAGTACCGAACGTACGGAACCTCCGCGATCTGCACACGTTCAGCTCGGTGACGTCCCTCGAACTCTTGATCCAGCTGAGGTCGAGGGAGAGTTCTGTCAGCACGACGGCGTGGTGACAATGATGATGAAGTTACCAGCGCAGGGCTTCGCCTAAGCACTACGATGATATGACCGAGGTGTGTTTCAGTGGAGGGGGGCACCACACACGACTAAAAGATCAACTTGTGTGTTCTAGGGTGCCCCCCTCCCCACATATTATAAAGGAGGGAGGGAGGAGGAGGCCGGCCATGGGTGGCGCGCCCAAGGGGGGGTCCTACTCCAAGTAGGATTCGCCCCCCCCTTCCTACTCCCACAAGGAGAAGGGGGGAAGGAGGAGGAGAAGAGAAGGAAATGGGGGCCCTAGCCCTAGTCCAATTCGTTTTG
>NC_041385.1:649635279-649637246 GCF_002162155.2 Triticum dicoccoides
GTTCCGGTAACCCCCGGTACTCCGAAACTTATCCGAAACGACCCGAACCATTTTGGTGTTCGAATGTAACCTTACAATATATGAATATTTATGTCTCGACCATTTCGAGACTCCTCTTCACATCCGTGATCTCATCCGGGACTCAGAACAACCTTCGGTCATCAAATCATATAAACTCATAATACAAATCGTCATCGAACGTTAAGCGTGCGGACCCTACGAGTTCGAGTACTATGTAGACTTGACCGAGACACATCTCCGGTCAATTACAAATAGTGGAACCTGGATGCTCATATTGGCTCCTACATATTCTACGAAGATCTTTATCGGTCAAACCGCATAACAACATATGTTGTTCCCTTTGTCATCGGTATGTTACTTGCCTGAGATTCGATCGTCGGTATCACCATACCTAGTTCAATCTCGTTACCAACAAGTCTCTTTACTCGTTCCGTAATGCATCATCCCGTGACTAACTCATTAATCACATTGCTTGCAAGGCTTATAGTGATGATCATTACTGAGAGGGCCCAGAGATACATCTCCGACATTCGGAGTGACAAATCCTAATCTCGATCTATGCCAACTCAACAAACATCATGAGAGACACCTGTAGAGCATCTTTATAATCACCCAGTTACGTTGTGACGTTTGATAGCACACAAAGTGTTCCTCCGGTATTTGGGAGTTGCATAATCTCGTAGTCATAGGAACGTGTATAAGTCATGAAGAAAGCAATAGCAATAAACTAAACGATCATAGTGATAAGCTAACGAATGGGTCTTGTCCATCACATCATTCTCTAATGATGTGATCCCGTTCATCAAATGACAACACATGTCTATGGCTAGGAAACTTAACCACCTTTGATTAACGAGCTAGTCCAGTAGAGGCATACTAGGGACACTCTGTTTGTCTATGTATTCACACATGTACTAAGTTTCTGGTTAATACAATTCTAGCATGAATAATAAACATTTATCATGATATAAGGAAATATAAATAACAACTTTATTATTGCCTCTAGGGCATATTTCCTTCAATCTTCTCTAATGTAAAGTCATCTTCCCTAGAAAAAATAAGAAGAAGAATTTTAGGATGGGTCATTGTCATCTCAAGGCGGAACCTGCACAGGAGCACTTTTGCTCTCCGGTGGAGCGATTCCGTCATGAAAACTTTCCTCTGTGAGTGGGAAATCGGAGCCATCGTCATCACCAACTCTCCTGTCAACGTGGGAGAACTCATCTCCATCAACATCTTCACCAACATCATCTCATCTCCAAACTATAGTTCATCTATTGTATGTAATCTTTGTATTCACTACAAAAAAGACACAACCGTGACATTTTGGGCCGAACAAATTTTTTTCTATCATACTTCTGACACTTCTATGACGATAACTGTGACAAAACTGTTGGGGAACGTAGTAATTTCAAAAAAATTCCTACGCACACGCCAGATCATAGTGATGCATAGCAACGAGAGGGGAGAGTGTTTTCCACGTACCCTTGTAGACCGAAAGCGGAAGCGTTAGCACAACGCGGTTGATGTAGTCGTATGTCTTCATGATCCGACCGATTCAAGTACCAAACGCATGGCACCTCCGAGTTCAGCACACGTTCAACTCGATGACGTCCCTCGAACTCTGATCCAACCGAGCTTTGAGGGAGTGTTTCATCAGCACGATGGCGTGTTGATGATGATGATGTTCTACCGACACAGGGCTTCGCCTAAGCACCGCTACAATATTATCAAGGTGGATTATGGTGGAGGGGGGCACCGCACACGGCTAAGAGATCCAAGGGATCAATTGTTTTGTCTAGGGTGCCCCCCTGCCCCCGTATATAAAGGAGCAAGGGAGGAGGTGCGGCCGGCCAGGAGGAGGCGAGCCAGGAGGAGTCCTACTCCCACCGGGAGTAGGACTCCCTCCCTTCCTTGTGGGATTAGGAGAAGGGGGGAAAGAGGAG
>NC_041385.1:649637484-649645020 GCF_002162155.2 Triticum dicoccoides
CTCCTTGTCCTATTCGGACTAGGGGGAGGGGCGTGCGGCCCTGCCCTGGCCGCCTCTCCTCTTCTCCACTAAGGCCCACTATGGCCCATTAAGCCCCCGGGGGGTTCCGGTAACCCCTCGGTACTCCGGTAAAATCCCGATTTCACCCGGAAGACTTCCGATATCCAAATATAGGCTTCCAACATATCAATCTTCATGTCTCGGCCATTTCGAGACTCCTCATCATATCCGTGATCACATCCGGGACTCCGAACAACCTTCGGTACATCAAAACTCATAAACTCATAATATAACCATCATTGAAACTTTAAGCGTGCGGACCCTACGGGTTCGAGAACTATGTAGACATGACCGAGACACGTCTCCGGTCAATAACCAATAGCGGAACCTGGATGCTCATATTGGCTCCTACATATTCTACGAAGATCTTTATCGGTCAAACCGCATAACAACATACGTTGTTCCCTTTGTCATCGGTATGTTACTTGCCCGAGATTCGATCGTCGGTATCTGAATACCTAGTTCAATCTCGTTACCAGCAAGTCTCTTTACTCGTTATGTAATGCATCATTCCGTAACTAACTCATTATCTACATTGCATGCAAGGCTTATAGTGATGTGCATTACCGAGAGGGCCCAGAGATACCTCTCCGACAATCGGAGTGATAAAACCTAATCTTGAAATGCGCCAACTCAACATGTACCTTTGGAGACACCTGTAGAGCTCCTTTATAATCACCCAGTTATGTTGTGATGTTTGGTATCGCACAAAGTGTTCCTCCGGTAAACGGGAGTTGCATAATCTCATAGTTGTAGGAACATGTATAAGTCATGAAGAAAGCAATAGCAACATACTAAACGATCAAGTACTAAGCTAACAGAATGGGTCAAGTCAATCACATCATTCTCATAATGATGTGATCCCGCTAATCAAATGACAACTCATGTCTATGGCTAGGAAACTTAACCATCTTTGATTCAACGAGCTAGTCAAGTAGAGGCATACTAGTGACACTATGTTTGTCTATGTATTCACACATGTATTATGTTTCCGGTTAATACAACTCTAGCATGAATAATAAACATTTATCATGAAATAAGGAAATAAATAATAACTTTATTATTGCCTCTAGGGCATATTTCCTTCAGTGTCCCACTTGCACTAGAGTCAATAATCTAGTTCACATCGCCTTGTGATTTAACACCAATATTCACATCTGTATGTGATTAATACCCATAGTTCACATCGTCATGTGATCAACACCCAAAGGGTTCATTAGAGTCAATAATCTAGTTCACATTGCTATGTGATCAACACCCAAAGAGTACTAAGGTATGATCATGTTTTGCTCGTGAGAGAAGTTTAGTCAACGGGTCTGTTACATTCAGAGCCGTATGTATTTTGCAAATATTCTATGTCTACAATGCTCTGCACGGAGCTACTCTAGCTAATTGCTCCCACTTTCAATATGTATCCAGATTGAGACTTAGAGTCATCTGGATCGGTGTAAAAGCTTGCACCGATGTAACTCTTTACGACGAGCTCTTTTATCACCTCCATAATCGAGAAATATTTCCTTAGTCTTCACTAAGGATATTCTTGACCACTGTCCAGTGATCTACTCTTAGATCAAAATCGTACTCCCTTGCCAAACTCAGAGCAAGGTATACAATAGGTCTGGTACACAACATAGCATACTTTATAGAACCTATGACTGAGGCATAGGGAATGACTTTTCATTCTCTTTCTATTTTCTGCCATCGTCGGGTTTTGAGTCTTACTCAACTTTACACCTTGCAACATAGGCAAGAACTCCTTCTTTGACTATTCTATTTTGAACTACTTCAAAATCTTATCAAGGTATGTATTCATTGAAAAATCTCATCAAGCGTCTTGATCTATAGATGTTGATGCTCAATGTGTAAGCAACTTCACCAAGGCCTTTCTTTGAAAAACTCTTATTCAAGTATCCTTTTATGCTATCCAGAATTTCTATATCATTTCCAATCAACAATATGTCATAAACATATAGGTTTAGAAATGCTATAGAGCTCCCACTCACTTTCTTGTAAATACAGGTCTTCTCCAAAAATCTGTATAAAACCATATGCTTTGATCAACTCATCAAAGCATATATACTCCGAGATGCTTGCACTAGTCCATAGATGGATTGCTGGAGCTTGCACATTTTGTTAGGACCTTTAGAATTGACAAAACCTTCTGGTTGCATCATATACAACTCTTCTTTAATAAATCCTTTAAGGAATGCCGTTTTGACATCCATTTGCCAGATTTCATAAAATGTGGCAATTGCCAACATGATACAGACAGACTTAAGCATCGATACGAGTGAGAAAATCTCATCATATTCAACACCTTAAACTTGTCGAAACGTATAAATCGATACGAGTCGAGCTTTGTAAATAGTAACTCTACTATCAGCGTCTATCTTCCTCTTGAAGATCCATTTATACAATATGGCTTGCCAATCATCGGGCAACTCCACCAAAGTCCACACTTTGTTCTCATACATGGATCCCATCTCAGATTTCATGGCCTCAAGCCATTTCGTGGAATCTGGGCTCATCATCGCTTCCTCATAGTTCATAGGTTTATCATGGTCTAGTAACATGACTTCCAGAATAGGATTACCGTACCACACTGGTGCGGACCGTAC
Source organism: Triticum dicoccoides (assembly GCF_002162155.2). NCBI lineage: Eukaryota > Viridiplantae > Streptophyta > Magnoliopsida > Poales > Poaceae > Triticum > Triticum dicoccoides. Next base: position 649,640,163 of record NC_041385.1, read on the forward strand.
TCTGGAAGACCTATGAGGTTCTGTAGTAACTTGATTTGAAGTTTCATGATCATCATCATTAGCTTCCTTACTAATTGGTGTAGCAATCACTGGAACTGATTTCTGTGATGAACTACTTTCCAATTCGGGAGAAGGTACAATAACCTTATCAAGCTCTACTTTCCTCCCACTCACTTCTTTCGAGAGAAACTCCTTCTCTAAAAAGGATCCATCTTAGCAACGAATACCTTGCCTTCAGATCTGTGATAGAAGGTGTACCCAACAATTACCTTTGGGTATTCTATGAAGACGCACTTCTCTGATTTTGGTTCGGGCTTATCAGGTTGAAACTTTTTCACATAAGCATCGCAACTCCAAACTTTAAGAAACAACAGCTTAGGTTTATTGCTGAACCATAGTTCATACAGTGTCGTCTCAACAGATTTTGATGGTGCCCTATTTAAAGTGAATGCAGCTGTCTCTAATGCATAACCCCAAAACGATTGTGGTAAATCGGTAAGATACATCATAGATTGCACCATATCCAATAAAGTGCGGTTATGATGTTTGGACACACCATTACGCTGTGGTGTTCCATGTGGCGTGAAAATTTTCCACATTGTTTTAAATGAAAGCCAAACTCAAGTATTCTCCTCTACGATCAGATTGTAGAAACTTTATTTTCTTGTTACGATGATTCTCCACTTCACTTCTAAAATTCTTTGAACTTTTCAAATGTTTCAGACTTGTGTTTCATTAAGCAGATATACCCATATTTGCTCAAATCATCTGTGAAAGTTAGAAAATAACGATACTCGCCACAACATCAACACTCATTGGACCGCATACATCGGTATGTATTATTTCCAACAAGTCAGTAGCTCGTTCCATTGTTCCGGAGAACGGAGTTTTTGTCACGCCCAATATGCGACCCTATCCAAAAGGAACTCGAAGGTCCCACCAAGGATAGACCCGCATATTGAAACGCTTTTGCAAGGTGGATATCATTACATCAACATTACAAAATAGATGGGGATACATACATAAGGCATACAATGCCACACGAATACAACATCACAAAACATAAGAGCATCATCCGACTACGGATGAAACACAAACAGAAACTCAAACGACATCCACCCTGCTAGCCCAGGCTGCCGACCTGGAACCTATCCCCTGATCGAAGAAGAAGCAGAAGAAGAACTCCAAACAAGCAAACATCGCTCTCGCGTCATGATCATCGCATAACCTGTACCTGCAACTATTGTTGTAGTAATCTGTGAGCCACGAGGACTCAGCAATCCCATTACCATGGGTATCAAGACTAGCAAAGCTTAAAGGGAAAGGAAGGGGGTAAAGTGGTGAGCCTGCAGCAGCGACTAAGCATATATGGTGGATAACATACGCAGATAAGAGCGAGAAGAGAGAAAGCGGAACGGTCGTCAACTAGCAATGATCAAGAAGTGATCCTGAACTCCTACTTACGTCAATCATAACCCAGAAACCGTGTTCACTTCCCGGACTCCGCCGAAAAGAGACCATCACGGCTACACACACGGTTGATGCATTTTAATTCAGATCTGGTGTCAAGTTATCTACAACCGGACATTAACAAATTCCCATCTGCCTATAACCGCAGGCATGACTTTCGAAAGATTATACCCTGCAGGGGTGTCCCAACTTAGCCCATGACAAGCTCTCGCGATCAACGAAGGATATACCTTCTCCCAGGAAGACCCGATCAGACTCAGAATCCCGGTTTACAAGAAATTTCGACAATGGTAAAACAAGACTAGCAAAGCCGCCCGATGCACCGACAATCCCGATAGGAGCTGCACATATCTCGTTCTCAGGGCAACACCGGATGAGACATCCTACGAGTAAAACCAGACCTCGAGTTTCCCCGAGGGGGCCCCGCAGTCTACTCGGTTCGGACCAACACTTAGACAAGCATTGGCCCCGGGGGGGGGGGGCTAAAATAAAGATGACCCTCGGGTTGGCCGACCCAAGGGAAAGGTATAGGTGGTGGTGAGGCAAATGGTAAAACCAAGGTTGGGCCTTGCTGGAGGAGTTTTATTCAAAGCGAACTGTCAAGGGGTCCCATAAATCACCCGACCGCGTAAGGAACGCAAAATCCGGGAACATAACACCGGTATGACGGAAACTAGGGCGGCAAGAGTGGAACAAAACACCAGGCAAAAGGCCGAGTCTTCTACCCTTTACCAAGTATATAGATGCATTAATAAATATAAGAGATAATGTGATATCCCAACCAAAATCCTGTCCACCATGGAGAAATCTTCAACTTCACCTACAACTAGCAACGCTATAAGAGGGGCTGAGCAAAAGCGGTAACATAGTCAAGCAATGGTTTGCATAGGAAAGGTGTCAAAGGTTAGAGGTTCATGGCAATATGGGAGGCTTGATAAACAGGTGATAGGTAGCGCAGCAAAGCGATAGAATGAAGCAACTAGCATAGCAATGATAGTAGTGAGATCCAGGGTAGCGGTCATCTTGCCTGAAATCCCGCAAGGAAGAAGAATCAGTCCATGAAGAAGACGAACAGATGAAGCCGAACCAAGCGTAGACGAACGAATCCTCACAATCGCAACGAAACATGAACTATCGAGAAGAAGCACACAACAAGGTAAACACACCACACATGAACAAGGCATGATGCACGAACAAGCATGATGCAAGACAAGACTACATGGAGCTACTCATGGCAAGAGATGATGCAAACAAGAGCAGCACATCAAGGCAAGTTTAAATGAGGCCGGGAACAACATATAACAATGCCGGTAAGTCCTCATATGAAAATTTCGAAGTTAGTCCAGATCTGACCAAACCTTATGTTCAAGTTGTTAAACAGCAAGTTAAGAGGCACCAAGATGATCTACACGAGATTCTAGTCAAGTTACATATAAAGTTCATTTAGTTCGGAGCTACGGCCTAGAAGATATAAGCAAAACAAGTTAAACATGGCATTGATGCAAAATGCATACAAACATCAAGCAAACACACCAAAACAAGGATGAAACATGATAATATGAAGCTACATACAATTCTAAGCAAGTTTCATATAGAGCACACTCAAAACGGAGCAACGGTTCAACACATGCACTCTATACAAGTTTAAAGGACAAGCTGTCCAAAACAGCAACTAGGCATATTGCAAGCATCAAAACTATATGCTACAGCACCCCAACATGAAAAATAAAAGACATGGGCATGATGTACAGGTAAAGCATTACCAAACATGAACACTGAGCTATCTCCATAAATCACTAGAACATGCTCAAATACACATGGCAAGATTGCAAGTAATAACAATTCAGACTTTGCAGAAAATAACATTAGGTTGCAATGTTCAGAGCTATGAAACAACATGTTACATCAACTTAACATGGCAAACAAAGGCATGGCATAAACCTACTAAATTCATAGATCAAAAGTCCTTTACTGACCATGAGCCAAAAAGGATCAGAAGATATGATGGCACCCGTGTAAACATGGCAAGTTATTATACAGATTCAAACATGGCAGAAACAGAATTATGAAGGCATGTTGGTGAGCTTGTGCAACTCACTACAGATCATTACATGGCATGGCAAGGCACCCAACAGTAAGAAGACATATTTGTGAAGCTAAGAATGGCAATAGCAAGTTCATAGGGTGCATGGATCACTAGCAAGACACATGGCAACAACTGAACTTAATGTTAACAGGCTGACAGCAACATTATTTAGCAACTTTGGAGCAAGATTACAACAAGCTACAGCAGGCTATAATTGCAACCAGGGGCATGGATGGATAGAGCATGACATGTAGAACAAAATACCCTTAGTGAACATCTCCAGATTATGCATAGAATGACTAGTAGCAACATGTTTATATAGCATCACGAAATAACAGATTCAGCCTAGCAAAACAGCAACAGCAAGTACACTACTTAACAAGCTTGATTCACTCACCACAAGTCATTGCATGACAAGATAAGCATAGCATCATCAAGAAGACATTTTTATGAAACAAACCAAGGCAAGAACAAGTTCATAGCATGCAAGGATCAACTACAACAACCTTGGCAAAATTAAATAACATGTAAACAATCTGCCAGGAAACATTTTGAAGCAAAAGTAGAGCACTCAAATGACATGCTAGACTACTCCATAATTGCAAACAAGGCCATGAATGGATAGACAAAAACCACATGTTCAAAACATCCTTACTGAAGTATCTCAAAATATGCATGGATCTATCTGTAGCAACAAGTTTACATGGCATCAAAATAACAACAGAACAGGGACTAAAATCAACAACATCACGATGCCTAGTTTGCATGCTTGTGCTAGTCACCACATTGATCACAAAAATACATGGTAAGCACCTCTGTAAAGATGGCATGACATAGATCAAAACACATGTAGACATCAACCTCATAGGATGCACATATCAATCATGGCAAAAATGACAAAAGTGCATGTTATTACAGTTTCAGCAGATTAACATCATGAGGCACTATTGCAACGATGATTCAGGCATCAAGATGAGCTCAAATGAATATGATGTAATGGAATGAAATGATGTACTCGTTGAGGCGAACAATTTGACATGTTACACGCGCAATACGGAGCTACGGATGCAGAGATACGATGCGATGAACATAGCATGATAATGTTGCAGATCTGGGGACTTGGTCAAATTCTCACCCCGCGAAATCGGGACGGAGCCGTTCCGGAACGGAGACGCGCGTTTGGACGACGTCCTGGTGGATCTGATCCACCCTCGTGGATCGGGCCGGGCAGAGCTCCGGCGAGGGTGGCGCGCAGGCGGAGATCGCCGGCGATGGAGGCGGCGAGCGACGAGCGCCGGCGGG
>NC_041385.1:649645567-649710474 GCF_002162155.2 Triticum dicoccoides
GGGGAGAGAGAGGAGGCGCGGTGGGGAGGAGCGGGGCGACGTGGCACAACGCCACTGGCCAGGAGCGGCGGCGGGGAGACGTGGCAGCGCTAGATTGGGCGGAGCGAGGTGGCAGGCGGACATGTCCGGCTTGGGCGGACGTGTCCGGCGGCGCGAGGATGAAGATGGCTAGGGTTTCGCGTGCGAAAATGGACGGGGAGGACGTTTTTATAGGTGGAGGGAGCTAGGAGAGTCCAAATGAGGAGCGGTTTTCGGCCACGTGATCGTGATCGAACGACCGAGAGCATGGAGGGGAGTTAGATGGGTTTTGGGCCACTTTGGAAGGGTTATGGGCTGCAAAGAGAAAGGGGGGTTTCGGGCTATGCGGTTAACCGTTGGAGTATCAAACGGACTCCAAATGGCACGAAACTTGACAGGCGGTCTACCAGTGCTATACCAAGGCTGCTTGGCAAGACTCGGTCCATTCCGAGAAAGTTTAACACCCGCTCACAATGAGAGACGAAAGGGGAACGTCGGAGGCAATAGGAGCGCCGGATTGCAAAACGGACAACGGGGAAAAAGCTCGGATGCATGCGACGAACACGTATGCAATGCAATGCACATGATGACATGATAAAATGCAACACGCAAGCAAATGACATGGCAACGACGGTGAATAACTGGCAGACACCTGGCGCATCGGATCCGGGGCGTTACAACACTCCTCCACTAACAAGAGATCTCGTCCCGAGATCTTAGGACCGAGACAGAAGGGAAAAGGAAGAGGTGAAACAAGAACTCAAGAGAAGAAGCAAAGAATCGAGAGCAGTCGAGAGAAGAGAGGAACAACGCGAATGACGAGAATCGAAAGCTCACGGAATCAGATAGACTATGAAACCACTCCGGTTAGAACGAGATAAGAGACGAATAAGACTGAAAGAATTTAGGCAGCACTCCGGCTGAAAATTGAAGGAATAGAACAAGAACTTCACAAGATGGAATGACACTTGACGAGATGAACAATGCAATGCCTCCGGAGGAATTGAAAGAATTGAATGAAAAGAACTTAGAAGGAATGGTTGAACGGAGTTGTTGAGAAAATCAACAACGAAAGAATAAGCTTGTCATGGACTTATGGATAACATCTCAGAAAAATATGCGGTGATAACCGACCACAAACAGAAATGATTGGATAACCGAGGAGAACGAAAAAAAGCAAAACTCCACTTCAGAAGAAAATTAAGAATTATTTGCGCTTCGAGACGCGAGAAGAAAAGATACTTGAACTCTACCAACAAAATCTTGATGAACTCTTGGGAGAATGAATTAATCATGAAGAATCACCATGAAGAACTCCAGTAACAAAAGGATGACGAGATCAAAATGAAGGATGAAAGAATAAGATGAGCGTTGCGATGATTTAGATGGAGGTTCCAACGAGATGGAGTAGGAAATTTGAACTCCGGAAAAGAAAAGATGAAAACACTTGGAACTAGAATTTATTCCTCAAGAACAAACTCCGAAGGAAGGGATTAAACACTTGGATGAAATGCTTATCCTTCATCAAATTAAATTGATGACAAGCAATGGATTTTTACATACTACTTATTCTTCTTGAAAAGGTTTAAGGGGAACCATAGCATAAAACTTGAGAAAGTCTTCATGAACCACTGGTAGGATTGAAAGAACGAATGAATTAAAATGATAATCAAGGAAAAAGAATCTTGAACGAACCACCGTAAGAATTCGAAAATGACTAAAGAAGAGAATGAATCACCGGAAGAATTAGAAGAACCAATATGCTTGAGGGGATTTAGATGCACAAGATCGAAGAGATAACGAGCTGATTAAAGAACACTTGATAGATGCGCCGGGGTAATTGGATAACGGTAACTGAAATGATGAGGACGAAGAATTCTTCTGGAATGATGACCTCCGAAAAACAACTCCTGACATACTCCGGATGGTTAAGAAAAAAAAGAATATCTGACAAATGGAATAATTCAAGAGGATAACATGAAGCTAGAACCACGAATCTTTTAGAGAATGGGCAAGATTTAGAGGAAAACTCTTCTTCGATCTTCAAATGATGACGAGAAACACCACCAAAATTACTGAGATACTCCGGGAGAATGAAAAGCAAAGAGGTTGAGCCAACAATGACAAGAATGAGAAAGCGAACTTGGAGAAGGCATGTGACTGATGGGATCCATTCTTACGTCACACTTGAAAAGAATTGAGAATAACTCCGGGGGAATTAGAAGAGTCAGGTAAGATCCTAGGAAAAGACCTGTGGGTTAGGGCCCACTAAAAGAAAAACACCGTTGGAAAGGATGATGAACAGATAGATGAAGCACCAGAACAATTGAAATATTTAACTGAGGTGACAACCTCGAATTAATTGGAACACAGACGAATCTCCTGAGATGTCTTGAACACTCCGGAAGGATAACTGGCGAGAGGCAAACGAGCAGGGAAAACACTTGAGCCGAGGAAAAAAATGTAATCACTACCAAAATTAGAATTGAATCCACCGGAAAAGAGATGAAGAATGTCCACTGAGACGAGAATTCACTGGTTGAAATAATTTACGAAAGACTGAAGAGGTTCCACACGAATGGAATTGATGTTCGAAAGAGAGTCAGACTCTATGAAGAAAAGGGTGGGAGGGTGGGAAAACAAAGGCAACTTGGAAGGTGGAATCGACGAACAACTTGAAGAGAAAACACCGGTTGACATCATTGAGGAAAGAAAGCAAAGACTTCATATGAGTAGGATGGATACTAGATTATGGACTCCGGTTCCGAGAAGAAGAACATGGAGGTTGGGTGGGAATAGAAAACAACTGAGGATAAAGAAATAACTTCGTTGAGAGCAAACTGAGGATTGAACTTCCGAAGATGAAGAGGGTCGAGTCAACTTGACGAGAAATGCACCGGATGAAAAGAGCTGAGAGCCAACGATCGGAAAACCAACTGCGTGATCCTAAAGAAAAATTTGAAGAGGAAGAGGAGTAGTTCAAAACACCTACGTCAAGATTCCTCACCAGAGCGACGAAGGGGCTGAGGAGTAAAAAGAATTCCTACTCTCCAATATAACTAGACTCACAAAACAGTTTTCTTCTAGACTCAACAACGGCCAGACTACACGATCAATCAAGGGGGCTCCTAGGGTCGGTCGAGGCTCTGATACCAACTTGTCACGCCCAATATGCGACCCTATCCAAAAGGAACTCAAAGGTCCCACCAAGGATAGACCCGCATATTGAAACGCTTTTGCAAGGTGGATATCATTACATCAACATTACAAAATAGATGGGGATACATACATAAGGCATACAATGCCACACGAACACAACAACACAATACATAAGAGCATCATCCGACTACGGATGAAACACAAACAGAAACTCAAACGACATCCACCCTGCTAGCCCAGGCTGCCGACCTGGAACCTATCCCCTGATCGAAGAAGAAGCAGAAGCAGAACTCCAAACAAGCAAACATCACTCTCGTGTCATGATCATCGCATAACCTGTACCTGCAACTGTTGTTGTAGTAATCTGTGAGCCACGAGGACTCAGCAATCCCATTACCATGGGTATCAAGACTAGCAAAGCTTAAAGGGAAAGGAAGGGGGTAAAGTGGTGAGCCTGCAGCAGCGACTAAGCATATATGGTGGCTAACATACGCAAATAAGAGCGAGAAGAGAGCAAGCGGAACGGTCGTCAACTAGCAATGATCAAGAAGTGATCCTGAACTCCTACTTACGTCAATCATAACCCAGAAACCGTGTTCACTTCCCGGACTCCGCCGAAAAGAGACCATCACGGCTACAGACACGGTTGATGCGTTTTAATTCAGATCTGGTGTCAAGTTATCTACAACCGGACATTAACAAATTCCCATCTGCCTATAACCGCAGGCACGGCTTTCGAAAGATTATACCCTACAGGGGTGTCCCAACTTAGCCCATGACAAGCTCTAGCGATCAACGAAGGATATACCTTCTCCCAGGAAGACCCGATCAGACTCGGAATCCCGGTTTACAAGACATTTCTACAATGGTAAAACAAGACCAGCAAAACCGCCCGATGCACCGACAATACCGATAGGAGCTGCACATATCTTGTTCTTAGGGCAACACCGGATGAGACATCCTACGAGTAAAACCAGATCTCGAGTTTCCCTGAGGGGGCCCCGCAGTCTACTCGGTTCGGACCAACACTTAGGAAAGCATTGGCCGGGGGGGGGCTAAAATAAAGATGACCCTCGGGTTGGCCGACCCAAGGGAAAGGTATAGGTGGTGGTGAGGCAAATGGTAAAACCAAGGTTGGGCCTTGCTGGAGGAGTTTTATTCAAAGCGAACTGTCAAGGGGGTCCCATAAATCACCCGACCGCGCAAGGAACGCAAAATCCGGGACATAACACCGGTATGACGGAAACTAGGGCGGCAAGAGTGGAACAAAACACCAGGCAAAAGGCCGAGTCTTCCACCCTTTACCAAGTATATAGATGCATTAATAAATATAAGAGATATTGTGATATCCCAACCAAAATCCTGTCCACCATGGAGAAATCTTCAACTTCACCTGCAACTAGCAACACTATAAGAGGGGCTGAGCAAAAGCGATAACATAGCCAAGCAATGGTTTGCATAGGAAAGGTGTCAAAGGTTAGAGGTTCATGGCAATATGGAAGGCTTGATAAACAGGTGATAGGTAGCGCAACAAAGCGATAGAACGAAGCAACTAGCATAGCAATGATAGTAGTGAGATCCAGGGCAGCGTTCATCTTGCCTGAAATCCCGCAAGGAAGAAGAAAGAGTCCATGAAGAAGATGAACGGATGAAGCTGAACCAAGCGTAGACGAACGAATCCTCACGATCGCAACGAAACATGAACTATCGAGAAGAAGCACACAACAAGGTAAACACACCACACATGAACAAGGCATGATGCACGAACAAGCATGATGCAAGACAAGACTACATGAAGCTACTCATGGCAAGAGATGATGAAAACAAGAGCAGCACATCAAGGCAAGTTTAAATGAGGCCGGGAACAACATATAACAATTCTGATAAGTCCTCATATGCAAATTTCGAAGTTAGTCCAGATCTGACCAAACCTTATGTTCAAGTTGTTAAACAGCAAGTTAAGAGGCACCAAGATGATCTACACGAGATTCTAGTCAAGTTACATATAAAGTTCATTTAGTTCGGAGCTACGGCCTAGAAGATATGAGCAAAACAAGTTAAACATGGCATTGATGCAAAATGCATACAAACATCAAGCAAACACACCAAAACAAGGATGCAACATGATAATATGAAGCTATATGCAATTCTAAGCAAGTTTCATATAGAGCACACTCAAAACGGAGCAACGGTTCAACACATGCACTCTATACAAGTTTAAAGGACAAGCTGTCCAAAACAGCAACTAGGCATATTGCAAGCATCAAAACTATATGCTACAACACCCCAACATGAAAAGCAAAAGACATGGGCATGATGTACAGGTAAAGCATTACCAAACATGAACACTAAGCTATCTCCATAAATCACTAGAACATGCTCAAACACACATGGCAAGATTGCAAGTAATAACAATTCAGACTTTGCAGAAAATAACATCAGGTTGCAATGTTCAGAGCTATCAAACAACATATTACAGCAACTTAACATGGCAAACAGAGGCATTGCATGAACCTACTAAATGCATAGATCAAAAGTCCTTTACTGACCATGAGCCAAAAAGGATCAGAAGATATGATGGCACCCGTGTAAACATGGCAAGTTATTATACAGATTCAAACATGGCAGAAACAGAATTATGAAGGCATGTTGGTGAGCTTGTGCAACTCACTACAGATCATTACATGGCATGGCAAGGCACCCAACAGTAAGAAGACATATTTGTGAAGCTAAGCATGGCAAGAGCAAGTTCATAGGGTGCATGGATCACTAGCAAGACACATGGCAACAACTGAACTTAATGTTAACAGGCTGACAACAACATTATTTAGCAACTTTGGAGCAAGATTACGACAAGCTACAGCAGGCTATAATTGCAACCAGGGGCATGGATGGATAGAGCATGACATGTAGAACAAAACACCCTTAGTGAACATCTCCAGATTATGCATAGAATGACTAGTAGCAACATGTTTATATAGCATCACGAAATAACAGATTCAGCCTAGCAAAACAGCAACAGCAAGTACACTACTTAACAAGCTTGATTCACTCACCACAAGTCATTGCATAACAAGATAAGCATAGCATCATCAAGAAGACATGTTTATGAAACAAACCAAGGCAAGAACAAGTTCATAGCATGCAAGGATCAACTACAACAACCTTGGCAAAATTAAATAACATGTAAACAATCTGTCAGGAAACATTTTGAAGCAAAAGTAGAGCACTCAAATGACATGCTAGACTACTCCATAATTGCAAACAAGGCCATGAATGGATAGACAAAAACCACATGTTCAAAACATCCTTACCGAAGTATCTCCAAATATGCATGGATCTCTCTGTAGCAACAAGTTTACATGGCATCAAAATAACAGCAGAACAGGGACTAAAATCAACAACATCACGATGCCTAGTTTGCATGCTTGTGCTAGTCACCACATTGATCACAAAAATACATGGTAAGCACCTCTGTAAAGATGGCATGGCATAGATCAAAACACATGTAGACATCAACCTCATAGGATGCACACATCAATCATGGCAAAAATGACAAAAGTGCATGTTATTTCAGTTTCAGCAGATTAACATCATGAGGTACTATTGCAACGATGATTAAGGCATCAAGATGAGCTCAAATGAATATGATGCAATGGAATGAAATAATGTGCTCGTTGAGGCGAACAATTTGACATATTACACGCGCAAAACGGAGCTATGGATGCAGAGATAAGATGCGATGAACATGGCATGATAATGTTACAGATCTGGGGACTTAGTCAAATTCTCACCCCGCGAAATCGGGACGGAGTCGTCCCGGGACGGAGACGCGCGTTTGGATGGCGTCTTGGTGGATCTGATCCACCCTCGTGGATCGGGCCGGGCGGAGCTCCAGCGAGGGCGGCGCGCAGGCGGCGATCGCTGGCGATGGAGGGCGGCGGGCGACAAGCGCCGGCGGGGCCGGAGATGTCCGGGGCGGACGGATCCGGAGCCCCCTTGCCCGGATCTGTCCGAGGCAGAGGCTGCGGCGGGCGGCGCCGGGCGGCGGAGGGCGGCCGGGCCGGCGCGGGAGGCGGCGGGGCGCGGCCGGCCGGCGGCGGCCGGGCCTGGCGGGCCGGATCTGGGCCCGCAGGGCCTGGCGCGGCGCGGGGAGAGAGAGGAGGCGCGGTGGGGAGGAGCGGGGCGATGTGGCGCAACGCCACTGGCCGGGAGCGGCGGCGGGGAGACGTGGCAGCACTGGATTGGGCGGAGCGAGGTGGCCGGCGGACATGTCCGGCTTGGGCGGACGTGTCCGGCGGCGCGAGGATGAAGATGGCTAGGGTTTCGCTTGCGAAAATGGACGGGGAGGACGTTTTTATAGGTGGAGGGAGCTAGGAGAGTCCAAATGAGGAGCGGTTTTCAGCCACGCGATCGTGATCAAACGACCGAGAGCATGGAGGGGAGTTAGATGGGTTTTTGGCCACTTTGGAAGGGTTATGGGCTGCAAAGAGAAAGGGGGGTTTCAGGCTACGCGGTTAACCGTTGGAGTATCAAACGAACTCCAAATGGCACGAAACTTGACAGGCGGTCTACCGGTGCTATACCAAGGCCGCTTGGCAAGACTCGGCCCATTCCGAGAAAGTTTAACACCCGCTCACAACGAGAGACGAAAGGAGAACGCCGGAGGGCATAGGAGCGCCGAATTGCAAAACGGACTACGGGGAAAAAGCTCGGATGCATGAGACGAACACGTATGCAATGCAATGCACATGATGACATGATAAAATGCAACACGCAAGCAAATGACATGGCAACGACGGCGAATAACTGGCAGACACCTGGCGCATCGGATCCGGGGCGTTACAGTTTTAGTCATCTTGCCCAAAAGGCACGGTTCGCAAGAATCAAATGATTGATAACCAAGTGATTCCGAAAATCCATCTTTATGGAGTTTCTTCATGCGCTTTACACCGATATGACCCAAACGGCAGTGCCACAAATAAGTTGCACTATCATTATTAACTTTGCATCTTTTGGCATCAATATCCTATATACCTAAGAGATTGATCCCCACTATAGGTAATTATCTCAACATGCAGCCTGTGCAAGTCAGCAACTTGCCATATCAGCAATTCCTAAGGTGCATGATGCAACCGAAGCACTATCTTCCGTTTCCCTCAATATAAAAAGGAACTATCTTTTGTTACTAGCGCTCATCTGTTTCCAGTTGTAAATCACAGACTCCGCTACAACGAAGTGAATGTACCCTCACCAGTTTCCTGTAAACCACAGACTTTATTATCCCTATAAAAAACGATGATCCCTCGCTTTCTCAAACCCCGATATATTCCCAGTCTACAGCATCAGGGCGCCGAGCGGATGGGTCCGATCTCTGCATCAGGCCGCTCCCGGCATGACTGCCGATCCGGCAGGCCTTCTCGGATCTTCGGTATTCTATCGGGCTCCGTTCACGTTGCAGCGTGTTGCCCTGTAACGTCGAGACGGTGGTGACGGTGCCCTGGTCGTCCCATTCATCTCTGCATCTTTTCCGGCCAACAAAGCGGGCTCGCCACATGGGAAGTTGGTTCCGCTCTCCACCAGAACCGGACCGGCCACTAGGAAAATCGGAGCACAGAGCTGGCTTTATTTTCGGCCGGAAGGGCCGGGCAGGGCCTTGGTTCACATCATCGGTTTGGAGGAGCGTTTCATCCACCGAGATTCAACGATGTGTCACCTCAGCCGATTACTGTAGCAATGGTAGTCCTTTTTTTTCAAGCTCAGTTCCTTGCAGCTGGGGAAGGAAGCTCAAGCTCAGTATGTACTGCTTTCTTTCAATTATGAGTTTGCAAGTAGGCAAAAAAAGTTTGCAAGTAGGCACAGTGAACTTTGGAGTATGGTGACTAAAGGATTAGTGGACTTCCTTCTTCCTTTTATACTCTCCAAGGAACAATGGAGGCGAGCGGCTCTGGCCATTAATCAGCAGAGCTACTCCATGTTCATTGTCTCCACTGTAGCTGGTTAGCTTGCCTATGCTCCCGATCTAAATCTCAACCGCCATGTGTGAGTCATCCCTTTCATGTTCTCAACCTTCTCTATGACATGCACCTATCTCAAACGTGTGCTTAGTTTTTGATTTGTAAGTGCCACCCTATGAAGTCATCATTGCTGGCAGGTCATCCAATCCCATAGAGCTGATAGCAAAATGAAGCTGGATGTGATGAATCTGGAGCACTCAGTGTTCGCTGGTGCCTCTTTACATTATCTATTGTATTTCAGGTTAGTCCAGATTCCCACAACTAATGTCTTGCTGCTTTACCGCCATAATATTCTCCGGATTCTGATAACATTGTGCATATATCCATAGTCATTACATGTCTCAGGTTAACAAGGAACACCGTGATCCCAATCATTTTTAACTTGATCTGCCCTGCTACGTATACCAAAGAAAAAGGGGCACTGGATTCACTGAAACCCCAGAAAAAAACTACTTTTTTTAGAATCGATTTAAAAAAAAGCTACTGAAAGCTTGCAATGATATGTATTTTTTTGCATGCTTCTGGTGGACAGATTGTAAACATAGTGTGATTGTTCTTTTTTCGAATAAGAACATTTCTATCCCTAACCTTTTCCACTAGTTGTGACCTTATCTGATTAGCAAATGTACATATACATGTACATCTATTATTGATATTATGTTCGAATTATATTTGTTAATATTCAATCCAAATTGCTCACACTATGAATGCCACAGCAACGCGCGGGGTATTATCTAGTTTTTGAATATGTGTATCACTATGATCGAGATCCAACAAACTATTTTCATTGGGTGTATGACCATTGAAGGTTTTATTCATGTAAACGGAACAACAATTATTCTCTGATTTTAAATGAATAACCGTATTGCAATAAACATGATCAAATCATATTCATGCTCAACGCAAATGCCAAATAACATTTATTTAGGTTTAACACTAATCCCGAAAGTATAGGGAGTGTGCGATGATGATCATATCAATCTTGGAACCACTTCCAACACACATCGTCACTTCACCCTCAACTAGTCTCTGTTTATTCTGTAACTCCTGTTTCGAGTTACTACTTTTTAGCAACCAAACAAGTATCAAATACTCAGGGGCTACTATAAATACTAGTAAGGTACACACCAATAACCTGTATATCAAATATACCCTTGTTCACTTTGCCATCCTTCTTATCCACCAAATATTTAGGGCATTTCCGCTTCCAGTGACAATTTCCTTTGAAGTGTAAGCACTCAGTTTCAGGCTTTGGTCCAGCTTTGGGCTTCTTCGCGGGAGTGACAACTTGCTTGTAATTCTGCATGAAGTTCCCTTTCTTTCCCTTTGCCCTATTCTTGAAACTAGTGGTCTTGTTAATCATCAACACTTGATGCTCTTTCTTGATTTCTACCTTCGTTGATTTCAGCATCACGAAGAGCTCGGGAATCATTTTCGTCGTCCCTTGCATGCTATAGTTCATCACGAAGTTCCAGTAACTTGGTGATGGTGACTAGAGAACTCTGTCAGTCACTATCTTATCTGGAAGATTAACTCCCACTTGATTCAAGCGATTGTAGTACCCAGACAATCTGAGCACATGCTCACTAGTTAAGCAATTCTCCTCCATCTTTTAGCAATAGAACTTGTTGGAGACTTCATATCTCTCAACTCGGGTATTTGCTTGAAATATTAACTTCAACTCCTAGAACATCTCATATGGTCCATGATGTTCAAAACGTCTTTGAAGTCCCGATTCTAAGCCGTTAAGCATGGTGCACTAAACTATCAAGTAGTCATCATATTGAGTTAGCCAAACGTTCATAACGTCTGCATCTGCTCTTGTAATAGGTCCGTCACCTTGCGGCGCATCAAGGACATAATTCTTCTGTGCAGCAATGAGGATAAACCTCAGATCACGGACCTAGTCCGCATCATTGCTACTATCATCTTTCAACATAGTTTTTCTCTAGGAACAAATCAAAATAAACATAGGGAAGCAACAACGTGAGCTATGTACAACATAATTTGCAACATACTATCAGGACTAAGTTCATGATAAATTAAAGTTCAATTAATCATATTACTTAAGAACTCCCACTTAGATAGACATCCCTCTAATCATCTAAGTGATCACATGATCCAAATCAACTAAACCATGTCCGATCATCATGTGAGATGGAGTAGTTTTCAATGGTGAACATCACTATGTTGATCATATCTACTATATGATTCACGCTCGACCTTTTGGTCTCAGTGTTCCGAGGCCATATCTGTATATGCTAGGCTCGTTAAGTTTAACCTGAGTATTCCGCGTGTGCAACTGTTTTGCACCCATTGTATTTGAACGTAGAGCCTATCACACCCGATCATTACGTGGTGTCTCAGCACAAAGTACTTTCGCGACGGTGCATACTCAGGGAGAACACTTATACCTTGAAATTTAGTGAGAGATCATCTTATAATGCTATCGTCAATCAAAGCAAAATAAGATACATAAAGGATAAACATCACATGCAATCAATATAAGTGATATGATATGGCCATCATCATCTTGTGCTTGTGATCTCCATCTCCGAAGCACCGTCATGATCACCATCGTCACTGGTGCGACACCTTGATCTTCATCGTAGCATCATTGTCGTTTCGCCACCTATTGCTTCTACGACTATCGCTACCGCTTAGTGACAAAGTAAAGCAATTACAGGGCGATTGCATTGCATACAATAAAGTGACAACCATATGGCTCCTGCCAGTTGCCGATAACTCGGTTACAAAACATGATCATCTCATACAATAAAATATATCATCACGTTTTGACCATATCACATCACAACATGCCCTGCAAAAACAAGTTAGACGTCCTCTACTTTGTTGTTGCAAGTTTTACATGGCTGCTACGGGTTGAGCAAGAACCGTTCTTACCTACGCATCAAAACCACAACGATAGTTCGTCAAGTTAGTGCTGTTTTAACCTTCACAAGGACCGGGCCTAGCCGTACTCGATTCAACTAAAGTTGGAGAAACTGACACCCGCCAGCCACCTGTGTGCAAAGCACGTCGGTAGAACCAATCTCGCGTAAGCGTACTGATACGTCTCCAACATATCTATAATTTATGAAGCAGTCATGCTATTTTATTATCTATTTTGAATGATTATGGGCTTTATTATACACTTTTATATTACTTTTGGGACTAACCTATTAACCGGAGGCCCAGCCCATATTGCTGTTTTATTGCCTGTTTCAGTATTTCAAAGAAAAGGAATATCAAACAGAGTCCAAACGGAATGAAACCTTCGGGAGCGTGATTTTTAGGAAGAATATGATCCAGGAGACTTGGAGTTCATGTCAGAAGATCCTCGAGGAGGCCATGAGACAGGGGGCGCGCCCCCCTCTTGGCGTGCCCTACCCTCTCGTGGGCCCCTCGAGGCTCCCCCGACCGACTTCTTTCGCCTATATAAGCCTACATACCCTAAAAACATCGAATATCAAGATAGATCGGGAGTTCTGCCGCCGCAAGCCTCTGTAGCCACCAAAAACCTCTCAGGAGCCCGTTCCGGCACCCTGCCGGAGGGGGATCCCTCACCGGTGGCCATCTTCATCATCCCGGCGCTCTCCATGATGAGGAGGGGGTAGTTCACCCTCGGGGCTGAGGGTATGTACTAGTAGCTATGTGTTTGATCTCTCTCTCTCTCTCTCTCTCTCTCTCTCTCTCTCGTGTTCTCTCTATGGCACGATCTTGATGTATCGCGAGCTTTGCTATTATAGTTGGATCTTATGATGTTTCTCCCTCTTTACTCTCTTGTGATGAATTGAGTTTTCCTCTTGAAGTTATCTTATCAGATTTAGTCTTTAATGATTTGAGAACACTTGATGTATGTCTTGCCGTGTTTATCTGTGGTGACAATGGGATATCACGTGCCACTTGATGTATGTTTTGGTGATCAACTTGCGGGTTCCGCCCATGAACCTATGCATAGGGGTTGGCACACGTTTTCGTCTTGACTCTCCGGTAGAAACTTTGGGGCACTCTTTGAAGTACTTTGTGTTGGTTGAATAGATGAATCTGAGATTGTGTGATGCATATCGTATAATCATGCCCACGGATACTTGAGGTGACAACGGAGTATCTAGGTGACATTAGGGTTTTGGTTGATTTGTGTCTTAAGGTGTTATTCTAGTACGAACTCTTGAATAGTTTCATCCGAAAGAATAACTTTGAGGTGGTTTCGTACCCTACCATAATCTCTTCATTTGTTCTCCGCTATTAGTGGCTTTGGAGTGACTCTTTGTTGCATGTTGAGGGATTTTTATATGATATATCTATGTTATTATTGTTGAGAGAACTTGCACTAGTGAAAGTATGAACCCTATGCCTTGTTTCCTACCATTTCAATACTGTTTACGCTCACTTTTATCATTAGTTACCTTGCTGTTTTTATAATTTCAGATTACAAAAACCTCTATCTATCATCCATATTGCACTTGTATCACCATCTCTTCGCCAAACTAGTGCACCTATACAATTTACCATTGTATTGGGTGTGTTGGGGACACAAGAGACTCTTTGTCATTTGGTTGCAGGGTTGTTTGAGAGAGACCATCTTCATCCTACGCCTCCCACGGATTGATAAACCTTAGGTCATACACTCAAGGGAAATTTGCTACTATCCTACAAACCTCTGCACTTGGAGGCCCAACAACGTCTACAAGAAGAAGGTTGTGTAGTAGTCATCAAGCTCTTTTCTGGCGCCGTTGCCGGGGAGGCTAGGTAAGCGGCACTCACACCCCGTCAACTAAGCTCTTTTCTAGCGTCGTTGCCGGGGCGGTGACTGCTTGAAGGTATATCTTTAGATCTTGCATTCGAATCTTTTTTGTTTCTTGTTTTATCACTAGTTTAGTTTATAAAAGAAAATTACAAAAAAATGGAATTGAGTTTCTCTCATACGCTTCATCTTTTTAATATCTTTCGTGAGAATGATGAAAAGGAAAATTGTGCTCAAGTGCTAGAAGAAGAATTACATAGAATGCTTGGCATGAAATATGTGAATGATGAGCACGATTGCAACATTGTTAGTATGAATTCCTTGAATATCCATGATGCTAATGATATGCATAGCCACAAGCTTGGGGAAGCTATGTTTGATGAATATGATATTTTTTGTTCCCCAAGTTTTGATGAGAATATTTATTATGATGAAAGCATGCCTCCTATTTATGATGATTGTATTGATGAAAGTGGGTTTGGAAGAGTGTCAACTTTAGTAAGTAGTGATCCCACTATTTTGGAGGATGTTGAATCTTATTGTGATGAACATGAAAGTGGATTTGGAAGAGTGTCAACTTTATTTAGTGATGATTCCACTATTTCGGAAGAGGTTCCAATTTTTTATGAGAACAAAGTTTCTATCTATGATGATTATTGTGATGACTTGTATGCTATTAGGAATAATGATAACCATGAAATTTGTCATCATGATTTTAGTTTTCAATTGTATTATGCCTCACATGATAATTATTTTGTTGAGTTTGCTCCCACTACTATTCATGAGAAGAAATTTGCTTATGTGGAGAGTAGTAAATTTTCTATGCTTGTAGATCATGAAAAGAATGCTTTAGGTTCTGGTTATATTGTTGAATTCATTCATGATTCTACTGAAAATTATTATGAGGGAGGAATATATGCTTGTAGGAATTGCAATAATGTCAAGTTTCCTCTCTATGTGTTGAAAATCTTGAAGCTATGCTTGTTTTGCCTTCCTATGCTAGTTGATTATTGTTCCCATAAGTTGTTTGCTCACAAAATCCCTATGCATAGTAAGTGAGTTAGGCTTAAATGTGCTAGTCATATGCTTCATGATGCTCCCGTTATGTTTCAATTCTTATCTTTTTTGTGAGTATCATTGCCATCATCATGCCTAGCTAAAAGGCATTAAAGAAAAGCGCTTGTTGGGAGACAACCCAATATTTAACCTTACTTTTTTTGTGTGTCCACATGATTATGCTACTGTAGTAATCATGTTTTATAGCTTTTGTTTCAATAAAGTGCCAAGTAAGACCTTTAGGATAGCTTACGGTGATAGTTGTGTTGATCCTGCTGAAAATCAGAAACTTTTGCACCCAGTAAATTAGTTTTGTTAATTCACAGAAACGTGCTCCTGATCTGATTCTTTATGCTATGGATTTTTACACGAATTTCTTAGGACTTCCTAATTTGGTAGGATTTTTGTAGTTCCATAAGTATACGTTTGATATAGATTACTACAGACTGTTCTGTTTTTGACAGATTCTGTTTTCTATCTGTTGTTTGCTTATTTTGATGAATCTATGGCTAGTATTTAGTGGTATGAACCATAGAGAAGTTGGAATACAGTAGATATTACACCAATATGAATTTAGAATGAGTTCATTACAGTACCTAAGTGGTGGTTTTATTTTCTTATACTAACGGAGCTTACGAGTTTTCTGTTGAGTTTTGTGTTGTGAAGTTCTCAAGTTTTGGGTAAGGATTCGATGGACTATGGAATAAGGAGTGGAAAGAGCCTAAGCTTGGGGATTCCCAAGGCACCCCAAGGTAATATTCAAGGAAAACCAAGAGCCTAAGCTTGGGGATGCCCCGGATGGCATCCCCTCTTTCGTCTTTCGTTCATCGGTAACTTTACTTGGAGCTATATTTTTATTCGCCACATGATATGTGTTTTGCTTGGAGCATCATTTTCTTTTGTTAGTATTTGCTTTCTGTTATTTAGAGTAATGTTTTTCATCTTTATTTTCAATAAAAATGTCAAGGATAGCCTTTGCCATGCTTATTTTGCTAGTATACATGTTGCTGTTTGAAAACAGAAAGTTTACCGCTGTTGCAAAGATTCCCTAGAAAAGTCAGAGCATGATATAATGTTGAAACTTTTTGCATAATGAGATCTGATAAATTTACTACATTGGTAATTTTATTTCGTAATTTTTGGAGTTAGGGAAGTTTGATGAATCTTGCATTCTTTACAGACTGTACTGTTTTGACAGATTGCTGTTATGTTTGCATTGTTTGCATATGTTTGCTTGTTTAATGATTCTATTTAAGGATAGGAGTATTAAATATGCATAGGCATTTAGTATGCAATGTTGAATAATAATTTTAGTGATTTGTTACAATGGAAAATGATAAGGTTTTGCATTGGTTTATACTAACCTATCTCACGAGTTCTTGTTGAGTTTGGTGTGGATGAAGCTTTTGATAAAAAGAGAAACCATGATATGAGAGGAATTAAGGAGACACAAAAGTTCAAACTTGGGGATTCCCAAGGCACCCCAATATAATATTTCAAGAAGTCTCAAGCATCTAAGCTTGGGGATGCCCCGCTAGGCATCCCACCTTTCTTCTTCAACAACTATCGGTTAGTATCGGTTGAGCCTAAGTTTTTGCTTCTTCACATGAGTTGTGCTATCCTTGCAATGCCATTTTATTTTGTTTTGCTTGCTGTTTGAATACAATACCAAGATCTTAAATTCTTTAATGAGAGAGAGTCTTCGCATAGTTACATAATTATTTAGCTACTCATTGATCTTCACTTATATCTTTTTGGAGTAGTTTGTCATTTACTCGTGTGCTTCACTTATATCCTATGAGTAAATGGTTGAATTAGTTGAATGTCATAAATCTGAAATTATATATGCCTCATTTGCTTATCCCATGGGGAGTAATGACTTCACGTCTAAGAAGTAGAGGTTGTAAATTTATTGAAGGTTAGCAAGCATTGTATTGGTCATTTGAACAATTCATGAAATAATATTGAAGGAAGAGAGATTTCACATATAAATATACTATCCTAGACATCTTTTATAATTGGGAGCACTCATTAAGTATGACTTGCTAAAGAGTTGATGTTGGACAAGGAAGACAACGTAATGGGTTATGTTTTCCGACATCTAAGTTAAAGTATATTGTCATGGATCATTCAAACATGTTGAGCTTGACTTTCCCCCCATGTTAGCCAAATTCCTTGCACCAAGTAGAGATACTACTTGTGCTTCCAAATATCCTTAAACCTAATTTTGCCATGATAGTTCACCATACCTACCTACGGATTGAGTAAGATCCTTCAAGTAAGTTGTCATTGTTGTATGCAATAAAATAATTGCTCTCTAATATGTATGATTTATTAGTGTGGAGAAAATGAGCTTTATACGATCTTGTGATATGGAAGCAATAAAAGCGATGGACTGCATAATAAAGGTCCATATCACAAGTGGCAATATAAAGCGACGCTCTTTTGCATTAAGATTTCGTGCATCCAACCATGAAAGCACATGACAACCTCTGCTTCCCTCTACGAAGGGCCTATCTTTTACTTTATGTCTTTATGCAAGAGTTAAGGTGATCTTCACCTTTCCCTTTTTCATTTTATCCTTTGGCAAGCACTTTGTGTTGGGGTGATCCTGATATATATCCAATTGGATGTAAGTTAGCATGAACTATTATTGTTGACATCACCCAAAGGTGAATACGTTGGGAGGCAACACTATAAGCCCCTATCTTTCTCAGTGTCCGATTAAAACTCCATAACCATTAGTATTGCGTGAGTGTTAGCAATTGTAGAAGACTATATGATAGTTGAGTATGTGGAGTTTGCTATTCCTGAAAATAAGATGAATTGCAATTGTTTGAGGACTGAGAATGAAGTTTGCTAGTTTTGAAGAAAGTTTATGGTCTATGCTTTGACATGTGAATTGCTTGTTGCTTTATTGTGAGAAGTTTTATGAGATGAACTACAGTTATGACATATAAGCATGCTAGAAAAGGTGATTGAAATTATCATTGATCAAACTTGTGCACCTTCTAGCATTCACACTTGATAAATTCTTTTTTTTATCATTTACCTACTTGAGGACGAGTAGGAATTAAGCTTGGGGATGCTGATACGTCTCCAACATATCTATAATATATGAAGCATTCATGCTATTTTATTATCTGTTTTGAATGATTATGGGCTTTATTATACACTTCTATATTACTTTAGGGACTAACCTATTAACCGGAAGCCCAGCCCATATTGCTGTTTTATTGCTTGTTTCAGTATTTCGAAGAAAAGGAATATCAAACGGAGTCCAAACGGAATGAAACCTTCGGGAGCGTGATTTTTAGGAAGAATATGATCCGGGAGACTTGGAGTTCACGTCAGAAGATCCTCGAGGAGGCCACGAGACAGGCCCCCCCTCTGGGCGTGCCCTACCCTCTCGTGGGCCCCTCGAGGCTCCCCCGATCGACTTCTTTTGCCTATATAAGCCTACGTACCCTAAAAACATCGAATATCAAGTTAGATCGGGAGTTCCGCCACCGCAAGCCTCTGTAGCCACCAAAAACCTCTCGGGAGCCTGTTCCGGCACCCTGCCGGAGGGGGGATCCCTCACCGGTGGCCATCTTCATCATCCCGACGCTCTCCATGACTAGGATGGAGTAGTTCACCCTCGGGGCTGAGGGTATGTACCAGTAGCTATGTGTTTGATCTCTCTCTCTCTCTCTCGTGTTCTCTCTATGGCACGATCTTGATGTATCGCGAGCTTTGCTATTATAGTTGGATCTTATGATTTTTCTCCCCCTCTACTCTCTTGTGATGAATTGAGTTTTCCTCTTGAAGTTATCTTATTGGGTTGAGTCTTTAATGATTTGAGAGCACTTGATGTATGTCTTGCCGTGTTTATCTATGGTGACAATGGGATATCACGTGCCACTTGATGTATGTTTTGGTGATCAACTTGCGGGTTGCGCCCATGAACCTATGCATAGGGGTTGGCACACGTTTTCGTCTTGACTCTCCGGTAGAAACTTTGGGGCACTCTTTGAAGTACTTTGTGTTGGTTGTATAGATGAATCTGAGATTGTGTGATGCATATCGTATAATCATGCCCACGGATACTTGAGGTGACAACGGAGTATCTAGGTGACATTAGGGTTTTGGTTGATTTGTGTCTTAAGGTGTTATTCTAGTAAGAACTCTTGAATAGATTGATCCGAAAGAATAACTTTGAGGTGGTTTCGTACCCAACCCTAATCTCTTCGTTTGTTCTCCACTATTAGTGGCTTTGGAGTGACTCTTTGTTGCATGTTGAGGGATTTTTATATGATCTATCTATGTTATTATTGTTGAGAGAACTTGCACTAGTGAAAGTATGAACCCTATGCCTTGTTTCCTACCATTGCAATACCGTTTACGCTCACTTTTATCATTAGTTACCTTGCTGTTTTTATAATTTCAGATTACAAAAACCTATATCTATCATCCATATTGCACTTGTATCACCATTTCTTCGCCGAACTAGTGCACCTATACAATTTACCATTGTATTGGGTGTGTTGGGAACACAAGAGACTCTTTGTCATTTGGTTGCAGGGTTGTTTGAGAGAGACCATCTTCATCCTATGCCTCCCACGGATTGATAAACCTTAGGTCATCCACTTGAGGGAAATTTGCTACTGTCCTACAAACCTCTGCACTTGGAGGCCCAACAACATCTACAAGAAGAAGGTTGTGTAGTAGACATCACGTACGCGTAATGTCGGTCCAGGTTGCTTCATCCAACAATACCGCCGAACGAAAGTATGACATGCTGGTAAGCAGTATGACTTGTATCGCCCACAACTCTGATACCACTGGTAAGCATAAAACCAGGCTCTGATACCACTGTTGGGGAACGTAGTAATTTAAAAAAATTCCTACGCACATGCAAGATCATGGTGATGCATAACAACAAGAGGGGAGAGTGTTGTCCACGTACCCTCGTAGACCGAAAGCGGAAGCATTAGCTTAATGCAGTTGATGTAGTCGTACGTCTTCATGATCCGACCGATCCAAGTACCGAACGCATGGCACCACCAAGTTCAGCACACGTTCAGCTCGATGACGTCCCTCGAACTCCGATCCAGCCGAGCTTTGAGGGAGAGTTTCATCAGTTTGATTGGCGTGTTGACAATGATGATGTTCTACCGATGCAGGGTTTCTCCTAAGCACCGCTACGATATTATCGAGGTGGATTATGGTGGAGGGGGGCACCGCACACGGCTAAGGGATCCAAGGGATCAACTGTTCTGTCTAGGGTGCCCCCTGCCCCCGTATATAAAGGAGCAAGGGGGGAGGTGCGGCCAGCCAGAAGGAGGCGCGCCAGGAGGAGTCCTACTCCCACCAGGAGTAGGACTCCCTCCCTTCCTTGTTGGATTAGGAGAAGAGGGGAAAGAGGAGGGAGAGAGAGAGGAAGGGAAGGGGGGGCGCCGCCCCCCTCTCCTTGTCCTATTCGGACTAGGGGGAGGGGCACGCGGCCCTGCCCTGGCCGCCTCTCCTCTTCTCCACTAAGGCCCACTATGACCCATTAAGCCCCCGGGGGGTTCCGGTAACCCCTCGGTACTCCGGTAAAATCCTAATTTCACCCGGAACACTTCCGATATCCAAATATAGGCTTCCAATATATCAATATTCATGTCTCAACCATTTCGAGACTCCTCGTCATATCCGTGATCACATCCGGGACTCCGAACAACCTTAGGTACATCAAAACTCATAAACTCATAATATAACCGTCATTGAAACTTTAAGTGTGCAGACCCACGGGTTCGAGAACTATGTAGACATGACCGAGAAACGTCTCCGGTCAATAACCAATAGCGGAACCTGGATGCTCATATTGGCTCCTACATATTGTACGAATATTTTTATCGGTCAAACCGCATAACAACATATGTTGTTCCCTTTGTCATCGGTATGTTACTTGCCCGAGATTCGATCGTCGATATCTCAATACCTAGTTCAATCTCGTTATCGGCAAGCCTCTTTACTCGTTATGTAATGCATCATTCCGTAACTAACTCATGAGCTACATTGCTTGCAAGGCTTATAGTGATGTGCATTACCGAGAGGGCCCAGAGATATGTCTCCGACAATCGGAGTGACAAAACCTAATCTCGAAATACGCCAACTCAACATGTACCTTTGGAGACACTTGTAGAGATCCTTTATAATCACCCAGTTACGTTGTGACGTTTGGTAGCACACAAAGTATTCCTACGATAAACGGGAGTTGCATAATCTCATAGTTGTAGGAACATGTATAAGTCATGAAGAAAGCAATAGCAACATACTAAACGATCAAGTGCTAAGCTAATGGAATGGGTCAAGTCAATCACATCATTATCCTAATGATGTGATCCCGTTAATCAAATGACAACTCATGTCTATGGTTAATAAACTTAACCATCTTTGATTCAACGAGCTAGTCAAGTAGAGGCATACTAGTGACACTATGTTTGTCTATGTATTCACACATGTATTATGTTTCCGGTTAATACAATTCTAGCATGAATAATAAACATTTATCATGAAATAAGGAAATAAATAATAACTTTATTATTGCCTCTAGGGCATATATCCTTCAAAAACCCGGTATCATCATAGATGTGGTGGGCTCCTACTTCTATGACAAAAAATCATGACAAAAAATGGGCTTTTCGTCCTGGGCGGGCCGGAGACGCAGCTGCATGACATTCTTTGGGCCGTCCATGACGGAAAAAAAACATGGTAGAAGCAAGGGTGAGGAAAATATCAGGGGAGTTCCAGGTTATGGTGGGTGGTCGGGGGTCAAGCGATGCGCGTTTCTCTCGTATGTACGCGCGTGTGTGTGAGGCGTTGGGTTCTAATTGAACCAGAGCGAGACGTTGGGCTCTAACTAAACCGAGCGATTGCACTGCAGGCTACGCATTACTGAACCTGAGCGATCGATCGATCCCTTGCTGTTAACTGAACCCGAGTGATTCCTTCGCTAATGCTACTAACTGCAGCCGATCGATGCTGCCTCTGGATGAACAATGAGCGTTGTTGGGTGGTTTGGATGAACAGTTCCCGATGGGAGGTTGGATGAACAGGACCCCATGGTAGTAGAGGCCGTTGCCGCTGGATGAACAGGACCCCGATTGATCGAGCCGGCGGGTGAACAGGACCCCGTGGGGGGCTGGATGAACAGGACGACCCCATGGAGGGCTGGTTGAACAGTAGCCGGTGGAGGGCTGGATGAACAGCAGCCCCTGGAGGGGTGGTAAAACAGGACCCCGTGGAGAGGGATGGTTGAACAGTAGCCGGTGGAGGAGTGCATGATGGAGGCTGGATGAACAGCAACCCATGGATGAACAGTCACAGGTGGAGGCTGGAGGAGGTCGACGGTGGAGATGAACAATATCCCATGGAGTCCCGTTTTGCGGTATGCCACACCCCTCCCGATGAAAAGGACCCCCATTCCGACCGTAGAGCTCCAACACAAGTCTGTTTCCTCCATTTTGCGGTATGATACACCCCTCCCAATCAACAGGACCCCGTTTCGACCGTAGGAGGTCCGTTTCCTCTGTTTTGCGGTACGCCAGACCCCTCCCGATGAACAGGATCCCATTTCGATCGTGGCCGATCGAACACAAGGCCGTTTTCTCTGTTCTGCGGTACGCCAGGCCTCGTTTCCATCGGTTGTTCCGTCCGATCTGGTTGGCTCCTGATGAACACGACGACGCATTCCGTTCTGACCCAGCCGGTTGCCTCCCCATGAACATGACGACGGCCTAGCTTGTCCGTTCTGACCCAACCATGTACACAAGTCCTGGCCATACGTATGCGTGAGTAGGCGTTCGAGACCCCACCCGTATGTACGTATGTGGCCGTATTTTATTTCTTGCACCCTGGCCGTTGTACGTATGTGTACATGCTATGTGCGCGCCTCTACTACGACACGTGCACGCCTCTACATCGACCAGTATGTATGTACACGTTCGCGACCAGAATGACAACGCTACGTACGCTTCGACTAGGTGGGTCCCGACTGTCAGGCACTTCCTTGCGTGCGAAGATGTAGCTGGTGGGAGTAGTCAGGGGGCGAATCATTATTTTTTGCCCGTAATATGGACACACTTCCTTGCGTTCAAAGATATAGCTGGTGGGTCCTAGCAGTCAGGGGGAAACGTTTTTTCATGAAATACGATGGCCCGTCCGGTCGGTCCCTGCTGTCAGGTGGAGGAATCATTATTTTGCGCGTAATAAGGAGGCATTTCCTTGTGTGCGTCCGTGGACCCAGCTGTCAGCCTCTCCACGTACAGTCCACATCCGATGGATGTCGTTTGTTGACCATGTTGACCACGGCACGCCGAGAGCACCAGGGCGGTGGACGACGGCGAGGCCTAAGAAGGAAACGACACGGAGCTGGGGAAGACTCAACAGTGGTTGCCCACGCGGTGGGGAGTACAAGGGTTTACTGGTCCGGCTGCCGTCGCAGGAAAATAATAGGAGGTGTGGGTGAGAAGAGGAATAGCCCGGCCAGCAATGGAGTAGGGTGGGGCGATGCGGCCTGTGCGGCAGCACAGCCGGCCACGAGAGGCGGGAGCAAGCAGTCCCAGCGATGCTGGTTTGGGCGGCTAGAGCAAGAAGACCAGAGGTTGAAGAAGCACTACGGCCGTTGGATGGACATCGCACGGTCTCTGCAGCTAGAATCGTTTATATTGACTAAGTTGACAAAGCCCTTGGTACACGTCAACTTAGTAGGCCCATAGGTCAGCCTCCGAAACGGTGCACCCCAGATGTTAGGGGGAGGACTCATTTTTTGGGCGGCTGAACCTAGAATATCTGAGATTGAAAAAGAAGCACGACATCCGTTGGATGGACATCCAACGACCACTGCTGCTAGAACCGTGTGTTGACTATAAGTTGACAAAG
Organism: Triticum dicoccoides; assembly: GCF_002162155.2. Taxonomy (NCBI): domain Eukaryota; kingdom Viridiplantae; phylum Streptophyta; class Magnoliopsida; order Poales; family Poaceae; genus Triticum; species Triticum dicoccoides. The sequence goes on from NC_041385.1 coordinate 649,669,472, forward strand.
CCTTGCATACGCGTCAACTTACTTATTTTTTTTGAGGGGACGCGTCAACTTAGTAGGATCACAAGTGTGTGGGAGAGAACTTATATCCCATTTGCAATTTGTAAGAATGTACAACCCATTTTTGAATTCTAATGGAATTTACTACAACCCATATACAGTTTGTTAAAAGTACAACCCACTTTCTAGCTAGGACAACGATTAATAATTTCAACCAACCGTTCAAAACAGAATTCAATAAAATTTCCCACATTTTGATGGGATCCGAAATATTTTGATCCTGAAATTTCTAGTCAGAATAAATGCAATTTCAATATAAATTTGTATTACGTAAAAATCCAACGAAACATTGCGCACGCAACAATTAATGAAATTAAAAATTTCAAAATCCAAAAAATTATAAACTAATTACGTGTTTGGTGCATTTTTTATAATTACTGCCGAGTTTTTATAATGACATCCCATTTATTATTTCTTAAGGCCCATTTTCTTGTGAAGCCTAATGCATCCCTCCTTGGAAAGATTTGCAGCCCAGCGGGGCGGAGAATAACAAGTTAACCTTGCCTGGGTATTCCTCAAAAAAAAGTATAGCTGGGCTAGCCATTTTCAGCTTGAAAAAAAATTAATATCTGGGCTGGATATCTGGCCTGGGCTAGACGGGCCATAGCCCATCCAGTTAATACCCTGCTCTCCTCTGAACAACAACGAAAACATCGCAGAAGATAAACTTTGCAGTGCTCATACCTCAAAAACACAAATATTGCTCGAGCTGCTTGGTCCAAGCTGTCGGCCGCTCCTTGTGCAATTCTCTCGTTTATTGACTACATAGGTTGACAATGGTGTGGGACCGTGATGTCAGGAAACCAGGAGGAAGCAAAAAAATGTTATAGTTGTATATAATAAGGAGGCACTTGCGTACGTGTGGCTATGACCCTGGTGGGTCCGCACTGTCATCCTCTCCAAGTAAAGTCATCTCCTCATTCCTCATGTCCGTTGACCATGTTGACAATGCGAGACGGCGGCGCCATGGCGAGCGCAACAACTCGAAGGACGATGGAGAGGGCCTCACGGGCCCTACGGATGGCCTGATACAGCTCCCGCTGCTGATTCGGGAAGCCAGGATCATAGGGCCACATGTCCGCGACGGCATTGTCGTTCGCTTGTTCACTGGTGCTCGTTGAGGAGATGGAGGTTGCAGCACAGGTCCTCCCGTGCTGGTAGCTCTTCCGCCATTAGGGCTTCGAAGTGCGGCCGCACCTGCTCTATGGTGAACACGACATGAACCGGCTTGGACAGTGGCGCCGGCTCCTAGTTGGAAGCTACGTCCATCGTCTGATTGTCGACGCTCAGCTCGGTGAGCTCGCTGGCGAGCCAACATGTCCGGCTGCTGGATCGACCCGTTGCCAAGCACGAGTCTGACTGCCGTGGCCCACCCAGACCGCCTCCCTCGCCTGTGTGTGCTTTCCGCTGAAACGGTCAGCGCCGCCCGCCCCGTTTCTTGGTGCAGGCAATTGCTCCGCCTTCAAATGACACAAATGACGTCCGTCCATCCATCTGCCGCCCACATTAATGATACACGGTTGCCGAGGCAGCTACTCCAGCGGGACACGTCCGTCCCTCCGCCGCCTACCATTGCTATATAAACTACTGCGCGGGCCATAGCCACAGTCATCCGCCTCCATTCCCTTTCTACTGTCCACACCACTACTGCCCACCATGGCTTCCTCGCGCTCCAGTGCTCTTCGGGACGGGCGGAAAACGGACCACTAGGAGATGGCAGCCATTGCTGCTGACTGGCTGGCCGGCAGGCAGCCGAAGGACGACGACGTTGCTACGTCTTGAGCTTGCGTTGGTTTTCCTTGAAGAGGAAAGGGTGATGCAGCAATAGTAGCGTAAGTATTTCCCTCAGTTTTTAAGAACCAAGGTATCAATCCAGTAGTAGGCTCCTCAAAAGTCCCACACACCTACACAAACAAACAAGAACTCGCAACCAACGCAATAAAGGGGTTGTCAATCCCTTCACGACCACTTGCAAAAGTGAGATCTGATAGAGATAGTATGATAAGATAAATATTTTTGGTATTTTATAATATAGATTGGAAAAGTAAAGATGCAAATAAAAGTAAATTGAAAGCTTATATGATAAAAGATAGACCCAGGGGCCATAGGTTTCACTAGTGGCTTCTCTCAAGATAGCATAAGTATTATGTTGGGTGAACAAATTACTGTCGAGCAACTGATAGAGAAGTGAATAATTATGAGATTATCTAGGCATGATCATGTATATAGGCATCACGTCCGCGACAAGTAGACCGACTCCTGCCTGCATCTACTACTATTACTCCACACATCGACCGCTATCCTGCATGCATCTAGAGTATTAAGTTCATAAGAACAGAGTAACACATTAAGAAAGATGACATGATGTAGAGGGATAAACTCATGCAATATGATATAAATCCCATCTTTTTTCCTCGATGGTAACAATATAATGCATGCCTTGCTGCCCCTGCTGTCACTGGGAAAGGACACCGCAAGATTGAACCGAAAGCTAAGCACTTCTCCCATTGCAAGAAAGATCAATCTAGTAGGCCAAACCAAACTGATAATTCAAAGAGACTTGCAAAGATAACTCAATCATACATAAAAGAATTCAGAGGAGATTCAAATATTTCTCATAGATAAACTTGATCATAAACCGACAATTCATCGGATCTCGACAAACACACCGCAAAAAGAGTTACATCGAATAGATATCCAAGAAGATCGAGGAGAACATGGTGTTGAGATCCAAAAAGAGAGAAGAAGCCATCTAGCTAATAACTATGGACCCGAAGGTCTATGGTAAACTACTCACAACTCATCGGAGGGGCTATGGTGTTGATGTAGAAGCCCTCCATGGCCGATTCCCCCTCCGGCGTAGCGCCGGCGAAGGCTCCAAGATGGGATCTCGCGGATACAGAAGGTTACGGCGGTGGAAATAGTTTTTCGTTGGCTCGCTGGATGTTCTCGGGGTACGTGGGTATATATAGGAGGAAGAAGTAGGTTGGTGGCCGCCTGAGGGGCCCACGAGATAGGGGGGCGCGCCCTATAGGGGTGGGCGCGCCCTCCACCCTCGTGGCCACCTCAGCTGCTTCTTGGCTTGCACTCCAAGTCCTCTGGATCACGTTCGTTCCAAAAATCACGCTCCCGAAGGTTTCATTCCGTTTGGACTCTGTTTGATATTCCTTTTCTTCAAAATACTGAAATAGGCAAAAAAAACAGCAATACGGGCCAGGCCTCCAGTTAGTAGGTTAGTCCCAAAAATGACATAAATGTGTAAAGTAAAGTCCATAAATGTACAAAACGGGTAATATAATAGCATGGAACAATAAAAAATTAAAGATACGTTGGAGACGTATCAAGCATCCCCAAGCTTAATTCCTGCTCGTCCTCGAGTAGGTAAATGATAAAAACAGAATTTTTGATGTGGAATGCTACCTAGCATAATTTTCAATGTAATTTTCTTTATTGTGGCATGAATGTTCAGATCCAAATGATTCAAAATAAAAGTTCATACTGACATAAGAAATAGTAATACTTCAAGCATACTAATCAAAGCAATCATGTCTTCTCAAAATAACATGGCTGAAGAAAGTTCATCCCTACAAAAATCATATAGTTAGGCTATTCTTCATTTTCGTCACACAAAAATGCTCCCAAATTCTACACCCCCGATGACAAGCCAAGCAACTGTTTCGTACTTAAATAATCTCAAACTTTTTCAACTTTCACGCAATACATGAGCGTGAGCCATGGATATAGCACTATGGGTGGAATAGAATATGATGATGGAGATTGTTTGGAGAAGACAAAAAAGGAGAAAGTCTCACATTGACGAGGATAATCAACGGGCTATGGAGATGCCCATCAATTGATGTCAACATGAGGAGTAGGGATTGCCATGCAACGGATGCACTAGAGCTATAAATGAATGAAAGCTCAACAAAATAAAACTAGTGGGTGTGCATCCAACTTGCTTGCTCATGAAGACCTAGGGAATTTTGAGGAAGCCTATCGTAGGAATATACAAGCCAAGTTCTATAATGAAAAATTCCCACTAGTATATGAAAGTGACAACATATGAGACTCTCTATATGAAGAACATGGTGCTACTTTGAAGCACAAGTGTGGAAAAGAGATAGTAACACTGCCCCCTTTTATTTATTTTCTTTTTCTTTTTGTCTTTTTTTGGGCCTTTCTTTTTTTTGGCCTTTTTTCTTATTTTTTCTTTGGCCTTTCTTTTTTTTCTTTTTGGCCTTTCTTTTTTATTTCTTTTTGGGGACAATGCTCTAATAATGATGATCATCACACTTTTATTGATTTACAACTTCATGAATTACAACTCAAAACTAGAACAAGATATGACTCTATATGAATGCCTCCGGCGGTGTACCGGGATGGGCAATGAATCAAGAGTGACATGTATGAAAAATTATGCATGATGGCTTTGCCACGAATACGATGTCAACTACAAGATCATGCAATGGCAATATGACAAAAGTAATGCGTGTCATGATGATAAACAGAACGGTGGAAAGTTGCATGGCAATATATCTCGGAATGGCTATGGAAATGCCATAATAGGTAGGTATGGTGTCTGTTTTGAGGAAGATATAAGGAGGTTTATGTGTGATAGAGCATATCATATCATGGAGTTTGGATGCACCGGCAAAGTTTGCACCAACTCTCAAGGTGAGAAAGGGTAACGCACGGTACCGAAGAGGCTAGCAAGGATGGAAAGGTAAAAGTGCGTATAATCCATGGACTCAACATTAGTAAAAAGAACTCATATACTTATTGCAAATATCTAGAAGTCATCAAAAACGAAGCACTACGCGCATGCTCCTAGGGGGATAGATTGGTAGGAAAAGACCATCGCTCGTCCCCGACCGCCACTCATAAGGATGCACAATCTAAGAACACCTCATGTTTCAAATTCGTTACACAACTTTAACCATACATGCATGCTACGTGACTTGCTAACTTCAACACAAGTATTCTTTAAATTCATAATCACCCAACTAGCATGACTTTAATATCACTACCTCCATATCTCAAAACAATTATCAAGTATCAAATTGATCATAGCATCCAATTCACTTCCTATGATAGTTTTTATTATACCCAACTTGGATGCCCACCATTCTAGGAACAATTTTATAACCATAGCAAATACCATGCTGTTCTAAGAGACTCTCAAAATAATATAAGTGAAGCATGAGAGACTAGCAGTTTCTACAAAATTAAGCCACCGCCGTGCTCTAAAAGATATAAGTGAAGCACTAGAGCAAAAACTATCTAGCTCAAAAGATATAAGTGAAGCACATAGAGTATTTTAATAAATTCAATCAAGTGGGCTTCTCCCAAAAGGTGTGTACAGAAAGGATGATTGTGGAAAACTAAAAAGCAAATACTAATATCATACACGATGCTCCAAGCAAAACACATATCATGTGGCGAATAAAAATATAGCTCCAAGTAAAGTTACCGATAAACAAAGACGAAAGAGGGGATGCCTTCCGGGGGCATCCCCAAGCTTAGGCTTTTGGCTATTCTTGAATATCTTGGAGTGCCATGGGCATACCCAAGCTTAGGCTCTTGCCACTCCTTATTCCATAGTCCATCAAATCTTTACCCAAAACTTGAAACCTTCACAACACAAAACTCAACAGGAAATCTCATAAGCTCCGTTAGTGAAAGAAAGCAAAACCACCACATAAGGTACTGTAATGAACTCATTCTTTATTTATATTGGTGTTAAACCTACTGTATTCCAAGTTCTCTATGGTTCATACCACTTAATACTAGCCATAGATGCATCAAAATAAGCAAACAACACACGAAAAACAGAATCTGTCAAAAACAGAACAGTCTGTAGCAATATGTAACCCACGAATACTTATGGAACTATAACAATCCTACCAAAATAGGAAGTCCTGGGCAATTTTTTTATTGATCTACAGCAAAAATAATCAACGCAAAAGCACGTTTTCGTGATTTAACAAAACTAATTTCATGCGCGCAAAGTTTCTGTTTTTCAGCAGAATCAAATTAACTATCACCATAGGTTATCCTATAGGTTCTACTTGTCACAAACACTAATTAAAACATAAAAACACATCTAAACAGAAGGTAGATGCAAAATTTATTACTAAATAGAAACAAAAACAAAAACACAAAAAAAATTGGGTTGCCTCCCAACTAGCGCTATCGTTTAACGCCCCTAGCTAGGCATAAAAGCGAGGATAGATCTAAGTAGTGCCATCTTTGATTTTCAGTTTTTTAGCGGAGTCATGCTCGAATCCGGGAGGTTCTTTACGTTTCCCTTCATACTCGGAAATTTTTAGGTCTAAAGAATCCAACCGCTTATTGCAAGGAGTAATCAACATATTCATGCGGTGAAGATTTCCGCTAACACTTTTAAGAGGCTCAAGAGACTTTTGTAATATTTTTGTTACTTCACAAATCTTTCCAAACACTTGTGTTTCTTCTTGGGTAGGATGTGGTCCCCCCTTTTGAGGTAGTGTTCCCACTATTCTCTCTATAATTTCATGCGCAATACTAGGATCAATTTCAATAAAATTTCCCTTGGCAATGCAATCCAAGAGTTGTCTATGCGACATATTTATACCAACATAAAAATTGCGAAGTAGAATTCTAAAATTCACCTCTAGGGTGCAATTGCGATAAGATTCCATCATCCTATACCAAGCATATTTTAAGTTTTCTCCTTGCCTTTGCTTGAAGTGAAGAACCTCAAACTCGGGAGACATAGGAGCGGATAAGGAACTAGCCATTATGACAAGGTAAACGATCTAACACACGAGCAAACAAAAAGGAAACGAAAGAGAGAGAGGAGATTGGGAAAAAGAAGGCGAATAAAACGACAAGGGTGAAGTGGGGGAGAGGAAAACGAGGGGCAAATGACAAATAATGTAAATGCGAGGGAGATGAGTTTGTGATGGGTACTTGGTATGTCTTGACTTGAGCAAAGACCTCCCCGGCAACGGCGCCAAAAATCCTTCTTGCTACGTCTTGAGCTTGCGTTGGTTTTTGTTGAAGAGGAAAGGGTGATGCAGCAATAGTAGCGTAAGTATTTCCCTCAGTTTTTGAGAACCAAGGTATCAATCCAGTAGGAGGCTCCTCAAAAGTCCCACGCACCTACACAAACAAACAAAGAACTCACAACCAACACAATAAAGGGGTTGTCAATCCCTTCACGGCCACTTGCGAAAGTAAGATCTGATAGAGATAGTATGATAAAATAAATATTTTTGGTATTTTATAATATAGATTGGAAAAGTAAAGATGCAAATAAAAGTAAATTGAAAGCTTACATGATAAAAGATAGACCCGGGGGCTATAGGTTTCACTAGTGGCTTCTCTCAAGATATCATAACTATTACGGTGGGTGAACAAATTATTGTCGAGCAATCTTTATCTTTACCTAATAATAAAAGGGCTATTGCTTCTTCCTTCCGAATTTTCGCCCGTAAGTCTTGATATTGTCCTTGCTGTGAGACCTGGCAGCCGCATGGGCCTCAGCCCACCCATGTGGTGGCCCAGGTAAACAATGCATGTCCTTGCCGTGAGACCTGCCAGCCGCATGGGCCTTAGCCCACCCATGTGGTGGCCCAGGTAAACAATGCAGTCCCGAGAGCCAAAATATGAGTGAACGATCTAACATACGAGCAAACAAAAAGGAAACGAAAGAGAGAGAGGAGATTGGGAAAAAGAAGGCGAATAAAACGACAAGGGTGAAGTGGGGGAGAGGAAAACGAGGGGCAAATGACAAATAATGTAAATGCGAGGGAGATGAGTTTGTGATGGGTACTTGGTATGTCTTGACTTGAGCAAAGACCTCCCCGGCAACGGCGCCAGAAATCCTTCTTGCTACGTCTTGAGCTTGCGTTGGTTTTTGTTGAAGAGGAAAGGGTGATGCAGCAATAGTAGCGTAAGTATTTCCCTCAGTTTTTGAGAACCAAGGTATCAATCCAGTAGGAGGCTCCTCAAAAGTCCCACGCACCTACACAAACAAACAAAGAACTCACAACCAACACAATAAAGGGGTTGTCAATCCCTTCACGGCCACTTGCGAAAGTAAGATCTGATAGAGATAGTATGATAAAATAAATATTTTTGGTATTTTATAATATAGATTGGAAAAGTAAAGATGCAAATAAAAGTAAATTGAAAGCTTACATGATAAAAGATAGACCCGGGGGCTATAGGTTTCACTAGTGGCTTCTCTCAAGATATCATAACTATTACGGTGGGTGAACAAATTATTGTCGAGCAATCTTTATCTTTACCTAATAATAAAAGGGCTATTGCTTCTTCCTTCCGAATTTTCACCCGTAAGTCTTGATATTGTCCTTGCTGTGAGACCTGGCAGCCGCATGGGCCTCAGCCCACCAATGTGGTGGCCCAGGTAAACAATGCATGTCCTTGCCGTGAGACCTGCCAGCCGCATGGGCCTTAGCCCACCCATGTGGTGGCCCAGGTAAACAATGCAGTCCCGAGAGCCAAAATATGAGTGAACTGGGATTCGAACTCCCGACCTGTAGTTCAATGGTCGAGCGCACATCCAACTAGAATAGCTCGTGGTTGTGTCAATGAAGGGCTCATACGTTTTATATTGTCCCACCCCGCTCCCTTTGATAAAATACCATCAACTTATATACTTTTACCACTTGATATCAATAAGTGGCCTAGAAAATCTATAAGGAGTTGATCCGTCTTTCCACAGGGAGAAAATTTGTGGGATTATTATGGGAAAGAATTACTGAGGGAAAGAAAAGACCGGGAGACAGTGAAAATTGTGGGATTAGAGAGATCCGGAGAAATTTGACCCGCAAAAAATGAGATCGGAAGAAAATTATGGGATTATGGAAAAGAATTAATGGGGGAAAGATAGACCAGGAGAAAATTATGGGATTTATGGCATAGAATTAATGTGAGAGGAGAGAGAGACCGGAAGAAAAATTCGGAATTAACTGCTAAAACGGGAATTGTGAAACAATGCCTTGATGGAAAGGGAAACAACCCAACCCAGTCCGATTATTTGCATGTGTCAGAATTGGCAAGTCTTAGAAATCACATGCCATGTATGGGGAAAGTACCAAGAACAGAATTGCGTCAGATTTGGCAAGTCTCAGAAATCATGACTGGAGTTCCCGAATAATTCAACCTGTATTGGTTTGTTTGCTTAGGCATTAATGACACGGTACTCAGGTCTGTCGAAAAAATGTTGTGTGTATCAGTGTCCTTACTTCAATATCATATTTTTTATCTCCTAAATTCCATCTAGGAAAAAATGACACTCTATCAACACATCCATCGACATTGGTTGATTCATTCATGCTCATTTCAAAAAAAAATTGGGATACTAGACTATAAAAAATATATTATTTAAACAAAAGTAACTTAATTTATTAATGATTATAATGAGAGCACTATCTTGGTCTAAAGCAGTAATGTGAAGCATCTAACTTACCGACAAATAAGAGAAAACTTACGGATTCTATGTATGATAATCCTAATTTGCTTTAGTAATAATGGCCCAAAGAGGTGTGTAATGATTTTTTTTCTTCCTTTGCAATGCACTCGCATGTTTGCTACATATGCTTTATTTAATGCAAAATCTAATCAGTTCATTCTTTTTAATAAATATAACAAATTAATACAATATAGAAAACTCTCATGCAGCCAAGCAATTTGGGTCGCTATCTCCAGTCCCGGATGCCAAAGAAAAAAGAAATAAAAGAGAAAGAGAGCGGTATGCATGAATGACCAATGAAGAAAAACAAAGAAAAGCTGAAAAAGCGACGTCAGTCCTATCAGAGAAACCAAACAAATAAGGATTCAACTCAGTTGGACAAAAATGCTCACACGGGGGGAAGAAATATGCAAATATCGAGCTAGCACAAAAAACAAAAAAATGTGCAGGAGAAAGGCAGAAATACACAAATATGCAGCCAGAGCAAAAGAAAGCTAGAATAGTGCAAATTGCAGCTAACCATGAATTGAAGCGCAACACACCATGCAAAGAATCAGTTGCGATGGAGAACCCTGCATATGTCGCAACAGAAGAGGAAATTGGTACATCTATATGACATTAGCATACAGACAATAGAAGCACATTTGTATGGACAGTCTACAAAGTACACAACATTTTTATTATCATATGTAATCACTTTTATGTGTTTGTTATCCCTCATTTGATTTTGTGTATTATTGAGATAGATGTGTATGTTAAAATTTTCCCGTGGCAATGCACGGGCGTATTTCCTAGTTGATAGAAAAGCGAATAATTATGAGATTATCTAGGCATGATCATGTATATAGGCATCACGTCCGCGACAAGTAGACCGACTCCTGCCTGCATCTACTACTATTACTCTACACATCGACCGCTATCCAGCATGCATCTAGAGTATTAAGTTCATAAGAACAGAGTAACGTATTAAGAAAGATGACATGATGTAGAGGGATAAACTCATGCAATATGATATAAACCCCATCTTTTTATCCTCGATGGCAACAATACAATATGTGCCTTGCTGCCCCTGCTGTCACTGGGAAAGGACACCGCAAGATTGAACCGAAAGCTAAGCACTTCTCCCATTGCAAGAAAGATCAATCTAGTAGGCCAAACCAAACTGATAATTCGAAGAGACTTGCAAAGATAACTCAATCATACATAAAAGAATTCAGAGGAGATTCAAATATTTCTCATAGATAAACTTGATCATAAACCCACAATTCATCGAATCTCGACAAACACACCGCAAAAAGAGTTACTTCGAATAGATCTCCAAGAATATCAAGGAGAACATGGTATTGAGACCGAAAAAGAGAGAAGAAGCCATCTAGCTAATAACTATGGACCCGAAGGTCTATGGTAAACTACTCACAACTCATTGGAGGGGCTATGGTGTTGATGTAGAAGCCCTCCATGGCCGATTCCCCCTCCGGCAAAGCACTGACGAAGGCTCCAAGATGGGATCTCGCGGATATAGAAGGTTACGGCGGTGGAAATAGTTTTTCGTTGGCTCGCTGGATGTTCTCGGGGTACGTGGGTATATATAGGAGGAAGAAGTAGGTCGGTGGCTGCTCGAGGGGCCCACGAGATAGGGGGCACGCCCTGTAGGGGTGGGTGCGCCCTCCACCCTCGTGGCCGCCTCGGCTGCTTCTTGGCTTGCACTCCAAGTCCTCTAGATCTCGTTCGTTCCAAAAATCACGCTCCTGAAGGTTTCATTCCATTTGGACTCCGTTTGATATTCCTTTTCTTCAAAATACTGAAATAGGCACACAAAAAAACAGCAATACGGGCTGGGCCTCCGGTTAGTAGGTTAGTCCCAAACATGATATAAATGTGTAAAATAAAGCCCATAAACATCCAAAACGGGTAATATAATAGCATGGAACAATCAAAAATTATATATACGTTGGAGACGTATCAGACGTCCCAATGGATAACATGGTAGTCAATGATCCGGCGCCACCCCCCTCCGTGCCATCCTCACCGGTGCATTGCACCATGACCATCAGCGAGGCCCGTGCCCTATACATGGACACGGTGAGCCAGAAGTGTGAGGAGCAGTTCTGGGAGGTGCAAGCCGACGCCGCCTACAACCACCATCTCCTCCAAGAGCACCTGCAAGTGGAGGAGCAGATCGCCACGGAGCAGGCAGAGCAGGAGGCGCTGCTCGGCTCGTACCGCTCCGCCCGCGAGGGCCGCCTCGAGCGCTGGCGATACCACATGCGGGTGGCGGAGGCTGCAGTCGCCTACAAAGAGGGCGATGAAGCGGGCGAGGCGCTGTTTGGCGAGACCGAGTACGAGGCAAAGGACAATGTCGGTTCTGACAAGTCCCTGCTCCGCTGGTGTCGACGAGGCCCTGCTCCGCCAAGGCCCCGCGGCGCCAACAATGAGGCAGAGGACACCGCCGGCTCCGCTGGGGCCCCGCCCCACCGGAACCGAGGTAGAGGACCTCGCCACCTTTGGCGAGGCCCTGCTCCGCCGAGGCCCCGCAACGCCAACAATGAGGGAAATGACAGCGCCGGCTCCACCGAGGCCCCGTCCCGCGGGCACCGAGGCGGAGAACCTCGCCGGCTTCGGTGAGGCCCTACTCCGCCCAGGCCCCACCCCACCAACAACAAGGCAGAGGACATCGCCGGCTTAGCCGAGGCCCCACCCTTCCGGCAATGAGGGGGAGGATTTCCCCCGTTCCACCGAGGTGCCACCCCGCCGGCAACAAGACAAAGGACATCGCCGGCTCCATCGAGGCCCTGCCCCGCTACCAACAAGGCCGCACCACACAGAAAATGAGGTAGAGTAGAACATGTTAGGTTGCCGCCGCTCGGGTCCAAGTAAGGTGACCGCTGCTACCCTCCGATTGAAGCCAAGCTAGGCGGTTGACCATTGACGACCGATTAGCTTCTTGGAGGCAACGTGTAGTCGGAGAGCTATGTTGGAGAAGGACGCTGCTTCAGTTACTTAACTGCTGGTGCAGTTGGGTCACTCACATGTGGTCCCAACAGGCATCTGGGCCACATGTTAGTTATGCAACTACATATGCAGTTAAGTCACTGAAGCTCAGTCCGCTGGAGAATAAGTGATAACCCACAAGTATAGGGGACCGCAACAATTTTCAAGGGTAGAGTATTCAACCCAAATTTATTGATTCGACACAAGGGGAGCCAAAGAATATTCTCAAGTATTAGCAGCTGAGTTGTCAATTCAACCACACCCGGAAGACTTAATATCTGCAGCAAAGTATTTAGTAGCAAAGTAGTATGGAAGTAACGGTAATAGTGGTAAAAGTAATAGTAGTAGTTTTGTAGTAATCATAACAGTGGCAACGGAAAAATAACTAAGAAAAGATCAATATGTGAAAAGCTCGTAGGTAATGGATCAGTGATGGATAATTATGTCGGATGTGATTCCTCATGCAACAGTTATAACATATGGTGACACAGAATTAGCTCTACTTCATCAATGCAATGTAGGCATGTATTCCGAATATAGTCATACGTGCTTATGGATAAGAACTTGCATGACATCTTTTGTCCTCCCATCCCGTGGCAGCGGGGTCCTATTGGAAACTAAGGGATATTAAGGCCTCCTTTTAATAGAGAACCGGACCAAAGCATTAACACTTAGTGAATACATGAACTCCTCAAACTATGGTCATCACCGGGAGTGGTCTCGATTATTGTCACTTCGGGGTTGCCGGATCATAATACATAGTAGGTGACTATTGACTTGCAAGATAGGATCAAGAACTCACATATATTCATGAAAACATAATAGGTTCAGATCTGAAATTATGGCACTCGGGCCAAGCATTAAGCATAGCAAAGTCATAGCAACATCAATCTCAGAACATAATGGATACTAGGGATCAAACCCTAACAAAACTAACTCGATTACATGGTAAATCTTATCCAACACATCACTGTCCAACAAGCCTACGATGGAATTACTCACGCACGGCGGTGAGCATCATGAAATTGGTGTTGGGGGATGGTTGATGATGACGATGGCGACGGATTCCCCTCCCCGGAGCCCCGAACGGACTCCAGATCAGCCCTCCCGAGAGAGATTAGGGCTTGGCAGCGGCTCCGTATCGTAAAACGCGGTGAATCCTTCTCTCTGATTTTTTCTCCCCGAACATGAATATATAGAGTTGGAGTTGAGGTCGGTGGAGCCTCAGGGGGCACGAGGTAGGGGGGCGCGCCCTAGGGGGGTGGGCGCGCCCTCCACCCTCGTGGACAGGGTGTGGGCCCCCTAGTGTTGATTCTTTCGCCAGTATTTTTTATTAATTCAAAAAATATTCTCTATGAAGTTTCAGGTCATTCCGAGAACTTTTATTTCTGCACAAAAATAACACCATGGCAATTCTGCTGAAAACAACATCAGTCCGGGTTAGTTCCATTCAAATCATGCAAGTTAGAGTCCAAAACAAGGGCAAACGTGTTTGGAAAAGTAGATACGTTGGAGATGTATCAACCCCCTCCCCCAAGCTTAAACCTTTGCTTGTCGTCAAGAAATTCAGTTAACAAGCTGAAAGTGAAAAAGAAAAACTTTTACAAACTCTGTTTGCTCTTGTTATTGTAAATATGTAAAGCCAGCATTCAAGTTTTCAGCAAAGATTATGAACTAACCATATTCACAATAACACTTAGGTCTCATATTTACTCATATCAATGGCCTAATCAACTAGCGAGCAATAATAGTAAGTCTCGGATGACAACACTTTCTCAAAACAATCATAATATGATATAACAGATGGTATCTCGCTAGCCCTTTCTGAGACCACAAAACATAAATGCAGAGCACCCCTAAAGATCAAGGACTGACTAGACATTGTAATTCATGGTAAAAGAGATCCAGTCATACTCAATGTAAACTAATAGTAATGCATGCAAATGACAGCGGTGCTCTCCAACTAGTGCTTTTTAATAAGAGGGTGATGACTCAACATAAAAGTAAATAGATAGGCCCTTCGCAGAGGGAAGCAGGGATTTGTAGAGGTGCCAGAGCTCAAGTTTTGAAACAGAGATAAATAATATTTTGAGTGACATACTTTCATTGTCAACATAACAACCAAGAGATCTCGATATCTTCCATGCTACACATATTATAGGTGGTTCCAAGTAGAATGGTAAAGTTTATACTCCCCCACCACCAACAAACATCAATCCATGGCTTGTCCGAAACAACGAGTGCCTCCAACTAACAACAGTCCTAGGGGAGTTTTGTTTGCAATTATTTTGATTTAAGCATGGGACTGGGCATCCCGGTAGCAGCCATTTTCTCGTGAATGAGGAGAGGAGTCCACTCATCGTGAGAATAACCCACCTAGCAAGCAAGATATAGACAACCCTAGTTGATACACGAGCTATTTGAGCATACGAAACAGAATTTCGATTGGAGGTTTAGAGTTTGGCACATACAAATTTACTTAGAATGGCAGGTAATTACCACATATAGGAAGGTATGGTGGACTCATATGGAATAACTTTGGGGTTTATGGAAGTGGATGCACAAGCAGTATTCCCGCTTAGTACAAGTGAAGGCTAGAAAGAGACTGGGAAGCAACCAACTAGAGAGCGTCAACAGTCATGAACATGCATTAAAATTAATCAACACTGAGTGCAGACATGAGTAGGATATAATTCACCATGAACATAAATATCGTGGAGGCTATGTTGATTTCGTTTCAACTACATGCGTGAACATGTGCCAAGTCAAGCCACTCGAATCGTTCAAAGGAGGATACCACCCTATCATACCACATCACAACCATTTTAATAGCATGTTGGCACGCAAGGTAAACTATTATAAACTCCTAGCAAATTGAGCAGCTATAATCTCTAGTCGTCATTGCAAACATGTTTCATTCATAATAGGCTGAATCAGGAATGATGAACTAATCATATTTACAAAAACAAGATAGGTCGAGTTCATACCAGCTTCTATCATCTCAATCAATCCATCATATATCGTCATTATTTCCTTTCACTCACACGACCGAACGGTGTGGATAATAATAATAGTGCACGTGCATTGGACTAAGCTGGAATCTGCAAGCATTTAATACAAGGGAGAAGACAAGGTAATATGGGCTCTTGGTTAAATTAACAATAATGCATAAGAGAGCCACTCAACATTTTCATCATGGTCTTCTCCTCTCGACCCCAAAGAAAAGAAAAGAAATAAAACTATTTACACGGGAAAGCTCCCAACAAGCAGAAGAAGAACGAGAAATCTTTTTGGGTTTTCTTTTTAATTACTGCTACTACATGCAAGGAAAGTAAACTAGCTAAAATCTACAACTATTTTTTTTTGGTTTTTCTTAAGGTTTTTCAAACACACAAGAAAAATACTTAGAAAAGAAAATAAACTAGCATGGATAGTACAATGGAAAAGTATGAGCACCGACAACTAGAATGAGTGTGTGAACATGAATGTAATGTCGGTGAGAAATACGTACTCCCCCAAGATTAGGCTTTTATCCTAAGTTGGTATATGGCCACGGCTGGCCTGGCAGATATCCAAAGTTGCAACTGGGGTCATACTGAGATGCAGCGGCTACTGCTTGACGAGCTGCAACTTGGAGGCGAGCTACCCCCGTTCTCCTTTCGTACTCGTTCGCCTCTTCCCTGGTTATAACATATCTCCTTTTTGCCTGAAAGTCAAAGAAAGTAGGAGTAGGGAGAGCAATATGGATAGTGCGACGCCTGTCAAAGATTAGTCGGTACTGGAGGAACTGTTCATTCCTATCAACAAACTAATGGTGAATCATAGCATTATAATCTAGATAAGCAGGAGGTAACTCCATATCATTTTCATGTATGGGTACATCAAGATAATTATCTACACGAGTTGCATAAATTCCACCAAACAAATCTCCACTTGTGCCGTTAAGATGCAACCTTCGTGCAACAATAGCCCCCAAGTTATATTGCTTATCACCTAATACCGCACTCTTGAGGACACAAAGATCTGGAACGCACATGTGACAAGCCTCATCTTTACCGTTAATGCATCTACCTACAAAGAGAGCAAAATAATGTATGGAAGGAAAATGAATGCTCCCTATGGTAGCTTGTGTGATTTCTCTAGATTCCCCCACAGTGATACTAGCAAGAAAGTCTTTATATTCAGATTTTCGAGGTTCACTAACATTACCCCACTGTGGAAGTTTACAAGCAGCATTAAAATCTTCTAGGTCCATGGTATAGGATTTACCATAGAGATCAACTAAAACAATGTGAGAATTGCGCGAGGATGTAAATTTAAACCTTCTCACAAAGGAATTAGTTAGGTAGTAGTATTGTGGGCACTTATCTGATGCGAAGCCCTCAAGATCAGCGTTACACACATACGTGTCAAATTCATCCTCGCTGCGTGCTCGGACCATGAACTCCTCTAACGGCCATTCACAAGGCCGCACTTGAGCTTCCCTCGGTAGTTCATCGTCCGGCTCACGTATCGTGAGCCTTGGTCCTTGCTTCCTTGAGGAACCACCTTGGTATATTTTCCTAAACATCTTTCTTCCTCTGAAATTTTCTGAAATTTTTAGTGACTCAAAATAAAACTGAAACAAACTCAACAAGGTTGATTGCAACTAGTCCCACAAGTGCCTAGAGGCTATATCATGCACTAAAACTACTTTTGACCATATAAATTTGACATGCAAGCTCAAAAACAGGGTCACCTAAGCAGCAAAATTTGCAATAAATAAAGCACTAGAACAAAAACTAATAGGACCATTGGAGGAGTCACATGCCGAAGAACAATCTCCCCAAACAGTTTTGTGAATGGAGCTTTGAGCAAGGAGATCGAAAATGGAAGCAAGATGAGCTAGAACACGGGTTTGAGCCATGGGAGGATTTTTTCTGGAGGAAGACGAAGTGAGTGGGTGCAGGAATAAGTGGAGGGGGGTCACATGGGGTCCACGAGGAAGGAGGGCGCCCTAGGGGGGTGGGCGCGCCCTGGACCCTCGTGGCCAGGTGGTGGCTCCCCCTGGTGTGTTCTCAGTGCCAGATATTCTTAAATATTCTACAAAAAATCATATATCATTTTCAGGACACTTGGAGAACTTTTATTTTTGGGGTATTTTTTATTACAAGGATAATTCAGAAAACAGACAAAAAATACTATTTTTGCTTTATTTAATCTAAATAACAGAAAGTAAAAGGAGGGTACAAAGAGTTGTCTTTCTAACTTCATCCGTCTCATGCTCATCAAATGGAATCCACTAACAAGGTTGATCAAGTCTTGTTAACAAACTCTTTCTGAATAACATGAAACCGGAGAATTTTTGAATAGCACTAGGTTACCTCAACGGGGATATGCACGTCCCCAACAATAAGAATATCATATTTCTTCTTGACAGTAGGAAGAGGGAATTCAAAACCTCCAATAGTAATAGTTGAAATTTTTCCAGTAGAATGGATACTATGGACTTGAGGTTGTTTCCTCCGAAAGTGTACCGTATGCTCATTACCATTAACATGAAAAGTGACATTGCCTTTGTTGCAATCAATAGCAGCCCCTGCAGTATTCAAAAAGGGTCTACCGAGGATAATCAACATACTATCATCCTCGGAATATCAAGAATAACAAAGTCCGTTAAAATAGTAACGTTTGCAACCAGAACAGGCACATCCTCACAAATACTGACAGGTAAAGCAATTCATTTATCAGCCATTTCCAAAGATATTTCAGTAGGTGTCAATTTATTCAAATCAAGTCTATGATATGAAGAGAGAGGCATAACACTAACACCGGCTCCAAGATCACATAAAGTAGTTTTAACATAGTTTCTTTTAATGGAGCATGGTATAGTTGGTACTCCGGGATCTCCTAGTTTCTTTGGTATTCCACCTTTAAAGGTATAATTGGCAAGCATGGTGGAAATTTCAGCTTCCAGTATCTTTATTTTATTTGTAACAATATCTTTCATATACTTAGCATAAGGATTCATTTTAAGAATATCAGTCAAACACATACGCAAAAAGATAGGTCTAATCATTTCAGCAAAGCGCTCAAAATCCCCATCATCCTTTTTCTTGGATGGTTTAGGAGGAAAGGGCATGGGTTTCTGAACCTGTGGTTCTCTTTTTTTACCGTGCTTCCTAGAACCGAAGTCTCTCTTATCATAACATTGATTCTTTGATTTTGGGTTATCAAGATCACCAACAGGTTCAATCTCTACATCATTGTTATTGCTAGGTTGAGCATCAATATGAACATCATCATTAACATTATCACTAGGTTCATGTTCATTACCAGATTGTGTTTTAGCATCAGAAATAGAAATATCATTGGGATTCTCAGGTGTGTCAACAACAGGTTCACTAGAAGCATGCAAAGTCCTATCATTTTTCTTTTTCTTCTTCTTAGAAGGACTAGGTACATCAACATTAGTTCTCTGAGAATCTTGCTCAATTCTCTTAGGGTGGCCCTCAGGATACAAAGGTTCCTGAGTCATTCTACCCCCTCTAGTCACAACTCTAACAACATTATCATTTTTCTTATTATTTAATTCATTGAGCAAATCATCTTGTGCCTGAAGCACTTGTTCTACCTGAGTGGTAAGCATAGAAGCATGTTTACTAATGATTTTAAGTTCACCTTTAACTCTAGACATATAATCACTCAAGTGTTCAATCATATAAGCATTACGTTTCAATTGTCTACCAACATATGCATTGTAGTTTTCTTGTTTAACAATAAAATTATCAAACTCATCCAAGCATTGGCTAGCAGACTTATAATGAGGAATATCACCTTCATCAAATCTATAGAGAGAATTTACCTTTACTACCTATGTCAAGTTATCAAGACCATGTATTTCTTCAATAGGTGGTAAATTCTTAACATCTTCAGCTTTAATACCCTTTTCTTTCATAGATTTCATTGCCTCTTGCATATCTTCAGGACTGAGAAATAGAATACCCCTTTTCTTCCGAGTTGGCTTAGGAGTTGGTTCAGGAAGTGTCTAATCATTATCATTACTCAATATATTATTCAATAGCAATTCAGCTTGCTAAGCAGTTCTTTCCCTGAAAACACAACCAGCACAACTATCCAGGTGGTCTCTGGAAGCATCGGTTAGTCCATTATAAAAGATATCAAGTATTTCATTTTCTTGAGAGGATGATAAGGAAAGAATTAAGTAATCGGAGAAGCCTCTCCCAAGCTTGTGGGAGACTCTCTTCTTCAATTTGCACAAAATTATATATTTCCCTTAAGGCATCTTGTTTCTTATGAGCGGGGAAATATTTAGCAGAGAAGTAATAAATCATATCCTGGGGACTACGCACACAACCAGGAGCAAGAGAGTTAAACCATGTTTTAGCATTACCCTTTAATGAGAACGGAAATAACTTAAGGATATAGTAGTAACAGATTTTTTCCTCATTGGTGAATAGGGTGGCTATATCATTCAATTTAGTAAGATGTGTCACAACAGTTTCAGATTCATAGCCATAAAAAGGATTAGATTCAACCAAAGTAATTAACTCAGGATCGACAGAGAATCATAATACTTATTAGAAATACAGATAGATGAAGTAGCAAAAGCAAGATCATATTTCATTCTAGCATTCAAGGACTTTTCTTTCAGCTTAACTAACAGATTCTTAAGATCATATCTATCTTTGCAAGGAAAAAAGTCTCTAGTAGTTTCTTCATCCATAACATAACCCTCAGGCACATTAGACAATTCATATCTACGGGGAGAATCCTCATCATCACTTTCATCAATATTATAGGTTTCAATAATTTCATTCTTTGACCCTAGCAAGTTGTTCATCAAGAAATTCACCTAGTGGCACCGTATTATCAAGCATAGAAGTAGTTTCATCATAAGCATCATGCATAGCAGAAGTGGCATCATCAATAACATGCGGCATATCAGAATCAATAGCAGGTGTAGGTGTCGCAAATTTACTCATAATAGAAGGTGAATCAAGTGCAGAGCTAGATGGCAATTCCTTACCTTCCCTCGTACTTGAGGGATAAATCTTGATTTTTTCATCTTTCAAGTTCCTCATAGTGATCAACAGATATAAATCCCAAGTGACTCAAAGAATAGAGCTATGCTCCCCGACAACGGCGCAAGAAAATAGTCTTGATAGCCCACAAGTATAGGGGATCGCAACACTTTTAAAGGGTAGAGTATTCAACCCAAATTTATTGATTTGCCACAAGGGGAGCCAAAGAATATTCTCATGTATTAGCAGCTGAGCTGTCAATTCAACCACACCTAGAAGACTTAATATCTGCAGCAAAGTATTTAGTAGCAAAGTAGTATGGAAGTAACGGTAACAGTGGTAAAAGTAACAGTAGTAGTTTTGTAGTAATCATAACAGTGTCAACAGAAAAGTAACTAAGCAAAGATTAATATGTGAAAAGCTCATAGGCAATGGATCAGTGATGGATAATTATGTCAGATGCGATTCCTCATGCAAAAGTTATAACATAGGGTGACACAGAACTAGCTCCAGATTATCAATGCAATGTAGGCATGTATCTGAATATAGTCATACGTGCTTATGGAAAAGAACTTGCATGACATCTTTTGTCCTACCCTCCCGTGGCAGCGGGGTCCTATTGGAAACTAAGGGATATTAAGGCCTCCTTTTAATAGAGAACTGAACCTAAGCATTAACACTTAGTGAATACATGAACTCC
The DNA here is from genome assembly GCF_002162155.2 of Triticum dicoccoides. Taxonomy (NCBI): domain Eukaryota; kingdom Viridiplantae; phylum Streptophyta; class Magnoliopsida; order Poales; family Poaceae; genus Triticum; species Triticum dicoccoides. The sequence goes on from NC_041385.1 coordinate 649,690,725, forward strand.
TCAAACTAAAGTCATCACTGGGAGTGGTCCCGATTATTGTCACTTCGGGTTGCCGGCCATAACACATAGTAGGTGACTATTGACTTGCAAGATAGGATCAAGGACTCACATATATTCATGAAAACATAATAGGTTCAAATCTGAAAATCATGGCACTCGGGCCCTAGTGACAAGCATTAAGCATAGCTAAGTCATAGCAACATCAATCTCAGAACATAATGGATTCTAGGGATCAAACCCTAACAAAAGTAACTCGACTACATGGTAAATTTCATCCAACCCATCACCGTCCAGCAAGCCTACGATGGAATTACTCACGCACGGTGGTGAGCATCATGAAATTGGTGATGGAGGATGGTTGATGATGACGATGGCGATGGATTCCCCTCTCCGGAGCCCCGAACGGACTGCAGATTAGCCTTCCCGAGAGAGATTAGGGCTTGGCGGTGGCTCCGTATCGTAAAATGCGATGAATCCTTCTCTCTGATTTTCCCCCCGAACGTGAATATATAGAGTTGGAGTTGAGGTCGGTGGAGCCTTGGGGGGCCCATTAGGCAGGGGGCGCGCCCTCCACCCTCGTGGACAGGGTGTAGGACCCCTGGTGTTGATTCTTTCGCTAGTATTTATTAATTCCAAAAATATTCTCCGTGAAGTTTCAGGTCATTCCGAGAACTTTTATTTTTGCACAAAAATAACACCATGGCAATTCTGTTGAAAACAATGCCAGTCCGGGTTAGTTCCATTCAAATCATGCAAGTTAGAGTCCAAACCAAGGGCAAAAGTGTTTGGAAAAAAAGATACGTTGGTGACGTATCGATAAGCTTCTGTTCGGCTCAGCCGGACACAGGCGGGTAGATTCGGTTAATTAATTATACCTCCAGCACACCCCTTTTTAGTTGAAGAATGTATGAAATGTAATGAAATCCGGCATGTTTATATGAAATCCGACCATGTATGAATGAATTTAGTTCGATTAGTTCGAATTCTTGTATCACTGGCATTGGATGAACATGCAAAACAATCCGTACTAGGATTATTCCCAGGGTGATCACCTCGTTTGCAGCAGTTTCACATGTACTCCGTCCGGTCCTTTTTAGTCTGTATACAAGTTTTTTCTGCAGTCAAAGTATCTCTACTTTGACCAATCTTTTAGAAAAGGGTATGAACATTCACAAGGTAAAATCAACTGACTTGAAAGAAATCTAATATGCGATGTAAAAAGGAACAGAGGGAGTACAAAGAGTTTGAGCTGCTTTTTAGCGTTCCTGTACATTGCAATCAAACACACAGGCCTGGAAATTCATAGAGAACAGTCAAAACAATCGATGATTATGCATCTTAGCGATTCACATGCCAGAGCCAATATTTAGTTCACAAGTAAACAATAAAGAAAAATCAATTGATGCCGCTGACAGCAAAGGGCGTCCCATTTGAAAATATCAAACGCATGTCTTCTTGCTAACATCAATGAGCAAAATTTAACAAGGTTGTCCCATTCCAAAATGTCAAATGCGTGTTGTTTTGCATACATCAATGAGCAAACTTTGACAAGGTTTTCCAATTCCAAAATATCAAATGCCTATGATTGTGGAATGGGCAGGGTTTGCCATCACTTCAGACATTGGCATGGCACCTCGTGCTAAATAAACCAGTTGTTCTTTTTGTGCATTTCCACCAAAGTCAACCAAATTCGCGTGTATCTTGTATGATTTTTCCTTTATATGTTGCAACGCGTTGAACATATTGGCACCTCCTTTCTTGTGGTGAAAATGAATGATTCGATGTATTCATGAACATTTTGTGTAGTTCCCATTGAAATCAAGCCGAGCACCCTTGTTTGCACAAATACAAAGTAAGTGATTAGTATAAAGCAAATTGTACTATGAATTGACAGTTTAAACAGTCACCTACATGGTCCATGTAGAGCACACTTTTAAAAAAATGGAACTCACTGGAAAGAATCCTAGAACAACATCGTACTTGTACATCACAGCAAAAAAAGATGGAGATCTGTCAGTCCTTCTGAGCTGAAGTTAGTTTGGTCTTATGGGGAGTAATGTAACCATCCTTCAACTGCTCCTTCTGATGAGAAGATAGACAGGGCTTTTGCATCCTGGCATAATCGGAACTAGTCACTTCACGTACTCCATATTCTTCTTCAGAGGAGGATGATCCTGTTGTGAAAAGACAAGAGGACAAGTAAATGCTAGCATCCTTGTTTGCTCGAAAAAAGGAAAGGAAATATTTAAAACAACACAGATGAAGCACTTCTCAAGGACAATACCACTTTCTCATGATAGTATGTAAACAGTAGCACAACACCAATAGAGATGACAAAGCTCAATCATATGGATGAAATCCGTGGGCGAGTTAACAACCTTTGTCAGGAGGCTTATTGTGTAGAGCATATAGATCAAGCACTTCTCCGGAACCATCTGTTGTTATCTACTGTGGTTGCCATGCTTACTGTATACTCCTCAATTAGTTTAATGTTTCCAACATCTTCTTGTGCAGTTCCACTAAAATATATGGTATCTTCAAAGAAGATCCCTGTTTGCACAAGTAGAGATAATTACATATTACATTAAGAGTGGCATCAAATCAGTGGCAAAACAATTGCTCGTTCCAGCCACAACAATAAATTAAGATGCAAAACTATATCATTACTTGTGTCATCACAGTTCCAGTGCTTCATTACAGCACCGGGAGTTGATTTTTGTTTTTCTTCCGCTTGTTCTTCCCCTTCATCACTTGGTTCAATAATAGACAAGCTTCGCCTTCAATGTAAGATTTGGCATGTGAATTAGGGAGCACAAGTATAGCACTAAACAAGGACATTAATTTTCTGATGAAAGTGGCAAAATATATGCCAAAAGTTGTGCAATATCCTTATCTTACCTCAATGGGATATTACGGTGCACATACAGATTGGAAGTCTTGTCTCCATTTGTGCAGTTCACTAAAATCAAGCAACATTACCGTACAAGTAGCACAACATATGAAAGCACACTGCACAATCATGTGAAAGAAGGCTAGTACTGACCTCTCATGACGCGGAATTCAAACAACTCACTAGAAGAAGATCTAAACCAAATTTGCCAACATGGATAGGAAGTAAGATCTCCTCTTGTGCAGTTCCACTAAGATCAAGCAATCAAGCAACATTGTCGGTGTGACATTTTGGTTGAACTGCACAAAACACTATAAAACAAAAGTGTTTTGTGCAGTGCAACAAAAGGTCACAATAGCAACAAGGTGAAGTAGATAACCCTGTTTACACAGAGGTGCAAAGGAAACAACAAGTGCTCAATAACGGTGGATGACAGAGAAGCCAACAAAAAGAAGCATCTAACTTATCTAATTGGGAAATAAAGAAAGACAATAGCATTTCTCAAACGGTGACATTGATTCATATTAATAGAGAGATTATATTAACAATAAAATTCGTTAAACATGTAATTTGCTTTTAACTGTGGCCTTCCATCAATTTTCCAGCGGCATTATTAGATTAACAACAACTAAAGAGTTGCATGGGACAATGGACTCACCATCACCATGTGCATCTACCGATGTATGAAGAGGTGATGCACAGTCTGTTGCAAAAAAGAACAAACAACCAAGGAGCATATTTGTGTTGGTCCCAGTTTTGTTATCTTTAGACAACTTTCCCTATGTGAGCGCAACAAATCTAGTCCCGCTGAAACTCTACAGCCTTGTCCCCCAAAACAAAAAGATCAGTTCGTTACATATGTGCGTACGGTGTTTGTCATTGTTTTCCCTTTTCGATCAAAGTAGGTGCTGGATAGCCAGTCTGTACTAGTACTTTCCCCCTTCCTTTCCTCTTTGAACCACGTCCTAGATTCATGCTATACAACTTTCCCCACTACTTTCCCCCTTCCTTACTTTTTTGAACCATGTCCTAGATTCATGCTATACAACTTTCCCCACTGCTTCCCCCACTCCTTTCCTCTTTGAACCACGTCCTAGATTCATGCTATAAAACTTTCCCCAATACTTTCCTGTTTGATCCAACACCAAGATTTGAGTGCAGAAGCGGAAAAAGCCCACATGCAGCTACACCAATGCATGTGGAATAAGTAAATTATACCTTAAGGTTCTTGGGGTGTGGTTCGGTGGGAGACCAAAGGCCGTTCTTCCCACACTATGTACGGCAGCGAGGAAGAAGGGGTCGGAGGCCCTCCCGTGCCGCCGCTGGGTGAAAGAGAACAGCTGCACTGGTAGTGGATTCCCTCCCTCGCCGACGGCGATAGTGTTAAGCCTCATTCCCTTCCCGGCAGACGGATTCTGCCGGCTCTTTGACTAGCAGTGAGGGGATAGAGAGAGGCCAACGAAGACTTGGTTAGATCTGGAGAGGGGTGAGAGAGTGTGAAGAGAGAAACTACAAGCGCTGAGGCTCCAGCGTGTATATATATAGTGGAGAGAGAGTGTGACGAGTGCAAACCCTAGAAAACAAGCGCCGAGGCCGAGATTGTATAGCTCCGTATCCATGCATTTTGACCAGTCAAAGAATCCTCCTGGCACCACGGCAAATCACTTTCTCTCTCTGTCATGCAGGGCCTACCTATCATTGGGTGGAAGAAAGAAGTCGAACAAAAACAAAATTATGCTCAAGTGTGTGGTTATCGAACTCGAGACCTCAAGTTCGATGAGCGAACAGGCTAACCAGGTACACCACCCTCACATTATGTTTAACGAGAGGAAAGTAACCTTTTATACATTCCTGCATTCGTGTGACAAGCATGCCGTTTTTTTGCGTGGGAGTCATTGGGATTTAAATCATAATTGTGTCATGTGGCTTTGGTGGTAAGGTCTTTTGGGATTTAAAGCAGTGTTGGTAGTACAGAAATAATGCAGCCTTAGTCACCTTACCTCTCTCCATGTAGTATGTTGGGTCCCACCAGTCAGAGGGTGAAACAAACAAATTAATAAGAAAAATGTTAGTACGCAAAATACAAATTAATATAATTTTTTGTGACATGCATGAACATTTTGTTAGTTCAATCTATGGTCAAAATTTGACACCAAATACAATGGGGACCAATAAACCAGGACAGAGGTAGTACGCAAATTTTGCCGTCGGAAGCGAGCCGATCTGGCTCTCCTGAGCTAGCAAGGTTTTTCTAGCCCACCCAAGCTAGATGGCCCACAAAAGCTAACATATTTTAACAGTTCCAAGCACCTAACCTTGCCCAGCTAGGCTATAAACTGTTCTTGCTAAGGATCCAAACGCTCCCTAAGTAACTCACACGATATTCCTATTCTATGATCCAGTGTGTGTGTGTGTGTGTGTTTAACAACATGTGTGTGTTAGAGAGAGCAACACATCGACCTACCCCTACAGAGAGATGGTGTATAGTGTATGATTTAGTCGCGAGAGTCGGTGCATCCTCTCATTTCCGCGCATCCGATCGGGATAGGCGGACCGCTGCCACGCCCGCTCCTGACTAGCCTAGCCCACACAAAGCCCCTGCATCGCCCGCGCGCGCTTCCCGCCCGAAAAGGTCAGCGCCGCTCCAAAGAATTGCTGCCGCATTCATGCCTAGGCAGAGCGGACGCGACCTCTCACTGGCGCCTGCATTGAAGAGGGAAGCGGATTCAAGAGTGATGGTTGCTTCATCCGTCCAACTTACTGCTGGGTCTATGTGATTTGATGGCTCATTGGTCATTATTACTGAGGTGGTAGGACTGCTGGATGTCCCACGCTTTCGGCGAAAGGAGGTACTACGAGATTACAATTTTCTCCATTCTTATAGCGGAGGAGTGCAAGAGAAGTGAAAACACGCATGCTCAGTGATTACATGGCCCAGCTCACATCATCACCATATTTGCTGGACACCATGCGACACCTAACTCTTTACATAGTACTAGTATAATATGTGCTGTAATTTATCAGCGAGATAAATTTGTACAATGCCATGAAGCTTCCAGCTTCTGTTTCATGTATCTTGCGTCCAAGGTTGCCTGTTGCAACATTTCATCAAATACAAAGGAGACTAACATGCATGCTATTGCATCTCAATGATTGACAGATCATAGCCAATATGTACTCCCTCCGTTCCAAAATAAGTGTCTCAACTTTATGCAAACTTTAGTACAAAGTTGTATTACTACTAAAGTTGACACTTATTTTGGAACAGAGACAACTAAATAAAAACATGATCCATGCAGTCCTTAGCCCTTGAACCGTAAACCCTAACCAAGCTTTAATTTGCTGGCAACGTTGGAGCTTTCGAAGAAATGAAGTTTGCAACCCTTTGACCATCGGATCATTTTGTGCAGTTTCACCAAAATCGAGATGAGCATCCCTGTGGCAAAGAAGTTGAAGAAGCATGATTAGAATAAGATTACTGGGACTAGTTGATGAGACATAAACTGATCACAAATACAGTACGTAGAAGCCAGTACAGGTATGTGCGGGGCAAAGAAGTAGAGAAATATCCACATGGAGTGATGTGGGCAGCTGGAGTAGTGGTGCAAGCCGGCTGTAAGGGAAGTTGTACCTGACAGATGTCGAGACATAGCTCAACCTAGAGGAGGGCGGCGGGAGGCGGCAACTGCCCACATCACGGCAGTGAGCAAGGGACGAAGGCAACCTCACCGTCTATGTGAGAGAGAATGGCGGGGACCCTGATCGGGATGTGCCGACAGTGGGTTTTCGCCATCGGTGATGGCGACCGCATCTACACTAAGTATCCACCCCTTCCCCCGGCAGGCGTGATCCGCCGGGATGTTAAAGATGTGGCCACAGTCGTTTTGTGCGAGAGAGTGTGAAGAGAGCAACCCCAGCAAGCAACCATGTAGGCTCGTCCTGGCTATGTATGTAGTGGAGCGGTTTCCTTTTCTCTCCATATGAACCTATTTATATTGCGTATGTGCCATTGAAGAAAAAACTTTATTTATAAATCATGCGACACCGTTCATGCGTGGTTCCCGACCGTCCATTATTTATAAGTGAGTAACTACTACTAGACGTGTCAAATTATCACGTGGGCTGCATCATCTTACATAAATGAGCTCCACCGTGTCACGTGTGTGGTTGGGGAAGACGCAAAAGACGCAAAGAGTGCTACTAGTACACTACGTGCGTGGGTGTGTGCACCTCTTCTCTTCGAGCATGGTTATTAAAGTATAGCCCACTACTATACTACCACACGGTTATTATATACGGGCAAAGAGTATAGGCAGTAATAATGACTAATAAACCGTGAAATCACGAGGCCCACCTTTCTCTATGTTTGACTGAGGAAGCAGCCATCATTTCACTCCTTGTTGAATATCCATCTACTGCTACCTCTGCGAATAAATAGAAATCCGCTTCTACCTCTATAGCATGGTTAATAATATAGCCATGTCAATCACGATGTAGAAATATCATTCACTGATACAATAGGGCTGGATCTAAGGCTGGTGATTTTTTTTACTTTGTCTCATTCTCTTTTTGTCTCATTTACTCATTTTACATAGGAGCACGTGTAGAGGACGGCTATTCCTTTCGATGGGACTTCTTCATGGGGTTTAAGACTAAGGCTGGTCATAGTGGGGAGTGTCGGTGTCAAAACCGGCGGATCTCGGGTAGGGGGTCCCAATCTGTGCGTCAAGGCTGATGGTAACAGGAAGCAAGGGACACAGATGTTTACCCAGGTTTGGGCCCTCTCGATGGAGGTAAAACCCTACTTCCTGCTTGATTAATATTGATGATATGGGTAGTACAAGAGTAGATCTACCACGAGATCGTAGAGGCTAAACCCTAAGAGCTAGCCTATGATGGTATGATTGTAATTGTGATCGGCCTTCCAAGGACCAACCTCTCCGGTTTATATAGACAACGGAGAGGTCTAGGGTTTACATGGAGTCGGTTACAAGGAAGGAAATATAATATCCGGATCGCCAAGCTTGCCTTCCACGCAAAGGAGAGTCCCATCCGGACACGGGCCGAAGTCTTGAGTCTTGTATCTTCACGCTTCAATAGTCCGGACGTTGTACACAGTCCGGCTGTCCGGATACCCCCTAATCCAGGACTCCCTCAGTAGCCCCTGAACCAGGCTTCAATGACGATGAGTCTGGCACGCAGTATTGTCTTCGGCATTGCAAGGCGGGTTCCTTCTCCGAACACTCCAAAGTAGTTATCGAACACCTGAATCGTGTCCGGATCCATAAAATGATCTTTACACACCGCTGTAGAGAGAATGATATTTCAAAAATGCAATCTGCTGACAACTTTTTCTGATGACGTGACATGTTATTACGGTCGGATCATTACTTGAACATTTTTCCCACAACCAGCTATAGCGCATATTGCGAGGCAGCTTCTATGACACGTCTTGTCAAAGCAGAGATCGTGTCCCCTTATCACGGGATTCTCATCAATACTGGTACGGGTAATCTAACCGCACCGCTAATCACGGCGAGTGGTTGGCAGATGGGTTCCACCAGGAAAGTGGGGAGGCGCAAAAAGCATTTAGCGCCTCTATAAAGAGGTTAGGTTTCTTTCTCTTTTACCACGCCTTCTCCTCCCGCTAGCTTATTCCCCTCTGTTCGAGCCCTAACGCCCAAGCACTCCTCTTCTCCATCGAAGAGAGGTTTTCCAAAGATGTCCGGATCCGGCGCAGGAGGCAGATGGATGGCCTCGACCGTCCAGGAGAAGGACATCAAGAAGCTTCGGGGAGCCGAGTATCTGGCCCAGAAGATCAGCCACCGTCTTCCACCGGCGGGGCAGGTCGTCCCCACTCAGGAATCTCACGAGAGAGTCGTGTTCGTTCCCCATTTCGTCTGTGGGCTCGGGTTTCCCCTTCACCTGTTCGTTCGGGGAGTCATGTATTACTACGGGATCGATTTTCATGATCTTTCCCCTAACTCCTTCCTCAATATCTCGATGTTCATTGTCGTGTGCGAGGCTTTCCTCCGGATCCCTCCTCACTTCGGCCTGTGACTGAAGATTTTCAATGTGAAACCCAAGGTGGTGAGTGGCGAACACGCCGAGTGTGGCGGCGCCATGGTAAGCAAGATGCCCAACGCTTCTTGGCCGAAGGGTGCTTTCAACGACTCCGTCAAGGAGTGGCAGCAGTAGTGGTTCTATATCACCGAACCACGCGGCAAAAAGTGGGCGGCAACTCCAAAGTTCAGATCTGTAGCTCCACTGCGGCTCACGTCCTAGCCCGAGAAGGGCCCGAACTGGTCCTCGTCCGATGAGCTATCACTGCTCCAGACGCGCATTTAGGGTGTGGTCGATAGGGACGTCAAACTCGTCGACATAGTCCAGGTGATGCTAGTCCGCCTGGTTCTCCCCTGTCAGCGCCGAGCTTGTACTCTGTGGGAGTTCGACCCAGCCGAGCACCAAACCCTTCAGGAGCTTTATGATTCCTCCCACAAGGATATCTGGAAGGTGCTCTTCAAGTCCGACAAATCGTGGCCGGGCCCTGCCGAGGACCATGGGTATCAATTATCCCATTCTCCAAGCTCGGTAAGTTATAGCCATGCTCTGTCTATTCATGCTTCAGCTGGCATGTCATGAGGGAGACATCCTAATCGTGTTTCATCGCGACCTCAGGGATGGATAAAGAAAGTGGAGCGGATACATTGTCCGGCACCATTGCCGGAGGAACCGGCCGTACCCCTTCTGTCGAAGATGCTGGTCCCTGCGCCATATGAAGCGCCAAAGAAGGAGGCCTCCAAGAAGGTCAAGAAGACCCGGAGTGGCCTCCATCGCTGCGAGGCTTCGGACGCAAAATCCGGAGACTCAAGCGATGCTCCTTCTCCAGAGGGCGAAGAGGAGGAAGCAGAGGAGGACGAGCCTCATTCTGAAGGTGGGAAGAAGCATGCCACTTCCCCGTCCCTGGAGGCCGAATCGCCCAAGAAGGGTAAAGGTTCCCTCCCAGAGACATCCACCACGGCTGCCGACAGCAGCCCGGAGTGGGATCCTAGGGCCCAGCCCCTGGGGAAGTCGTAAGTATACGGAACCCGAACACGCATATGCGTCCGGGATTGTTTTTGGGTATATTGGCTTTAACCATTGCCATATTTTGCACAGCCTGGCGAGGTCTCATGCCGAAAAGTCCTCATCGGAGGATTCGCTGGGCTCAGATGCCTTGGCGAGCGAGACACCTCTACAGGCCCCTTCCCCGAAGTCCAGGTGCGACACTGAGGTGTCATCCCGACAGGACCCGGACCAGGGAGGACATATCCCCATTGCCAGTCACCCGGGGGCGGATAAGGCCCCCAGGACCTCTAAGGCTCCAGGGGCGAGCGGACATCCACCTTCGATGGTGGGAGGCCTGCCTTCCCCGCCGGCATCCTCTGTTCGAGCAGAGCTTCCCGGAGGTCTATCGATAGCGTTAAAGAACGCATCTATCGTTGATGAGCACCATGCTCTCATGGGCGCGGTGGTTGAGAAGATTCAGTCCACCGAGAGCGGGCTGAACGAGTCCTGCTTTGGCCTTATAAAGGCTTTTGAGGTATGTTTCCTAAGAAATCTTTGAGGAATCGTCATAATATGAGTAGTAGCCCCTGATACACTGTCCGACGGAGAAGACGAAGCTGGGCAGGGGATCAAATCCTCTGCTTTCGCAGGAGCTTATGGGAATGAATTACACCCCTTTATGTGAAAACAGGCTTCTGCCGAGAGGACGATCACTCATAATGCGGAAGTGTCCGAACTGAAGCATAGCCTTGCACGGGCCGAGGAAGAACTCGGCCGTGTGAAGAAGCAACTGGAAGATAAGCAAGGTATGTTGAAAACATTTGTCTTGAAGTTGGCACGTATGAATAGTTGTGCATAATGAGAAATATTTGTATTGTATGCTCTAGGAGTGGGTGCCGAATACGAGGCACTAAAGAAGGTTGTGGCTGATGCCAATAAGAAGGCTGAGGCCGAACAGGCGCTTCGTGAAAAACACGAGGCCAGGATCATCGCAGCTGAGCGAGAGCTCCAGGAAGCTGTGAAGAAAAGCGAGGGCTTGGAGCAGAGTATAATAGGGAAAGAATCCGAACTCGCACAAGCTCTCGAGGCTGCGGAAGGTGCTTGGGCAGAAGCCCGAGGTGCTGCACGGGACATTCAGGAGGCCCGGAAAGTTACGGCTGGTAAGGCCTTCTGTATTCTTAGCCCGTTGTACAAGATAAATGGGAAGAATCCTAAGCGGCAAGCTGAGTTCTTATTCTTTCCAGGGGCTTTTGCGGATCTTCCTCGCAGCATATCAGATGCCGCCCAACTCTACCGCACCGAGGAGAATAAGTCTGTGGAGAGGGATTTCTGGCCGCAGTATTTGGCGCCAAACTATCCGGTACCATTTATCAATCAGCTGAAACAGCTGGTCGAACTGCACCAGGCGGCCGAACTAGCCATGAAGGACTTAGTTGTCCGGCTATGGCCTGCGGAGCCAATTCCAAGCAGTTACTTCGGACTCGTCAAGCGGATTGTGGGCACCTGTCCTCGGCTTGATGCTATCAAGCGATCGGTCTGTATAGAAGGCGCGTGCATGGCGTTTGCCCATGCAAAAGTGCATTGGGGGAGGCTTGACACGGAGAAGCTGATGACTGAGGGGCCGCCGGAGGGTAAGGAGCACCGCAAGCCCGAGCTATACTACGAAGGTGTACTAAAAGGGGCCCGCCTTGCGGCGGATAAGTGTGCCAAAGACATTATATTTCCCTGAGCGCATTTGTGCCGCTTTTTGTAATATGGGATAATGGCATTTTTATTATATATTGCCTGTTTTGTTTGAACATATGTTCTTCCTGTGCGGCTGTTTATTTTATGCAAATCCTGAGAGTTGGCCAGTCGTTGGCTTCTGCCCCCTCGTAAAAAGAATACGGGGGTGTTCGGGATATATCTGAATGCTCTTTATCCCATAGTTTGGTCCTTTTAAGGAGGTGTTTCTCTTCGCGAACCAGGCAATCGGACTATAAGGCTTTATTACTCTCACTTAGCCATAGGAATTCGAGTATGGTCGGCACAACCCCTAGTGTTTGGAAGGCCGAACTAGGGGCTCTATTGGCGCCTGATCAGAAGACCGATCCATCGCACTTAGCATTTATAATGGCGTTGTGCGGAATAAATCTTTAAGGATTTCATAACCTCTCGAACAGCTGACCGGCTCTCGCTTCATCATGACAGTCGTTTTTTGACTTTCTCTACTGAGGTGCTCGTCCGGCTGAACCGGGACACAATCGCAGTAGTTCTCCCAGCGCTACCTTAGCCAATAGAACGGAACATAAGGTACCAAAACATGGGAGCCGGGCAAACCCAACCAATGACCCAAGACATGATTCAGAGCAGATGCATATAGTGCTATAAGTTCGGGGTGCCGAGCGACCGAAAAGGTGGTCGGACTTTATTGCCGTATTGTGAAGCCCCTGGTGTAACCAGGAAAACGTGAAGCATGGCTATCATTTTCGGCCAAGAGCCGTCGATGATAAACGACGGCCAGTAAGTATTTTCTAAGTCTACACATTATAGTAGGATAATGTGTCTATGCGTATAAGTATGATGTATAAAAATAGGTGTTATTTGGCGGAACCTGTGGTGGCCGGACTGGAGGGGGTTGTGAGTGGGTCAATAATGAATCCGAAATGCCTTCTACCTGCATGTTCCTGCCATAGTGTGTCTGGGCTGATTCCACGCCGCCAATCCTGTTCTGCGTCAATCCTTAGTTTGTAAATGCAAATGCTTGAAGGCAGCTAGGCGTTCTCTTGTTGCTGGTCCAAGGGTCCCTGATCGGGCCCCGGTGGGTCCAGCCGTTATACCGTGGGATAGTGCGGACTCCGCAATGGGTGTCCGGATAGTTGGCCTGAGTGATTTACCACGTGGAATCTAGTCAACGTGGTTTATCCCATTGGCATACGGTAAATTACCGCATGGTGGAAAAGTGCCTTACATCTTTTAGGAGATGTTATTCGTGGCTTCGTACCCATGTGGGCTTTACGTGTTATGGAGCCCCCGGACTACTATGTCTGGACGTACTGCAATTGACTTGCTGTGGTTGATGTGATTATGGGCGGTCGGGCGTACTTTTATGCTCTAGGGGGGGGGTCTCTTGACTAGATGCCTGTCCTCATTGTTTCCGGCCCGCGACCAACCACCTTGTTTTGACGATTCAACATTCTCTATTGGTGTGCTTTGCCGTCCTTCTAGGAGTTCCATGAATTTCGCATGGTTGATCGAGCCTATGGCTCGGGCCGAATAGCTTGAGCTGCTCTTTGTCTGTTGACCGGACTGGTATTTGCTGGACCTGGCGCCAGTTTCCTTGACTTGACGTTTGTTGCCATTGCGCCGAGGCTTGAGGGTGTCTCCTCGCGTATCCTTCTTACTGTCTTGGACCGTAATGATGTGTGGACATCGGGGTGTGCGCCTTGGGTTCTCCTTCTTTGGTTGAGGTAACCAGTTGTGCCGTGTATGCTCTTTATTGGGGCTGTCGAGTTTGTGCCTTTCGGTGGCCAGTACCTTGGCCTACCTATCCGTTAGCAAGTCTTGGTCAGCTTTAAGCTGCTCTTGCCTCTTTTGCAGGCTCCTTGCCGTGGCCATGAGCCTTCGCTTGAAGCGAATTGTTCCACTGGAACTTCAGGTATGCCAAATTCGTCATTGCCGAGGCTCACCTCGTCGTCGGAGGGGGGTGTATAGTTGTCCTTCTCCAAGTATCCCATCGTGACCGGTCCGGCCAGCTTGAAGGTAGGTTGATCAGGACTGTATTCCTCTTCGGCATCCTCCGGGTTGCTTGCGTCTCCGGGTCTGGTGTTGATGTGGCGGGGGGAGCGACGCCGACGGAGCATGGGCTTTGTCTTTCTCCTTGAGGGGTTGTCCTCCGTTGCCTCGTCGCCGTTGGTTTCCTTTGGAGTGTCCACCATATATATATCGTATGAGGAGGTGGCCGTCCACCGCCCTATGAGCGGTGGCTCCTGTAATTCTCCTACATCATCGTCCATACCGTCGATGTCTTCGGAGTCGAAGTCAAGCATGTTGGTTAAATCATCGACCGTGGCAATTAAGTGGGTGGTGGGTGGGCAATGAATTCCGTCGTTGTCTTCTTCCCACTCAAGCCGGACATAGTTCGGCCCGGAGTCTCCTGCCAAAGAGAGAGACTTGAATAAGTTCATATGTCGCCAAAGGGCGAGGGCTGAAAGACATCCATAGCGGTGAACTCTATTATCGGAGCCCAACCAGGCTCGGCGGGCTCGGGAACGCGCGGACTGGAACTTACATCCAGATATGAATCCGGGGGTCCGGAGTCACAGGCCCTCTCAAAAGGGAGGCCTATGTTCGGCTCTACCGCCGATGAGAGTATGGCCTGCGGGGCGGGGTCCATCCCTCCGTCCCCAGGCAACGCAGTCTGCTCCGGATTTGAGTCTAGGGCTACTGCAGGGGTGGTATCCCGAGTGTTGTCTGACAACAGGTTCAGGCCATGCTCGTCGTGACTGCCCGGTGCTCTCGGCGCTGGACCGAATCCGTCGAAGAGCAAGTCTCCGCGGATATCCGTCGTGTAGTTCAGGTTTCTGAACCTGATTTGATGGCCAGGGGCGTAGCTGTCGATCTGCTCCAGATGGCCAAGCGGATTGGCCCACAGTGCGAAGCCGCCGAACACGAAGATCTATCCGGGAAGGAAAGTCTCGCCCTGGACTGCGTCGTTGACGATGATTGAAGGAGCCATCGAGCCCAACAGCGACAACACAGAGGAAATCCCAATGAAAGCACCAATGTCGGTGTCAAAACCGGCGGATCTCGGGTAGGGGGTCCCGATCTGTGCGTCAAGGCTGATGGTAACAGGAAGCAAGGGACACAGATGTTTACCCAGGTTCGGGCCCTCTCGATGGAGGTAAAACCCTACTTCCTGCTTGATTAATATTGATGATATGGGTAGTACAAGAGTAGAGCTACCACAAGATCGTAGAGGCTAAACCCTAAGAGCTAGCCTATGATGGTATGATTGTAATTGTGATCGGCCTTCCAAGGACCAACCTCTCCGGTTTATATAGACACGGAGAGGGCTAGGGTTTACATGGAGTCGGTTACAAGGAAGGAAATATAATATCCGGATCGCCAAGCTTGCCTTTCACGCAAAGGAGAGTCCCATCCGGACACGGGCCGAAGTCTTGAGTCTTGTATCTTCACGCTTCAATAGTCCGGACGTTGTACATAGTCCGGCTGTCCGGATACCCCCTAATCCAGGACTCCCTCAGGGAGCAACTTAGACTAGTAACATGCTTTTGTTACTAGTCCATGTTACTACCTTCATAATGGGTAGTAACATATAGATGGTAACATACAAACCTTCATTAATTGAGACATAGACTCATTTTACCTCAGGGTGTGTTATGTTACAGTAACATATTATGTTACCACAAGCATCTCTTCCCTCATTAACTCCATGCAAAATAAGCAAATTTGTCTTGGGATGTGTCATGTTACTACATAAGTTACTCCCACTATGACTAGCCTAAGCAGCTCCAAATTATGCCCGCTGCCCACCACTTTGAATCATGCCATCTATGATAGGGAGTAGTCCCATTGCAACAATGAGGTCCACTAGGTCTAGCACGTCCTGTAAGAAGAGACTGTCATGCAAAACATACATCTTGTTGCCTTCTTCCTCGTACAGTATGTACCACTGGTACGTACTACTAGTACTATTACTTCTCGTTCTCCTATAAACCTTGCGCTTGGCATCTCCAAAATATTAACCTTGCGATTGGCTCTTAGCCTCTTCAGGAAGTCGAGCAATAATGGTACTATAGTATATATCGTTCTGGCTATATGAGACCGAATGAATTGCTGCACGTCCACCACGTGGGCGAGGGAGAGTGCATACTATTACGTCTGTTTACTACATACGGAGCAAAATGAGTGAATCTACACTCTAAAATACGTCTATATACATCAGTGTTTGGTGTATGTACTAGTAGTTCATATTGAAATCTACTAAAGGACATATATTCCAAACAATATGATAATCTCTCTAACCAAGGTACTCCCTCCTTTCCGGTTTATAGGGCTCAATTAAAAAATCTCACCAACCAAGGTAGATGGTGAGTGGTGGAATACTTTTTGTAATTTGCAAAAGCACCCAAATAATGCTCTTGTTTCCTCAAAAATTTATGTTTACCAATGTATTAATTGCAATGCATGCATAAAGTACATGCATTGGTTAGTTTTCTCTTAATACTTGCATGCAATTATTTAATGCGCCTTGGAATTTGAAATTGTGATGGGGAACAACCAAATTGAGCCTTATAAAATGGACAAACTAAAATTTTGAGATAAGCCCTATAAACCGAAAAGGAGGGAGTAGGGACGAGGAGTAAACAGAGGGAGTAGTAAAATTTTCTCCTCGTCCTGCGAGCCATCGCGCGCGTGGGTGAGGGAGGGGGCGTAAGCAAGCTTCACCTCGTCCTGTGAGCCACCGCGCCCGTGGGTGGGGGAGACAGTGTACTAAGCAAGCTTCTCCTTATTCTGCGAGTTGACGGGACACATCAAAAGTAATACGCACAGAGCATCCCGAGTGTGGTGTTTCGTCAACATGCATCTTGTTACATGTTGAGCTCCACTTAACTTGTAGTTTTGTTTGTGCACTTTGCCATGCCATGCATATTTAAACCGGACATGCATCATCCTTGGTTGTGCATCATGCCATGTTTATGCTTGTTGGTTTACCATGTTGTTTTCTCTTTTCCGGTGTTGTTTCTTCTTGTTAGTTTCGGTAACGTCACGTTTGTGAGGATCTGTTTGACTACGTCCGTTTGTCTTCTTCATGGACTCATTCTTCTTCCTTGCGGGATTTCAGGCAAGATGACCATTACCCTTGATATCACTTCTATCTTTGCTTGCTAGTTGTTCGCTCTATCGCTATGTCGCGCTACCTACCACTTATTTATCATGCCTCCCATATTGCCATGTCAAGCCTCTAACCCACCTTCCTAGCAAATCATTGTTTGGCTATGTTACCGCTTTTGCTCAGCCCCTCTTATAGCGTTGTTAGTTGCAGGTGAAGTTGAAGTTTGCTCCATGTTGGAACATGATGATTTTGGGATATCGCAATATCTCTTATTTAATTAATGCATCTATATACTTGGTAAAGGGTGGAAGGCTCGGCCTTATGCCTGGTGTTTTGTCCCACTCTTGCCACCCTAGTTTTCGTCATACCGGTGTTATGTTCCTCGATTTTGCGTTCCTAACGCGGTTGGGGTTATGGGACCCCCTTGATAGTTCGCTTTGAATAAAACTCCTCCAGCAAGGCCCAACCTTGGGAGTCACCTATACCTTTCCCTTGGGAGTCGCCCTCTCGAGGGTCATCTTTATTTTAACCCCCCTCGGGCCAGTGCTCCTCTGAGTGTTGGTCCAAAATAGAGCCACTTGCGGTGCCGCCCCTAGGCAACTTGGGGTATCTTCGGTTGCCGTACGTAGTGTTCATCCGGTGTGCCCTGAGAACGAGATATGTGCAGCTCCTATCGGGATTTGTCGGCACAGTCCGGCGTTCTTGCTGGTCTTGTTTTACCATTGTCGAAATGTCTTGTAACTGGGATTCTGAGTCTGATCGGGTTGTTCCGGGAGAAGGAATATCCTTCGTTGATCGTAGAGCTTGTAATGGGCTAAGTTGGGACACCCCTGCAGGGTATAAACTTTCGAGAGCCATGCCCGCGGTTATTTGGTAGATGGGAATTTGTTAATGTCCGGTTGTTTGACACTTGACTTAATTAAAAAGCATCAACCGCGTGTGTAGCCATGATGGTCTCTTTTCGGCGGAGTTCGGGAAGTGAACACAGTTTGGGTTATGTATGAACGTAAGTAGTTTTAGGATCACTTCTTGATCACTTCTAGCTTCTCGACCGTGGCGTTGCTTCTCTTCTCGCTCTTATTTGCGTATGTTAGCCACCATATTTGCTTAGCGCTTGCTGCAGCTCCACCTCATTACCCCATCCTACCCATAAGCTTAAATAGTCTTGATCTCACGGGTTTTGAGATTGCTGAGTCCTCGTGACTCACAGATACTACCAAAATAGTTGCAGGTGCCGATGATACCAGTGCAGGTGCAACCGAGCTCCAGTGGGAGTTTGACAAGGACCTTGGTCGTTACTACGTTTCGTTTCCTGATGATCAATAGTGGTGCCCAGTTGGGACAATCGGGGATCTAGCGTTTGGGGTTGTCTTCTTTTATTTTGGTTCCGTAGTCGGAATTTGATTGTACTCTGGATGATGTATGTTTAACTTGTTATTTGAGTGAAGTGGAGATTGTAAGCTAACTCTTTATCCCTTTCTTATTTAGTACATGGGATTGTGTGAAGATTACCCCTCTTGCAACAAAACCACAATGCGGTTATGCCTCTAAGTCATGCCTCGACACGTGGGAGATATAGCTACATCGTGGGTGTTACAAGTTGGTAATCAGAGTCATCCCCGACTTAGGAGCCCCCTGCTTGATCGAATCGCTGACCTTGTTAAGTCTAGAACAAAAATGTTTTGAGTCTTAGGATTATATATATCGGAGAGTAGGATTCTTTTTACTCCTCACTCCCTTCGTCGCTCTGGTGAGATCTCCTGACGTAGATGTTTTGACTTTCGTCTCCTCAAATTTCACTAATTTTTTTAGGATCACGCGGGTATCTTGGGATCGTTTCGATATTCTTGTGACGAGAACATTGTTCTTGGTGCCTCCTGAAATTTAGGGGTTGTGGCAATGTCCCGGGGAGTTGAGCTCCGAGGTGTTGTCGTCACAATTTTATCGTTGCAGTTCTAGAATACCTGAGTTTCGCCGACATCGAAAATCTCTTTTATGCAGTTGTTGGTGAGATAACCTCGATGCCACCTAGTACTGGGGCGGGAGTTCAGGAGTATTGCCATAGCTCGTATAACGGATGCTTTTCGAAGGTTGAGGTACACAAATTTCCAGAGTTTTCTTGGTTATGTGTTGACGGATGGATATAGCTGGATGTAGGGATTGTTAGTTTGGGTGAGATATTGTGCTTCCCCTGTATCCCCAACACCAGATTGCATAACCAGAAAGTTCTGGGAGTTTATAGGTGGGAATTCAAGTAGCTCCTAGGACATCTTTCCGACAGATGCATGATATGAGATTGGGGTTTGACGTCTAGTTGTCCGCCTATCCATGGTTGGTTTTACAGTGGTCTCGTTGTGTCTTAAAGAGTCCTTGGCTATGCTGACTCGGGGACGCTTCATATGTCATGTGCACTGCCTTGTACATGATGGTGCTGTACGATCGAGCCTGTGTGAACCCCACCACAAAAACTTCGGACGAATCTCTACCATATGTTTGTTCTGGCTTATTCTGCAAGCCAATCCTTTGTTTTGTTTTGAGTCGTGGTATTCGAGTTGCTTCAAAGTCAAGTGTTGATTCCATACCTTCCGTAAGCGGTGTTCTCATATTTCTATGTGGATACTAATCCTTCTTGATCGTCGAGATTGTCTTGTCAATCCTTTTCAACCGGTGTTTTCATCTTCAAGTTATTCCTTCCACTTCATCCTTGTAAGATCAACTCTCATCTTCTCAACGGTGTCGTTTCCCAATCCCCATTTATTTTTCTTTCCCACCCTCCCACCCTTTTGTTCATAGAGTCTAAAGTCGCTAATTGAGTATCCTTTTATTCATGCCGAATGGTCATGCCAATTCTTTTCCAACCAGTGTGCTTCTCTTCAAGTGGATCCGATCATTTTCAACATCCGCAAGATAAACTCTAAGTTTTTTCAATGGTGTTTGTCTCATCCGTCCCAAGTTGTCTTTGTTTTCCCGCCCTC